>NC_141554.1:93007916-93340833 GCF_021556685.1 Rattus norvegicus
CCAACAAAACCATCCTGTGCTACATATGCAGTTGGAGCCATGGGTCACTCCATGTACAGCCTTTTGGTAGTTGTTTAGTCCATGGGAGCTCTGTTTGGTTGGGACTGTTGTTCTTATGGGGTCACAAGCCCCTTCAGCTCTTTCAATCCTTTCTCTAATTCCTCACTCTGGGATCCTGTTCTCAGTTTAACTGTTTGCAGCTAGCATTAGCCTCTGTGTTTGACAAGCTCTGGCTGTGTCTCTCAGGAGAGTTTTATATCTGGTTGTTGTCAGCATGCACTTCTTAGTTTCATCCAACATATCTAGTTTTGGTTGATATATATATGAGACACATGTGGGGCAGGCTCTGAATGGCCTCTCCTTCAGTTTCTGCACAAACTTTTCCTCCACATCCCCTCCTATGAATATTTTTGTTCCCCCTTTTAAGAAGGACTGAAGCATTCACACATTGGTCATCCCTCTTCTTGAGCTTTATGTGGTCTGTGGATTATACCTTGGGTAATTCGAGCTTTGTGGCTACTATCCACTTATCAGCGTGTGTTTCTCTGTTTGAGTTACCTCACTCAGGATGATATTTTCTAGTTCAATAAATTTGCCTATGGATTTCATGATGTCATTGTTTTTGATAGCTGAATAGTATGCCATTTTGTAGGTGTACATTTTCTATATCCATTCCTCTTTTGAAGGGCATCTGGGTACTTTCTAGTTTTGGATATTATAAATAAGGCTGCTGTGAACATAGAGGAGCATGTGTCTTCGTTGTCTGTTGGAGGATTTTTGGGTATAAGCCCAGGAGACCTAGAGCTGGGTCCTCAGGTAGTGTAATATCCAACTTTCTGAGGAATTTCAAGAATGATTTCCAGAGGAGCTGTGCCATTTTGAAATCCCACCAATAGTGGAGGAATGTTCCTCTTTCTAAATACCCTCCCCTGCATCTGTTGTCACCTGAGATTTTGATCTTAGCTATTCTGATTTGTGTGAGGTGGAACCGCAGGGTTGTCTTGGTTTGCATTTCCCTGATGACTAAGGATGTTGAGCATTTCTTTAGGTACTTCTCAGTCATTTGATATTCCTCAGCTGAGAATTCTTTAACTTGGTACATCATTTTTAACAGGTTCTCTGGAGTCTATCTTCTTGATTTCTTTGTACATTTTGGATATTAGCCCTTTATCAGATGTGGGATTTATACAGGTCTTTTCCCAATCTGTTGGTTTCCATTTTGTCCTAATGACAGTGTCCTTTGCCTTACAGTAGTTTTGCAGTTTTATGAAGTCTCATTTGTTGATTCTTGATCTTACATCATAAGACATTGTTGTTTTGTGTAGGAAATTTTCCCTAGCACCCATGTGATCAAGAATCTTCTCCACTGTTTCTTCTATTAGTTTGAGTGTATCTGGTTTGATGTGGAGGTCCTTGATCCACTTGGGCTTAAGCTTTGTACAAAGTGATAAGAATGGATCGATCTGCATTCTTCTACATGCTCACCTCCATTTGAATTCGCACCATGTGTTGAATGGGCTATTTTTTTCCATTGGATGGTTTTAACTCCTTTGTAAAAGATCAAATGACCATAGGTCTGTGGGTTGATTTCTGTGTCTTCAATTCTATTCCATTAATATACAGGCCTGTTTCTGTACCCATAGCGTACAATTTTTATCATTATTGCTCTGTAATACTGCTTGAGGTCAGGGATGGTGATTCTTCTAGAGGTTCTTTTACTGTTGAAGATAGTTTTCACTATTGTGGGTCTTTTGTTGTTCCAAATGAATTTGGAGATTGCTTTTTCTTTTTTTTTAATTTTTATTAGATATATTTCTTTACTTACATTTTGAATGTTATTCCCTTTCCCAGTGTCTTGTTCATAAGTCCCCATACCCTCCACTCCCCCCCATATGGGTATTCCCCCCATACAACCCCCTTACTGCCCCCCATATTCCCCTGCAGTGTTGGCCAAACTCTATGAAGAATTGAGTTGAAATTTTGATGGGGATTTCATTGAATCTATAGGATGCATTACTATTTTAAAAGTGCCAATCCATGAGCATTGGAGGCCTTCCCATCTTCTGAGATCTTATTCAATTTCTTTCTACAAAGACTTGAAGTTCTTATCATAAAAAAAATGTCACTTGCTGGTTAGAATCACACCAAAGTATTTTATATTATTTGGGACTATTGTGAAGGGAGTAATTTCCCTAATTTCTTTCTCAGACTGCTTATCCTTTCAGTAGAGGAAGGCTACTGATTTGGTTGAGTTAATTTTATGCCCAGCAACTTTGCTGAAGTTGTTTATCTGGTTTGGTAGCTTTCTGGTGTAACTTTTGCAGTCACTTAATATACTATCATATCATCTGCAAATACTGATATTTTGACTTTATCCTTTCCAATTTGTATCCATTGACCTCTTTTGTTTTCTGACTGTTCTGGCTAGGACTTTATGCTCAAATGTTATATAAATATCTGTTAAGTCTATTTGGTTCATACCTTCTGGTAGTTTCTCTATGTCTCTGTTTAATTTATGTTTCCATGGTCTCTCCATTGATGAGAGTGGGGTGTTCATATCTCCTATTATTGTGTGAGGAGCAATGTGTTATATGAGCTTTTAAAAGTTTTCTTTCATGTATGTGGGTGCCTTTGCATTAGGAGCATAGATACTTAGGATTGAGAGTTCATCTTGGTGGATTTTTCCTTTAATGAATATGAAGTGTCCTTCTTTATCTTTTTTGATAAATTTAGGTGGAAAGTCCATTCTATTCGATATTAGAATGGCTACTGCAGTTTGCTTCTTAGAACTATTTGGTTGGAAAGTTGTTTTCCAGCCTTTTATTCTGAGGTAGTGTCTGTCTTTGTCTTTGAGGTGTGTTTCCTGTATGCAGCAAAGTGCTAGGTCCCCATTAAGTATCGATTTTGTTAGTCTCTGTCTTTTTATTAAGAATTGAGTCCATTGATGTTAATTGATATTTAGGAATAGTGATTGTTGTTTACTCTTATTTTTGTTATTGGATATAATATTATGTTTTTTTTTGTTTTGCTTCTTTGGGTTTCCTTGTAAGGAGATTACTTTTTTTTTCCTTTTTCTAGGATGTAGTTTCCTTGCTTTTGTTGGAGTTATCCATCTATTATTATTTGTAGGGCTGGATTTGTAGAAAGATAGTGTGTAAATTTGGTTTTGTCATGGAATATCTGGGTTTCTCTATATATGATAATTGAGAATTTTGCTAGATATAGTAGCCTTGGCTTGCATTTGTGTTATCTTAGGGTCTGTATGACCTATGTCCAAGATCTTTTGGCATTCATCATCTCTGGTGAGAAGTCTGGCGTATTATGTTACTTGACCTTTTTCACTTACTGCTTTTAATATTTTCTCTTTGTTTTGTGCATCTAGAGTTTTGACTATTGTGTGACAGGAGGAATTTCTTTTCTGACCCAATCTGTTTAGAGTTCTATATGCTTCATATATGTTTATTGGCATCTCTTTCTTTAGGTTAGGGAAGGTTTTTTTTTTTTGTTTTCGTTTTTGTTTTGTTTTTTCTATAATTTTGTTGAAGATATTTGCTGGCCCTTTAAGTTAGGAGTCTTCACTTTCTTCTATACCTATTATTCTTAGGTTTGATCTTATCATTGTGTCCTGTATTTCCTGGATGTTTCTGGCTAGGAGGATTTTGTGTTTTACATTATCTTTGATGGTTGTGCTGATGTTTTCTATGGTATCTTCTTCTCCTGATATTTTTGCTTTTGTCTCTTGTATTCTGTTAGTGTTGCTTGCATCTATGACTCCTGATCTCTTCCTTAGGTTTTCTATCTCCAGTTTTGTCTCCCTTTGTGATAACTTTATTGTTTCTATTTCCATTTTTAAATCCTGGAAGGTTTTCTTCAATTCCTTCACCTTTTGGTTGTGTTTTCCTGTAATTCTTTAAGGGAATTTTGTGTTTCCTCTTTGAGGACTTCTACTTGTTTAATTATGTTGTCTTGTATCTCTTTAATGGAGTTATTAATGTTCTTTTTAAAGTCCTCCATCATTACCATAAAATGTGATTTTAAATCTAAATCTTGCTTTTCCAGTGTTTTTTGATATCCAGTATTTGCTTTGATCAGAATACTGGGCTCTGATGATGCCAAGTAGTCTTGGTTTCTGTTGCTTAGGTTCCTGTGCTTGGCTATCTCCATCAGGTTGTCTCTGGTGTTAGCTTGCCTTGCTATCTCTGACTATGGCTTGACCCTCATGTTGGCCTGTGTGTCAGCACTCCTGTAGACCTGTTTTCTTTCATCTGGATCTGCAAACAGAGAGCTCTGCTCTTAGTTGTGTAGGCACTCCTGAAAACTGGCTTTAAGCTCTCAGCACAGGTCCCTTTGCATTGTGGCCACATACAGCACTAAGTGATTTCTTTTTGGGTCAAGAATGCGGGCAGAAAATAGTTGTCTCCTCTGAATTTGCAGGAGTGTCCACACTTCTAAGGATTCAGCTCTCTCCCCCAGAGGATTTGAGTGCAGGGAGCTGTGGGACCAGTTCAATTCTGTTCTGTGTGTAGGCAGAAACAAGTAGGTTTCTGCTGCTGATTTCTCCTATATTCCTGTATCCAGAGGCACTATGCAGTTTCTTCTTGGGCTAGGGATATGGGCAGAAGTGGACAGAAGTAGTGGTCTGTCCTGTGGTCTCAGGTTTGTCTGCATTTCTGGGGATACAGCTCTTTTTCCCTGGGGATTTCTGTGCGAGGAGCTGTGTGACTGGCTGCAATGCAGTGTTCACTCAAATGGTGATAATATTTGAACATAACATTTAATACAAAATTGGATACCTAGGTACATAATTTTTTTCTCAAAATAAGTGAGAGCAGTGAAATTTTTTAGTCACCAACAGCATGGCTTTCTGATCAATTTGAAGTTTTTCCATTTCCAAATGTCATTTTCAATAGCAACATGCTTACCATTCTCTAATAATTATGTGTTTGCCATGATAAATAGATAATAGGATAAATATAAGTGTTAAGCATATACAATGTTCACAAAAATAAATTTCTTAGTCTCTTGCTATTATTAGTGGTCTATTTGTTGATAACTGGGAAAACTAAAATCTTGCTACTGGGTATTCCTTTGTGGAAATATTTTCTTAATTATAGCTTTCAAAGTAAATCATTAATCAGATCTTAAGAGGTAGATAGATCTACATTTAATCTGGGCAGTCTTTCTGTTGTCAGTCTATATAAAGAGAAGATGGATGAAAGAATTGCAACCTTTCATTTTGGCTACTTTATTGAGTTTTTATATCTACCACCTGTCTTCAACCTAAAACCTTCCAACCCCTCAAACCTAGATAGGAGAGAAAGAAGCTTAGATGGGAAGTAGGGAATGGTTCTCTTTATAGAGTGTTTCCTGCTGATAGAGGCATCAAGTTACTAGGGGCAAGTACAACCTTCATCATTAGGGGATCTCTAACCTGTAAGTCATCAATCCAGCAAACAACAAACAAGCAATTTAACTAAAACAGCAAAAAACAAGCATGACAGTAGGAATGAGAAGAAGCAAGTACCAGCAGCTAGTGCATCTCTCAGGGCTCTGGCATTTTTGTAAGTTCTCAAGGTTCCCCAAAGTTCAAAAGAAAATATCTCTTCAGCTAGCAAACTCACAACCCTGCCAGAGCAAGAAAGAAATTTTAGTTAGATATTATGGACAATCTGAAAATAAAAACAAAACTTCAATTATAAGGTTGGCTGATTAATTATGAAAATTCAAGTCCCAGTCTTGGTGGGTTTCCAGAATTAAGGACATAGTTTGGTAAAGGATAGAATTACTACCCTATAGCCAAAGCTCTGACCCATAATGCTTCCTGTCTGAAAGAAATGCAGGGAAGGAAATAGAGAAGGGTCTGAGGAAAAGAAGGTATAGCAACAGGCTCAAAGTAGGTTCCAGCACAAAGGGAGGCCCCAAGACCTAACACCATTACTGAACTATGGGGCATTCACAAAAAGGGACCTACCGTGACTGATCTTCAAAAGACCAAACAATCAGCTAAAAGTCAGATGCATTATGTACAACCAACCTAGGAACAGAAGATGCTGACTCCTCTGGTTGAATTAGGAAAAATCTAGAGGAAGCTGAGGAAGAGGGCAACCCTATAGGAAGACCAGCACTCTCAATTAACCTGGAGCCCTGAGATCTCTTAGATACTAGATCACTAACCAGGCATTATATACGAGCTGAGATGAGGCCTCTAAAACATATACAGTAGAGGATCCATGGGTCTGGGTTCAGTCAGAGAAGATGCAACTAATTGTCAAGAGATTGGAGGCCTCAGGAAATTTAGAGATCTGTGGGGTGGGAGGGTAGGGACATTCTTGTGGTGATGGGGTAAAGTGCAGGAGGGAGGATGTATGGGATGTGGAACCCTGGGAGGGTGTTGACCAGGAGGGAAATAAAATCTGGAAATGTAAAAATAATGAATAGAATTCTTGGACTTGGAATGGAGACTGTGAAAGGATGCTACAGAAACTAAGAACTTGAATGTTCAGATTCCCACCTGAGGAAATAGTTTCTCCACCCTCATCAGAAGATATACTTCCACTTGCATCCCTTGAAATATTGCCTTTTCTCTCTTTACATGAGAAAATTAACACTTTACTGTCCACTAAATCAACAGTGATTTCCCATGAATTTGATGCCAGGTAAGACAATCTGCTGTCTCCCAGGGCCCAAAAGGCCTATAATCATGGATAGGGCTAACCAGGCTTCTGTAGGGAGATAGAAACTGTACTCCCTGGAAGCTCTTGTTGGTTACCATTGTTGTTCTTATAGGGTTGCAAGCTCCCTCAACTCTTTCAATGCTTCCTTTAATTCCACTCAAGGGGGTCCTGTTCTGCTTTCAGTGGTTTGCTGCTAGCATTGATTTCTGTATTGGACATGTTCTGGATGTGTCTCTCAGGAGAGATCTATATCCATTCCCTTTCAGCATGCACTTTTTAGCTTCATCAATCTTATCTAGTTTTGGTGGCTGTATACATACGGGTCATATATGGGACAGTCTCTGAATGACCATTCCTTCAGTTGCTTATCTAAACTTTGCTTCCATATCCCTTCCTATGGATATTTTTTTCCCATTTTAAGCAGAAGTCGGAGCATCCGCACTTTGGTCATCCTTCTTCTAGAACTTCCTGTGGTCTGTGGATTACATCTTGGGAAGTTCCAGCTTTTGGTCTAATATCCACTTATAAATGAATGCATACAAAGTGTGTTTTTCTGTGATCGGGTTACCTCGCTCAGGATTATATTTTCTAGTTCATTCCATTTGCCTATGAATTTGATGAAGTCATTGTTTTTGATAGCTGAGTAGTACTCCATTTTGTAGATGTACCACATTTTTTAATCCATTCCTCTGTTGAAGGGCATCTGGGTTCTTTCCAGCTTCTGGCTATTATAAATAAGGCTTCTATAAACATAATGTGGCAAGTGTCTTTGTGCTGTTTTGGAGCATCTTTTGGGTATATGCCCAGGAGAGGTATAGCTGGGTCCTCAGGTAGTAGAACGTCCAATTTTCTGAGGAACCTCCAGACTAATTTCCAGCATGACCAACAGTATGTATTTACAATTTTATCATATATATATATATATATATATATATATATATATATATATGTGAGAGAGAGAGAGAGAGAGAGAGAGAGAGAGAGAGAGACTGTCAATCCCTTTACCCGAATTTAATTACTATGGATATTGATCATTTGTCTCTTCCATAAATTATTATATCAGTTTACTATATTGACAATATTATGCTGATTGGAAAAAGTGAACAGGAGATAGCAAGCACATTAGACTTGTTGCTAATACATCTGAGGATGAGAAAAATATATATGAAATCCAAGGACTTGCTACCTCAGTGAACTTCTTAGGGATACAATCGTATGGCACATTCAGAATTAGTCTAAGGTAAAGGATAAGTTATTGTACTTGGCCCTGGACCAACACCATGAAAATTGCATAAAGTTTAATTGTGCTGTTTGGATTGGAACACATGCCTAACTGGGGTTTATTTATTCCACACCACGTAGCAAGTGAATTGGAAACCTCGCTTTGTGAGGAGCCCATGGGAGCATAAGGGTCTTCAACAGGTCTAGGGTACTGTTTAGACTGTTTTATCACTTGAACCATAAGATTAAGCAATGTTGATGGTACTCAACGAGCCACTGGCAGATAAGAATGTTGTTTGGAGTCCTTGGCAGGTCACTATAGGTGAATTAAAAAAAATTGTAAATTTGGAGCATGCATCTAACCTCATCTACAGACAACTATTCTTCATTTAACAGATCAGACAGCTTTTGTATTGCTATTGGACCTTAGTGGAAAATGAATGATTGTTAATGGGCCACCAAGATACCATGTTACCTGAGCTGCCCATCATGAGCTAGGTGTTATCTAATTCATCACGTCACGAAGTAGAATATGCACAGAAATAATCCATTATTAAGTGGAAGTGGTTGATATGCGATTAGGCCTAAGCAGGTCCAGGAGGTATAAGCAAGTTACACAAATAAATTGCCTAAATGCCTATCATTTTAAGTTTCACTACTTTGCTGTTTGCTACGAAGTATTTACCTGTAGCCTCATGAGCTGTGATCAATTAACAGCAGAAGAGAAGATTAAGACCTGGTTTCTTGATGCTTCTGAATGCTGTGCAGGGACAACAAAATAGTTGACAGCTTCATCAATAAAATACATTTCTGGGGCATCCATGAAGTACACTGGCAAATGGAAATCTTCACAGTGGGCAGAACTTCAATCAATATATATGACCATGCATTTTGTTTGAAAAGAGAAATGGCCAGGTGTGTGGTAGTTTACTGAGTGATGGCCTGGAGCCAATGCAGTCAATGACTGGATAGTAAGGGACCTGAAAAGACTGTATTTAAAAAGTCAGTGAAACAGACACCCTGGGAAGTAGTATGTGGACAGATCTTACCAAACTGCCTGGCTACAGATGTTTCTGAGTACCAGATCTGACACTATAGAATAAGGATTAGTTTCAGATAGAGTACCATTCTGCAGTGTCAGTGACCTGGTTGCAAGTTTACTATATTGAACAACATCTGTGTATGAGAAAAAAACTTGTATTTAATTATTCAGTTCATGGATTTGACTTTCCTTTATGTAATGCTTCTGCCAAAAATATCATTTTTTTTAAATTATATGATGCTTTATCTACCACCATTACATATACTATTCCTTCTGAGCATGAAATTCATTTCACAGCTAGAGTAGTGCAATTTTGTTTTCATGATTATGAAATCCACTTTTCTTTCTTTTTTTTTTTTACACTTTCTTTTTTTTATTAACTTGAGTATTTCTTATATACATTTCGAGTGTTATTCCCTTTCCCGGTTTCCGGTCAAACATCCCCCTCCCCCTCCCCTTCCTTATGGGTGTTCCCCTCCCCATCCTCCCCCCATTGCCGCCCTCCCACAACAATCTAGTTCACTGGGGGTTCAGTCTTAGCAGGACCCAGGGCTTCCCCTTCCACTGGTGCTCTTACTAGGATATTAATTGCTACCTATGAGGTCAGAGTCCAGGGTCAGTCCATGCATAGTCTTTAGGTAGTGGCTTAGTCCTGGAAGCTCTGGTTGGTTGATATTGTTGTACATATGGGGTCTCGAGCCCCTTCAAGCTCTTCCAGTTTCTCTGATTCCTTCAACGGGGGTCTTAACCTCAGTTCAGTGGTTTGCTGCTGGCATTCGCCTCTGTATTTGCTGTATTCTGGCTGTGTCTCTCAGGAGAGATCTACATCTGGCTCCTGTCTGCCTGCACTTCTTTGCTTCATCCATCTTGTCTAATTGGGTGGCTGTATAAGTATGGGCCACATGTGGGGCAGGCTCTGAATGGTGTTACTTCAGTCTCTGTTTTAATCTTTGCCTCTCTCTTCCCTGCCAAGGGTATTCTTGTTCCGCTTTTAGAGAAGGAGTGAAGCATTCACATTTTGATCATCCGTCTTGAGTTTCATTTGTTCTAGGCATCTAGGGTAATTCAAGCATTTGGGCTAATAGCCACTTATCAATGAGTGCATACCATGTGTGTCTTTCTGTGACTGGGTTAGCTCACTCAGGATGATATTTAACAGTTCCAACCATTTGCCTACAAATTTCATAAAGTCATTGTTTTCGATAGCTGAGTAATATTCCATTGGGTAGATGTACCACATTTTCTGTATCCATTCCTCTGTTGAAGGGCATCTGGGTTCTTTCCAGCTTCTGGCTATTATAAATAAGTCTGCTATGAACATAGTGGAGCACGCGTCTTTGTTATATGTTGGGGTATCTTTTGGGTATATGCCCAAGAGAGGTATAGATGGATCCTCAGGCAGTTCAATGTCCAATTTTCTGAGGAACCTCCAGACTGATTTCCAGAATGGTTTTACCAGTCTGCAATCCCACCAACAATGGAGGAGTGTTCCTCTTTCTCCACATCCTCGCCAGCATCTGCTGTCACCTGAGTTTTTGATCTTAGCCATTCTCACTGGTGTGAGGTGAAATCTCAGGGTTGTTTTGATTTGCATTTCCCATATGACTAAAGATGTTGAACATTTCTTTAGGTGTTTCTCAGCCATTCGGCATTCCTCAGCTGTGAATTCTTTGTTTAGCTCTGAACCCCATTTTTTAATAGGGTTATTTGTCTCCCTGCGGTCTAACTTCTTGAGTTCTTTGTATATTTTGGATATAAGGCCTCTATCTGTTGTAGGATTGGGAAAGATCTTTTCCCAATCTGTTGGTTGCTGATTTGTCCTAACCACGGTGTCCTTTGCCTTACAGAAGCTTTGCAGTTTTATGAGATCCCATTTGTCAATTCTTGATCTTAGAGCATAAGCCATTGGTGTTTTGTTCAGGAAATTTTTTCCAGTGCCCATGTGTTCCAGATGCTTCCCTAGTTTTTCTTCTATAAGTTTGAGTGTATCAGGTTTGATGTGGAGGTCCTTGATCCACTTGGACTTAAGCTTTGTACAGGGTGATAAGCATGGATCGATCTGCATTCTTCTACATGTTGACCTCCAATTGAACCAGCACCATTTGCTGAAAATGCTATCTTTTTTCCATTGGATGGTTTTGGCTCCTTTGTCAAAAATCAAGTGACCATAGGTGTGTGGGTTCATTTCTGGGTCTTCAATTCTCTTCCATTGTTCTATCTGTCTGTCTCTGTACCAATACCATGCAGTTTTTATCACTATTGCTCTGTAATAATACTTGAGTTCAGGGATAGTGATTCCCCCTGAAGTCCTTTTATTGTTGAGGATAGTTTTAGCTATCCTGGGTTTTTTGTTATTCCAGATGAATTTGCAAATTGTTCTGTCTACCTCTTTGAAGAATTGGAATGGTATTTTGATGGGGATTGCATTGAATCTGTAGATCGCTTTTGGTAAAATGGCCATTTTTACTATATTAATCCTGCCAATCCATGAGCATGGGAGATCTTTCCATCTTCTGAGGTCTTCTTCAATTTCTTTCTTCAGTGTCTTGAAGTTCTTATTGTACAGATCTTTTACTTGCTTGGTAAAAGTCACACCGAGGTACTTTATATTATTTGGGTCTATTATGAAGGGTGTCGTTTCCCTAATTTTTTTCTCGGCTTGTTTCTCTTTTGTGTAGAGGAAGGCTACTGATTTATTTGAGTTAATTTTATACCCAGCCACTTTGCTGAAGTGGTTTATCAGCTTTAGTAGTTCTCTGGTGGAACTTTTGGGATCGCTTAAATAAACTATCATATCATCTGCAAATAGTGATATTTTGACTTCTTCTTTTCCGATCTGTATCCCCTTGACCTCCTTTTGTTGTCTGATTTCTCTGGCTAGAACTTCAAGAACTATATTGAATAAGTAGGGAGAGAGTGGGCAGCCTTGTCTAGTCCCTGATTTTAGTGGGATTGCTTCAAGTTTCTCTCCATTTAGTTTAATGTTAGCAACTGGTTTGCTGTATATGGCTTTTACTATGTTTAGGTATGGGCCTTGAATTCCTATTCTTTCCAGGACTTTTATCATGAAGGGGTGTTGAATTTTGTCAAATACTTTCTCAGCATCTAATGAAATGATCTTGTGGTTTTATTCTTTCAGTTTGTTTATATAATGGATCACGTTGATGGTTTTCCGTATATGAAACCATCCCTGCATGCCTGGGATGAAGCCTACTTGATCATGGTGGATGATTGTTTTGATGTGCTCTTGTATTCGGTTTGCCAGAATTTTACTGAGTATTTTTGCGTCGATATTCATAATGGAAATTGGTCTGAAGTTCTCTTTCTTTGTTGGGTCTTTGTGTGGTTTAGGTATAAGAGTAATTGTGGCTTCATAGAAGGAATTCGGGAGTGATCCATCTGTTTCAATTTTGTGGAATAGTTTGGATAATACTGGTATGAGGTCTTCTATGAAGGTTTGATAGAATTCTGCATTAAACCCGTATGGACCTGGGCTCTTTTTGGTTGGGAGACATTTAATGACTGCTTCTATTTCCTTAGTAGTTATGGGGTTGTTTAACTGGTTTATCTGTTCCTGATTTAACTTCGGTACCTGATATTTGTCTAGGAAATTGTCCATTTCCTGTAGATTTTCAAGTTTTGTTGAATATAGGCTTTTATAGTAAGATCTGATGATTTTTTGAATTTCCTCTGAATCTGTAGTTATGTCTCCCTTTTCATTTCTGATTTTGTTAATTTGGATGCACTCTCTGTGTCCTCTCGTTAGTCTGCCTAAGGGTTTATCTATCTTGTTGATTTTCTCAAAGAACCAACTTTTGGTTCTGTTGATTCTTTCTATGGTCCTTTTTGTTTCTACTTGGTTGATTTCAGCTCTGAGTTTGATTATTTCCTGCCTTCTACTCCTCCTGGGTGTATTTGCTTCCTTTTGTTCTAGAGCTTTTAGGTGTGCTGTCAAGCTGCTGACATATGCTCTTTCCTGTTTCTTTCTGCAGGCACTCAGAGCTATGAGTTTTCCTCTTAGCACAGCTTTCATTGTGTCCCATAAGTTTGGGTATGTTGTACCTTCATTTTCATTAAATTCTAAAAAGTTTTTAATTTCTTTCTTTATTTCTTCCTTGACTAGACTATCATTGAGTAGAGCATTGTTCAATTTCCATGTATATGTGGGCATTCTTCCCTTATTGTTATTGAAGACCAGTTTTAGGCCTTGGTGGTCCGATAGCACGCATGGGATTATTTCTATCTTTCTGTACCTGTTGAGGCCCGTTTTTTGACCAATTATATGGTCAATTTTGGAGAAAGTACCATGAGGAGCTGAGAAGAAGGTATATCCTTTTGCTTTAGGATAGAATGTTCTATAAATATCTGTTAAGTCCATTTGGCTCATGACTTCTCTTAGTCTGTCTACGTCTCTGTTTAATTTCTGTTTCCATGATCTGTCCATTGATGAGAGTGGGGTGTTGAAATCTCCCACTATTATTGTGTGAGGTGCAACGTGTGTTTTGAGCTTTAGTAAGGTTTCTTTTACGTATGTAGGTGCCCTTGTATTTGGGGCATAGATATTTAGGATTGAGAGTTCATCTTGGTTGATTTTTCCTTTGATGAATATGAAGTGTCCTTCCTTATCTTTTTTGATGACTTTTAATTGAAAATTGATTTTATTTGATATTAGAATGGCTACTCCAGCTTGCTTCTTCTGACCATTTGCGTGGAAAGTTGTTTTCCAGCCTTTCACCCTGAGGTAGTGTCTGTCTTTGTCTCTGAGGTGTGTTTCCTGTAGGCAGCAGAATGCAGGGTCCTCGTTGCGTATCCAGTTTGTTAATCTATGTCTTTTTATTGGGGAGTTGAGGCCATTGATGTTGAGAGATATTAAGGAATAGTGATTATTGCTTCCTGTTATATTCATATTTGGATGTGAGGTTATGTTTGTGTGCTTTTCTTCTCTTTGTTTTGTTGCCAATACGATTAGTTTCTTGCTTCTTCTAGGGTATAGCTTGCCTCCTTATGTTGGGCTTTACCCTTTATTATCCTTTGTAGTGCTGGATTTGTAGAAAGATATTGTGTAAATTTGGTTTTGTCATGGAATATCTTGGTTTCTCCATCTATGTTAATTGAGAGTTTTGCAGGATACAGTAACCTGGGCTGGCATTTGTGTTCTCTTAGGGTCTGTATGACATCTGTCCAGGATCTTCTGGCCTTCATAGTTCCTGGCCAAAAGTCTGGTGTGATTCTGATAGGTCTGCCTTTATATATTACTTGACCTTTTTCCCTTACTGCTTTTAATATTCTTTCTTTATTTTGTGCGTTTGGTGTTTTGACTATTATGTGACGGGAGGTGTTTCTTTTCTGGTCCAATCTATTTGGAGTTCTGTAGGCTTCTTGTATGCCTATGGGTATCTCTTTTTTTTAGGTTAGGGAAGTTTTCTTCTATGATTTTGTTGAAGATATTTACTGGTCCTTTGAGCTGGGAGTCTTCACTCTCTTCTATACCTATTATCCTTAGGTTTGATCTTCTCATTGAGTCCTGGATTTCCTGTATGTTTTGGACCAGTAGCTTTTTCTGCTTTACACTATCTTTGACAGATGAGTCAGTGATTTCTAGGGAATCTTCTGCTCCCGAGATTCTCTCTTCCATCTCTTGTATTCTGTTGGTGAGGCTTCTATCTACAGCTCCTTGTCTCTTCTTTTGATTTTCTATATCCAGGGTTGTTTCCATGTGTTCTTTCTTGATTGCTTCTATTTCCATTTTTAATTCCTTCAACTGTTTGATTGTGTTTTCCTGGAATTCTTTCAGGCATTTTTGTGATTCTTCTCTGTAGGCTTCTACTTGTTCTCTAAGGGAGTTCTTCACGTCTTTCTTGAAGGCCTCTAACATCATGATCAAATATGATTTTGAAACTAGATCTTGCTTTTCTGGTGTGTTTGGATATTCCATGTTTATTTTGGTGGGAGAATTAGGCTCCGATGATGCCATGTAGTCCTGGTTTCTGTTGCTTGGGTTCCTGCGCTTGCTTCCTGCCATCAGATTATCTCTAGTGTTACTTTGTTCTGCTATTTCTGACAGTAGCTAGACTGTCCTCTAAGCATGTGTGTCAGGAGTGCTGTAGACCTGTTTTCCTGTTTTCTTTCAGCCAGTTATGGGGACAGAGTGTTCTGCTTTCGGGCTTGTAGTTTTTCCTCTCTACAGGTCTTTAGCTGTTCCTGTGGGCCTGTGTCTTGACTTCACCAGGCAGGTCACTTGCAGGGGAAAAGTTGGTCCTACCTGAGGTTCCGAGTCTCAAGTGTGCTCATGGGGTACTGCCTAAGTCCTCTTCGCGGCGGCAGCAACCGGGAAGATCTGCGCCGCTCTTTCTGGGAGCCCCCGTTCACCAGGGTTCCAGATGGCGTTTGGTGTTTTCCTCTGGCGTCTGGATGTGCGCAGAGTGCAGTCTCTTCTGATTTCCCAGGCATGTCTGCCTCTCTGTAGGTTTAGCTCTCCCTCCCACGGGATTTGGGTGCAGAGAACTGTTTATCCGGTCTGTTTCCTTCAGGTTCCGGCGGTGTCTCAGGCACAGGGGTCCTGCCGCTCCTGGGCCCTCCCCTACGGGAACCCATTGGCCTTATACAGTTTCCTCTTGTGCCAGGGATGTGGGCAGGGGTGGGCAGTGTTGGTGGTCTCCTCCGCTCTGCAGCCTCAGGAGTGCCCACCTGACCAGGCAGTGAGGTCTCTCTCCCACGGGGTTTGGGAGCAGAGAGCTGCTGCGGGCCGGGATCTGCGGGTGTGGGACTTCCGGTAAACACAGGAAGTGCCCGGTCTCAGAGGAATTCTGCCTCTGTGTGTCCTGAGTTCACCAGGCAGATCACTTGCAGGGGAAAAGTTGGTCCTACCTGAGGTTCCGAGGCTCAAGTGTGCTCGTGGGGTACTGCCTAAGACCTCTCCGCGGCGGCAGCAACCGAGGAGATCTGCGCCGCTCTTTCCGGGAGCCTCCGTGCACCAGGGTTCCAGATGGCGTTTGGTGTTTTCCTCTGGCGTCTGGATGTGCGCAGAGTGCAGTCTCTTCTGGTTTCCCAGGTGTGTCTGCCTCTCTGTAGGTTTAGCTCTCCCTCCCACGGGATTTGGGTGCAGAGAACCGTTTATCCGGTCTGTTTCCTTCAGGTTCCGGCGGTGTCTCAGGCACAGGGGTCCTGCCGCTCCTGGACCCTCCCCTGAGGTTCCGAGGCTCAAGTGTGCTCGTGGGGTACTGCCTAAGACCTCTCCGTGGCGGCAGCAACCGAGGAGATCTGCGCCGCTCTTTCCGGGAGCCTCTGTGCACCAGGGTTCCAGATGGCGTTTGGTGTTTTCCTCTGGCGTCGAAGTCCACTTTACTTATCATGTTCCTCTCATGCTGAAAGAGCTGGCTTGATAGAAATAACAACTGATCTTTTGAAGATACAGTTTCAGTATCACTAGACTGTCACCATCCTGGAAGGGTAGCATAGGATTTTATAGAAGGCAGTATATGCTTTGAATCAGTGTCCAATCTATGACAGTGCTTCTTCCATACCCAAGATTCAAGGGTCTAATAATAGAGGGTGGTATAAAAAAGACGGGTGCTCTGTACCCAAATCCCATGGGGAAGAAAGATGGGCTCGTAGGAGTTTGGACAATCCTGAGAGCTCAGGGAAGACTACCATTTCTGAATACATTCCTGGCCCAAGAAAACCTGCCCAGAGCTATCTGGACACATGAAAAAAGGAGCAGACTGGGACAGGATCCTTCTAGTCTCTGCACCCAGAGCTAAAAGCCAGACACATCTGAGAACAGAGGAACCTGCCTGGAGATCTCTGGACTCAGGAACCTAGGTGAAGTCTTGGACAGGATACTTCTGGTTTCTACCTGCACCCAGAGTTGACCCTGAAACACAGCTTTCTGTACCCAGATCCTGATGAAAGAAAGCTGGTCTCCAGTAGTACTGACACACAGGCTTAAAGAAGGGTCAGGCCACTGTGAGAGACAGCAAGACCAGCTAAAACTGAGACAACCTGATGGTAAGAGGCAAGCACAGGGAACTAACCAACAGAAACTCAGACTACTTGGCATCATCAGAGCACAGTTCTCCTACCAAAGAAAATATGGATATCCCAACAAAATGGAAAAGCAAGATTTGAATTTAAAAATCACATCTCATGATGGTGATAGAGGAGTTTAAGAATTACATAAAAAAACTCCCTTAAATAATACAGGACAACAGAGGTAAACAAGCAGAAGCCCTTAAAGAGGAAACACAAAAATCTCTTAAAGAATTTCAGGAAAACACAACCACAAAGGTGAAGAAATTGAGCAAAACCATCCAGGATTTAAAAATGGAAATAGAAACAATAAAGAAAGCAATAAGGGAGACAACTCTGGAGATAAAAACCTAGGAAAAAGATCAGGAGTCATAGACCCAAGCATAACCAGCAGAATACGAGAGATATAAGAGAGAATCTCATGGTAGAAGATACCATAGAAAACATTAACACAACTGTCAAAGATAATGTAAAATGCAAAAAGTTGCTAACCCAAAACATCCAGGAAATCCAGGATACAATGATAAGATCGAGCCTAAAGATAATATGCAAAGAAGAGATTGAAGTTTCCCAATCTTAAAGGGCCAATAAATATCTTCAACAAAATTATGTAAGAAAACTTCCCTAACCTAAAGAAAGAGATGCCAGTAAACATATATAAAGCATATAGAACTCGAAATACAATGGACCAGAAAAGAAATTCCTTCTGCCATGTAATACTCAAGATATCAAATTCACAAAACAAAGATAGAGTATTAAAAGAAATAAGAGCAAAATGTCAATATAAAGACAGAACTTTCAGAATTATAACAGCCTTCTCAGAAGAGACTATGAAAGTCACAAGATCATAGGTAGATGTCATGCACACACTAAGAAAACACAAAGGACAGTCCAGGATACTATTTCCAGGAAAACTTTCAATTACCATAGATGAAGAGACCAAGATATTTCATAACAAAACCAAATTTACACAATATCTTTCAACAAATCCAGCCCTACAAATGATAAGAGATGGAAAACTCCAACACAAGGAGAACTACACCCTAGAAATGCAAGAAAGAATTCTCCTTGCAATAAACCCAGAAGAAGATACACACAGACATAATTCTACTTTGAACAACAAAAATGATATGAAGAAACAATCACTATTCCTTGATATCTCTTCACGTCAATGGAATCAACTCCCCAATAAAAAGACATAGACTAAGAGAATGAATAAGTAAAGAGAACACAGCATTTTGTTGCATGCAGGAAACATACCTCAGAGACAAAGACGGACACTAACTCAGTCTGGAAAGCAACTTTCCAAGCAAATGGTCTAAAGAAACAAGCTGGAATAGCCATTGTAATATTGAACAAAATAGACTTTCAACCAGGAGTTATCAAAACTTTAAGGAAGGACACATCATATTCATCAAAGGAAAAATCCAGCAAAATGAACGCTCAATCCTAAATATCTATTGTCCAAATGCTAGAGCACCTACATTCATGAAAGAAACCTTACTAAAGCTCAGATCAAATGTTGGACCTCACACAATAATAGTAGGGGATTTCAGTACCTAACTCTGATCAATGGACAAATCATGGAAACAGAAATTAAACAGAGACATAGAGAAACTACCAGAAGCTATGAACCAAATGTACTTAACAGATATTTATAGAACATTTCATCCTAAAACAAAAGAATATACTTTCTTCTCAGCACCTCATGGTTCCTTCGTCAAAATTGACCATATAATTGGTGACAAAACAGGCCTCAACAGATACAAGAAGATAGAAATAATGTTATGCATCCTATCAGATCACCACAGACAAAGGCTGGTATTCAATAACAACAAAAACGACAGAAAACCCACATATACATATAAGTTGAACAATGCTCTGCTCAATGATAACTTGGTCAAGGAAGAAATAAATAAAGAAATTAAATACATTTTAGAATTTAATTTAAGTAAAAGCACAACATACCTAAACTTATGACACACAATGAAAGCAGTGCTAAGAGGAAAACTCATACCTCTGAGTGCTTTCAAAAAGAGACAGGAGAGAACCAACATTAGCAGCTTGATAGCACACCTAAAAGTTCTAGAACAAAAAGAAGCAAATATACCCAAGCGGATTAGAAAGCAAGAAATAATTAAATGCATAGCTGAAATAAATCAAGTATAAAAAGAGAAATATACAAAGAATCAACAAAACCAGGAGCAGGTGTGTTGAGAAAATCAACAAAATATACAAACCCTTAGCAAGATTAACCAGAAGGCAAAGAGTATCCAAATTAACAAAATCAGAAATGAAAAGGGAGACATAACAACAGAAAAAGAGGAAATTCAAAAAAATCATCAGATCCTACTAAAAAGCCTATATTCAACAAATCTTGAAAATCTGGAGAAAATGGACAATTTTCTAGACAAATACCTAGTACCAAATTAAAATCAGGAACAGAAAGACCATTTAAACAACCCCCTAACTCCTAAAGAAATAAAAGCAGTCATTAAAAGTCTCCCAACTGAAAAGAGACCAGGACCAGATGGGTTTAATTGAGAATTCTATCAGACCTTCATAGAAGACCTCATACCAATACTGTCCAAACTATTCCACAAAATAGAGTTGGAAGGAACACTACCCAATTCCTTCTATGAAGCCACAATTATGCTTATACCCAAAACACACAGACCCAACAAGAAATAGAACTTCAGAACAATTTCCCTAAGTAATATTGACACAAAAATAGTCAAAAAATTCTCACAAACTGAATCAAAAAACATATCAAAACGATCATCCAATATGATCAAGTAGGCTGAGCAGAAGATCTGCAGTGTAACTACTGGATTGTGGGACTTCTCTTAGTAGACAAACACTGGAATGTGTGGGACACAGTCTATAAGTCATACTAATACTAATAAATTTGTATATGTATACATAGATACATACATACATTCTATTAATTCTTTCTCTACAGAACTCTGGAACTTGACACACACACACATGCACACACGCATATTACATTAATATATATCATATATGATACATATATATAGCATGTATATGATATAATAAGTTATATATTTGACACATATATATATTTCATTACACACACACACACATAATTAAGTTACGGTCAATAGTTCTGTTGGGAAAAAGACCTAATTATTAAGTCATACATGTGTACATATATGCACAGATGGTGGAATATATCTCATAATATACTCCACAGTACAGTATGTTATATATGCAGCACATGTATGTAAATATAAACATATACACATATTTTATAATATATATGATAAATATTCTACTTTCTATCTATACAGATAGATGATAGATAGATAGATAGATAGATAGATAGATAGATAGATAGATAGATTTATGTTGCTCAGGGATCCTGTCATTGTTTAATAATTAAAATCATGTATTTGTTCCACTATATAAGAAATATTATGATATTAAGTTTGGTTTCTATTGACAAAAATATTTCTTGTCCTATTTAGAAAATAGATCAGATATAATTAATCAATTTGGTTTGGCAGAAAAATTACTTTTTTCTTTTCTTTTTTTTTTTATTAACTTGAGTATTTCTTATATACATTTTGAGTGTTATTCCCTTTCCCGGTTTCCGGGCAAACATCCCCCTAATCCCTCCCCCTCCCCTTCTTGACGGGTGTTCCCCTCCCCATTCTCCCCCCATTGCCACCCTCCCCCCAACAATCTAGTTCACTGGGGGCTCAGTCTTAGCAGGATCCAGGGCTTCCCCTTCCACTGGTGCTCTTACTAGGATATTCATTACTACCTATGAGGTCAGAGTCCAGGGTCAGTCCATGTATAGTCTTTAGGTAGTGGCTTAGTCCCTGGAAGCTCTGGGTGCTTGGCATTGTTGTTCATATGGGTTCTCGAGCCCCTTCAAGCTCTTCCAGGTCTTTCTCTGATTCCTTCAACGGGGATCCTATTCTCAGTTCAGTGATTTGCTGCTGGCATTCGCCTCTGTATTTGCTGTATTCTGGCTGTGTCTCTCAGGAGAGATCTACATCCGGCTCCTGTCGGCCTGCACTTCTTTGCTTCATCCATCTTGTCTAATTGGATGGCTGTATATGTATGGGCCACATGTGGGGCAGGCTCTGAATGGGTGTTCCTTCTGTGTCTGTTTTAATCTTTGCCTCTCTCTTCCCTGCCAAGGGTATTCTTGTTCTCCTTTTAAAGAAGGAGTGAAGCATTCACATTTTGATCATCCGTCTTGACTTTCATTTGTTCTAGGCATCTAGGGTAATTCAAGCATTTGGGCTAATAGCCACTTATCAATGAGTGCATACCATGTGTGTTTTTCTGTGATTGGGTTACCTCACTCAGGATGATATTTTCCAGTTCCAACCATTTGCCTATGAATTTCATAAAGTCATTGTTTTTGATAGCTAAGTAATATTCCATTGTGTAGATGTACCACATTTTCTGTATCCATTCCTCTGTTGAAGGGCATCTGGGTTCTTTCCAGCTTCTGGCCATTATAAATAAGGCTGCGATGAACATAGTGGAGCACGTGTATTTTTAATATATTTCCTGTTGCTTCCCTTGGATCATACTAATTATCTTGAGTTTTTCCCATCACCACACAGTTGCAAAGGTAGTATGTAGATTTCTCTAGACATATGTGATCATGGAAGCTTTAAATACTGTTGGAATTTCTGGAAGTAGTACTCCATGAAAACTACAGGGGAAGTATAGCTTTCATCTAAGTGTCCTCAAGAAGTAATTTAAAAAGGTTCAGATGGATAGGGTCTATTTCTTAAGAACTCAGAGTGGATTAAGTAGCTTTAAGTGCAGACTCACTAGTTTTGCAGTCCAACATAATCTTCATCATTACATAATAGCTTCAAATTTTCAAAAGTGATATTTACTTGAATTAAAACATTCAGTTTACATGTAAAGCTTTTAAAAAATCAACATACAATTATATAATTGAATAATCAGGACATAGTTTAGTAATTTGTTAATTCTTTTATTTTGTTTTGTTTTGTTTTGCTTTACAATGGAATGATCTGTCTTGTATAACTTAAATTTTGCTTTAAACAAAACTGGTAGTAATTTTCTTTTAGTAGTGAAGCAAATGGCTCAGCTTGTCTTATCATAAATTGTCACCTATCAATTATTCCTATTAACATCAAAAGAAAATTTGAAATATACCAGATAATAACCTAGTTCATTTATTGAATTTCAAATATTTTTGGAAAATAAAGTGAGTTGTCAGGTTTTGATTGTGTCTAAACTTTAGTAATGCAACAAAATACAAAATTCATTTTTTATCATATTTGTCTCTCACATTGACTTTGATGATTCTGTATTAGTATTATAAAGTGATTTCATACTTAAAATCAAACTTTTACAAGTATTCCAAAAATTAGATTAGTATGAACATTAGAGCGGCAAACACACTTAAACATCATCTATATGCACAGGAAGCAAGAGAACTTGGTGACATAATATGAATGCAATACTGTATTTTAACACATATTATACATGTCATAAATTGATGAGTTTCCCACATTTTAAAATAAACATTACAACTTAATTAAAATGCATACAAGCTCTAAACAACTATGTGTACACAGTTACTCAAAGAACATGTTAGAATTCATAAATTCAGCACTCAGTATATGTTATAGCCGAATACTCCAATGGGAAAACACAGATGTGAAATTCCAACTGTGAAAATAGAACTTTGTATATAATTATTCACATCACATGTCATCACACACACATTTTAAGAAGCACATTTTATGTATAAGTTAAGGTCAAACTGTCATAGTCCCTCTTTTTACTCTGGGAGATGTTTATTGAAAGATAGGCCTAGAGGGGATCTTGAAAGGTCATTAATCTATCCACTGCATTTAAAGAATAGTAAAACTAAAAGAGGCTCAGAACGTCTATTCAGTAGTGTGAAAGCTCTTGACTTCTAATTTTCCTTATGAAAGCAATCAATAAGAAAAAAGGAAAATAGAAAATAACCTTCTAATTTGGCATCTTGTTTCCTAGATGTTTTTCAGTTCATTCAGTTTATAAAAAACTAAATTTATCCAGGATCTCTCATTTTCTGTTTCCTCTATTTACAGGCAATCCAACTGTGTTTCTCTTAATTAACTCCACATGATTTTCATGTATTAAAAAGGACACACGTAATGAAGAACTGAATACTAAAATAAGCCTACCAAATATTTAATCATAAATATATATAAATGTTCCAAGATCAACTATTTGCAACAATCCTTTGTTATTTTTTATAGTTAAAATATATAAATAAGATTCTTAAGCTCATGTGATTATATAATTTTTGAATAACTATATTTAATATATAAATCATCATAAATAACATTATATTGAACTATTTAATAAATGATTACTCCAATATATGTTGTTTGTTAATGTGTACACGGTTCATAGTTCCTAGGTAATACAATGTTAAATTTAAATAAATTATTTAATTAAATGTAAAATTATATTGTCATGATAATTTACACATATATAAATTTTCTAACTGAATCTAAAAGATTATAGACCCCACTTCTACAGATATTTAAGATGATGAATCCCCCTCTCTTTCTTTTTCTCTCTCTCTCTGTCTCTCTCTCTCTCTGTCTCTCTCTCTCTCTCTCTCTATATATATATATATATATATATATATATATACATATATATAATATATATAATTAATTCCTAATTTCATGAAATATTCAATGGTTATCTTTTAAGTTTCATGATACATGAACATACTTGAAAATCGCTACATGAGGATTTTGGAAATTTTAAAAATATTTGAACATGACTTGAAATTAATTTTAAATTAATATTTTGATGGGTTATATGAAATTCTTATTATTATTTGACTGGTATATAATTTTATTTAACTAATCTGGACAAGTCATAATTTTTAGCAATAATTATGGAACTATGTACTAAAGAAAACATTCATAAGTATTTTAGAAATAATTACACAATGTTTTCTGTCAGTTTGTTTATATATGAATGATGCTTTTATGGAAATATAACTAAATAAAGCAGCTGTTGAACTGGGCCAGACTGAGAGAATAGTAGTACAGATAATATACATTCTTATGACTTTACCATGCTTAGATTTTTGAAATTTATTTGTGCATATTTCGAGTTCTAGTCACTTAATACTTTATTATATCCAAACATAGTACTACATTATTGTGAACAATTTTTTTCTCTTTTCATGCTACAAACTTATCCATGAGAAGATAGACTGGTTAGGTACCATGAAATTTCTTAGAAATTTTTTAAATCAGATGACTATATATTTTAGTGAGGCTCAGAATGAAAACCAAATTTATAGAAAATGTTCAGAAAGAACAGGAGAGTTCAGTCATTGGGAAATTTGTTGTGATTTTCATTTATCTCAGAGGGTTTGGAAACAACTTATAGCAAGTGTTAAATATAGGTTTAGAAAAACATGTATTTTAATGATGGCAGCTGGTTTTCTTTTGAATTTTGCAAACATGACATTTTCCAAATGTGCCACTATTTGCTAAATTCTCTACACTGTTTAGAAATCTGTATACATAGAATGATTCTTGTAATGGCACTGCTGAATTTAAAGTTTCTACTAATTTCTAGACAAATTGAACCTAGTTATAAGCCAAACAAACAATGGAAATAAGAAAATTATTATATAAAATATCTTCAGTATATATTGATTTATACTCCCATAAGCAAAATACAATTGACAGAGAGAAACTTCTAAAAATACAATATTTTTATGTAAATTATCTTATTTACTATAGTAGAATGATAGTTTTCTTTCTCCCCTTAGAGTTTGATTTCTTTAACCAGATTTAATTATTATTATTACTATTATTATTATTATTATTATTATTATTATTATTCACAGTATTTCTTTTGGCATTTCCCACATCATGAACTCTGTTCATGCACATTTGAATGCCTCCCAAGTATGCCCCCTTAGCCTTGGGGCTTCCCTACACACTATATTCAAACTTGTGCAAACTCCCACTTGCCAGCCTCTTAAAGAAAATTAGATCCTGTCGCATCATCATCCTCCTTGCAAAAAGGCATCAGTTTTGGGCAGGGCTGGGTGTGGGTTGGGGTAGGGGATTTTAAAGAAGCCTTCTATGAACCTCTTTCTCAACTATGGGTCTGCAGTCATTCATACCACTATAGTTGTAGCTTCCTTGATGTTTATATTTGGTGAAAGTAGGGATGATAGACTTTCATATGGTTTCTAGGGACAATATGGAATTAGAACATCTATATGGTCTCTGGTGCCAACACATGCCCCAAATTGAGGTATGATCTCTGGTGGCAACACAGACCATTGACATATACTTGGCCCTCTGCTACGGGGGACCACAAACATGATCATAGTCTCCAGCACCTGTGTAGTCCAATGACTTTAACATGGCCTCAGGTGCCTGCAAAGACTAACAAATTGACATGGCATCTGTGGCAACATGGCCAATGGACATCAACATGGCTTCAGGTGGGAGTATAGAACATAGACATCTATATGTCCTTGGGTGGAAAAATAAGCTACAAACATCAACACAGATCATGGCTACCTACATCATAGGACCGCATGACCTATGTAGCACAGACCAAAGACATCAGCTTTGCTTCAGTCAGTAGCATAGACTATGGACATCCAAACAGGCATTTCTTTTTAAAATATATTTACTTTAAGTATAAGCTTGAGTGTGTACTGCTGACTGTATATATGTCAACATATTTACTCATTAGCTTACAGAGATCAGAAGAGAGGCTTGAATTCATTGGAGTTGGAATTACAAACAATTGTGAGAGAATTATCATGAGGGTACTAGAAAGGAAACCTTGGTTTTTCACAGGCAAGTGGATCTAGAAAATATAATCCTGAGTGAGGTAGCACAGTCAAAAAAGAACACACATATTATGTACTCACTGATAAATGGGTATTAGGAAGAAAGCTAAAAATAGCCATGATGCAACTTACAGACCATATGAAGGGCAAGAAAAAGGAAGACTAAAGTTTGGGTGCCGCAGTCCTACTTGGAAGGTGAAACAAAATAATCAAGGGAGGTTGAGGGTGTGAGGGAGTTGGGAGGCAGAGAGAAGGGAAAGAGGAAAAAAGGCAGAGCAGGATTAAGTGTGGGAGGAGACAGGAGAGAGGTACAGAGGGTCAGAAAATTGAAGAGAGTTGTGTAGCAAAGGGGGATGGGGGATGAGGAACTGGGGATAGCTACTAGAGAGTTCCAGATGCCAGGAAAGCAAGAGGCTTTGGAAACCAACAGGGATGGCATTAGCTGAAATACCGAACAAAGGGGAGAGAGAATCTGTAGAGACCATATCCAGAGGTTAGTCATGACCACCTGTTGAGGGATGGAGCCACCCACCCTTCATAAAATTTTAACCCAGAATTGCTCCTGTCTAAAGGAAATGCAGGGACAAAGAGTGGAGCAGAGACTGAAGGAAAGGCCATCCAGAGACTGCCCCACTTAGTGATCCATACCATATCCATCCACCAAACCCAGACACTTGCTGATGCCAAGAAGTGCTTGCCAACAGGAGACTGATATGGATGTCTGCTGAGAGACTCTGTCAGAGGCTTACTGGGGCACATGTGGATGCTTGCAGCCGACCATTGGATTGAACACAGGTACCTCAATGGAGGGGTTAGGGGAAGAACTGAAGGAGCTGAAAGGGTTTGCAACCCCATAGGTCAAGAGCAACAATATCAACAAACCAGATGCTCCAGAGCTCCCAGAAAATAAAACACCAACCAAAGTATACACATGGAGAGACCCAGCACTCCAGCTGCATATGTAGCAGAGGATGACATTGTCTGGCATCAATGTGAGGGGAAGTCCTTGGTCCTGTGAAGACTTGATGCCCAAGGATTAGAGAATGCTAGGGCGGTGGGGTGGCAGAGGGTGGGTGGTTAGGGGAGCACACTGGTAGAAGCAGTGGTATGGGATGGAATGGCAGGGGTGGAATGGAAACTGGGAACTGGGATATATTTGAAATGTAAATAAACAAAATAACCAGTAAAAATGTGACAAAAAATGAAAGAGAAGTAAGTAACCATAACCAGAGAACATCTCTTCATCATTTTATATGGCTTTTTCTGAGAAGTAACTTATCAGAACACTATATCTGTGTTCTACTACATAATAACCATGTGAAGTCCTATAAAATATTTCATAAGAAAGTTGTAGAATTATATTAAGAATGACCATTTATGTAGCTTACATATTTTACATTTTTGAGATATTTAAAAATAAGTACATATTTTATGGTACTATGTTACGTGGACTCATGGCTGTATAATTCATTTCTATTTCATCAAATGGAAGGATTACATAAAGGCCATGCACAAAGATTTGCTGGTATGGAAATAGATGACTTGGGCTAAGCCCAGAACATTTCTTTCAATATTCTAACTATCCCTAGCAATAGATATCAAAGCTTCTAGTCTCCATGGAATGTAATCTTCCAAACTGACTAATTCAATCTGGTTTCTCTTGGATTCAAACTGAGTCGTTTTGCCTGGCTTCAAGCTATCTTTGGCAATATATACTAATCTTCTGTCTCCTTCTTATTCTCTGGCTCTAGAATTATCTTTATTTGTGTCTAGGCTGTTCCCTATTCTACCTGTTTCTATAAAATTGTCCTGTTAAAACTGCCATATGTAACTTTCTCTACCTACTTTGCTCTAAAGTAGACTCTCCTTTCTGTACTGTCCTGGTGAGAGTTTTGTGTATCCTATATCTGACTCATTCTTTTAAGTATTTATCTGACATGTCAATTTGTGTGACCCTCAATTAGGCAACACTCTCAAACATGGATGCTTGCTTATACAAACTAATCTTATCATCTACATTCCTGGTGGATCTCAGGTTTTGATGTGATCCCAAGTGATAGAAGCCATGTTATTGGATTAAATTTTCTTTATACATTGCTGTATTCATATTATGTGGCATGAAATTGTTGAGGTTTATATCCATTGCAAAAATATGTTAATTTAAAAGTTTAAAATAATGTTTACTTTCTGAGAAATAGATAATCTTATATAATTTATGTTTATAGTCATCCACTACCATTCTATCTAGTGATTCCTTCTATCTGCCAGCTCCATGGTATTATATTTTTGTTACTTATATCTTTGAGTCCTATTAATACTGCCTATATTTACATGGATGAGTGATCGTCTCCAAAGCATGAGTAAATCATCAGTTGCTACATTCCCAAATAGGAGTGACACTTTCTGTCCCAGCAGCAGTCAGCTGCCCACAGATCCTCCATCAAGAATTTTACCAGGGTATCCATATTCTATGCATGTTGAAATTTTGATTGACGTGAGTTTCTGAAGCTAAATATTGCTGCTGTTAATTGATGTTTGCACTACCAGTTAAAACTGCCTTCACTAAAAAATTAGAATTTCACAGTTCTCTTCTCCACCTTTTTCATGTATTACATTCTTTCTAGTCCAAATCTCATAAATTTATCCATGTCTTGGATCATAGGAGGTGAATATTTATGACTCATGGACATGTGAGCACTTAGAATTGTTCATACTCATCACCATGAGCAGTTAGGTGTCTGTATTAAGTATAAAATACAACACAAAATAACTTCCCTGATCAATGGTGAAAGCACTAATATATATGTAACCAACAAAATATTTATAATGTTGTGTGGCAAAAGGATCATTTGGCAAATTAAAAAAGTAAGTTATCCTTGGGGTCTATGATTTCCCTAGTCATGGTCACAATCAAGTTTACAATATCAGGCATAGAATATTTCTTATAGATCAGGTCTTATATAAGATCAAAAGCAACTAGTGACCATCATAACATTCATACCACTTTTACACCAGTGGCTATTTCTTCCTAGGAGGTTAACATGGCATCATGAAGGTCTAAATAATGTGAAAGATCATGAATATCTTTCTTCCACAGCATCTTGCATTGTAAACTCTGGTAGTTTGTAAGCCAGCACATAGGAAGAAAGTTTTCTGATCAGTTTGAGATTGATTTCAGTATGTTCTGCATGTAAAACATGAAATAGCACTATGGTATTATTATATGGATATAGTGAGTAAATAAGATCAATGACAATAATAGAAGTTATTTTCTGTACCTCTGGGACTTTTTTGACCTCTACGACACTCAAGGGGAGGCATTGTTTTTAAATATTTTTGTAAGATTATTATATTATATCATTTCCCTCTTTACTTCCCTAGCTATATTCTTTTGCACACATCTCTCCATGGTCTTCCTCAAATTTATAGTTTCTTACTCTTTAACTATTTATATGTACATATATAATCACATAATATATAAAAAATATAACTATAAACTTCTCTGCTTTTATAATGTTGCCTGTATGTGTATGATATAAGGACTATTCAGTATTGGATAACTAATTGGGGAGGTTCTTCCTTGGAAAGTCTTTCTTTAACAGTCAAATTTTCTTCCTTCCTTTCTCTCTTTCCTTCTTTCTTTCCTTCTTTCTTTCTCTCCTTTCTGTCTTTTGTGAATCATTTTTTTATTTGGGTTTGATTTATTCTCAAATAGGTATTGTTGTTTAAGTGTTTAAGTAGTTTAAATGATGGCGAGGATATAGGCCTGATTACACTTTTCATAATTGCCCTCTCAGTTCCTATGCTTACCAATAATTGAGCATAATAATTTTAAAAACCTGATATTGAATTAACATGTAATATTATTATCTTAGGGGACTGTTGCTGCTCCTCAAACATTCAGAGGTATGAATTGTTCCTATTGCCTGACCATTTACTTTACTAAATTACCATCTATAAAAGTACTTTTAGACCATTTTATTCCATGTAATTTTCTCTTAGTTTGTTGAATTTTTATTTTCCTTGGGATCTATTTGATATTTTCTTTAGTTAATGAATTATGTATTTATGTTTACATTACAGAATTTATTCTCCTTTCAGTTCACCCCTCAACTGTTCCACATCCCATACTTCCTCCCCATCCTCCCTGTCTCCACATGGTTGTCCTTCATCATCACACTTAATAAATGTTGGTTCAAAGTCTATATTATTGAATATTAAGATAGCAACTCCATCTTTTTTCTTGGAACCATTTGTTTAGAAGATCTTTTATCCATCCTTTTACTCTGAGATAGTAAATGATAGTAAAGGATAGTGTCTATCTTTGTTATTAGTGTGTGTTTCTTATATGCTGCAAAATGTTGGATCTTGTTTGTATATATAATCTGTTAGCTTAAGTCTTTTTTGAGAGATATTAAAGACAACGACTGTTGGTTCCTGTTATATTTGTTTTCTGTAGGTAGCATTATGTCCTTGTTTTCTTGTTTTGGATTTTTTTTGTAAGGTGGTTAATATTTTGTCTTTCCTTTGGTATTGGTATCTTCTTTATATTGGAGTTTTCTTTCTAGGATCCTCTGTAGGGCTGGATTGGTAGATAGATACTGTTTGAATTTGGTTTTATCCTGGATTATTTTGGTTTCTCCATCTATGCTAATTTAAAGTTTATTGGCTATAATAGCCTGGGCTGGCATTAGTGTTCTCTTACAGTCTACATGACCTCTGACCAGGATCTCTGACTTTCATAGTCTCTGTAGAGAAGTCTGATGTGATTCCCATAGGTCTGCCTTTGTATATTACTTGGCCTTTTTCTCTTGCAGCTATCAATACTCTTCCTTTGTTCTCTTTTTGGCTGTTATGTGACAGGAGGGTTTTCTTTTCTGTTCCCATTTGTTTGGCGTTGTGTAGGCTTCTTATACCTTTATGGCCATCTCTTTCTATTTGACTTTACAAAATAATCTTGCATTTAAAATAATTGGGGTATTTTCCTTTCCTTTACCTGAAAAAAATTCTTTACAGCCAGAAACTTCAGATCTTCTATTTTCTTTCAAGTTGATAAGATTCCAGTGACTTGTGTAGATGTAGGGAAGTATGTAAGTCTTGGAAGAATTGTCATCTAGTTTTTTATCTAGAAATTTATATTTTCTCTCCTGTTTCCAAGCTTCCATTATCTCTTTCAATATAGATTTATATTCTTTAAATAGGATTATTTGAATGTTAGATGATTGATTGTTTTTCTGCAGTATTTTTGTAAACATTTAGTTATTATTTTTAGTGTGTGTGTTTGTGTATGTCTTTATGTATGTACAGAAAATTTCATACCATGGTGTCTGTGAAAGGGTAGATAACAACTTTTGAAGATCAATTATTTCCTTCTGATAATGGAATCTTAGGATTGAATTTCAGTTACCAGCTGAGCCATTTCCCAGACTCGTTTTAAAATTAAGTTATATTTGATAGTATGTGTGTCAACATGTCTGTCTATCTGTTCATTGCTTTTTTTATTTTTATTGGATGTTTTGTTTATTTACATTTCAAATATTATCCTCTTTCCAGGTTTTCCCTCCAGAAATCCCCTAACCCATTCCTCCCTCTCATTGTTCCCCCACTTGCAAACTGACTCCTTCCAACCTCCCTGTCCTGGAATTCCCCTACACTGGGACAAGAGCCTCTCCTTCCATTGATGCCGCACAAGACCATCCTCTGCTACATATGCTTCTGGAGCCATAAGTCCATTCCTGTGCACTCTTTGGTTGATGATTTATTCCCTGGTAGTTCAGAGAGGAGGGGGGTTTAGTTGGCTGATATGTTTGTTCTTCCTATAGGGATGCAAACACCTTCAGCTAATTCAATCCTTTCTCTAATTCTTCCACTGATGACACTGTTCTAAGTCCAATGGTTGGCTGCAAGCATCTACCACTGTATTTGTCAGGCTCTGGCAGAGCCTGTTAGCAGACAGATATATCAGGTTCCTATTAGCATGTACTTCTTGGCATGGGCAATAGTGTCTGCCTTTGGTTACTGTATGTGAGGATGGATGGCCTTTCCTTCACTTTCTGCTCCACACTTTGTTTCCATACTTTTTCAAGTGAGTAATTTGTTCCCCCTTCTAAGAAAGACTGAAGCATCCAAACTTTGGTCATCCTTCTTCTTGAGCTTCATGTAGTATGTAATTATATTTTAGGTATTCTGAGCTTTGGGGCCAATATCCACTTATCGATGAGCATAAATCATGTGTGTTCTTTCGTGATTAGGTTACCTTGCTCAGGATGATATTTTCTAGTTCCATCAATTTGCCTAAGAATTTCATGAAGTCATTGTTTTTAATAACTAAGTAGCATTCCGTTGTGTAGATGTACCACATTTTCTATATCCATTTCTCTGTTGAGGGACATCTGGGTTATTTGCACCTTCTGGCTATCATAAAGAAGGCTGCTGTGATCATAGTGGAGCATGTGTCCTTGTTATATTTTGGCACGTCTTTTGGGTATACGACCAGGAGTGCTATAGCTGGTAGCCTCAGTTAGTACTATGTCTAATTTTCTGAACAACCTCGAGACTGATTTGCAGAGTTCTTATACCAGCTTACAATCCCACCAACAATGGAGGAGAGTCCCTCTTTCTTCACATCCTTGGCAGCATCTGTTTTTACCTGGGTTTTTGGTCTTAGCCATTCTGATTGGTGTGAGATAGAATCTCAGGGTTGTTTTGATTTGCATTTCCCTGATAACTAAAGATGTTGAACATTTCTTTAGTTGTTTCTCCTCAGCCATTCAATATTTCTCAGTTGGGAATTCTTTGGTTACCTCTGTCTCCCTTTTTAACATAAGGTTATTTGATTATCTAGACTCTAATTTCTTGAGCAATTTGTATATATTGGATATTAGCCCTCTATCATATGTAGGATTGGTAATGATCCTTTGCCAATCTTTTGGTTGCTGTTTTGTCCTTATGACAGTGTCATTTTCCTTACAGAAGCTTTGCAATTATATGAAATCCCATTTGTCAATTCTTGATCTTAGAGCATAATCCATTGGTGTTCTGTTCAGGAAATTTTCCCCAGTGCCCATGTGTTCAAGGTTCTTCCCACTTTTTCTATTGTACTTTTTATTAGAATGTATTGAATCTGTAGATAGCTTTTGGTAAGATGGCAAATTTTACTATGTTAATCCAATGTATCCATGAGTATGGGTGATATCTTCTTCAATTTCTTTCTTCAGAAACTTGTGCTAGCCTTTCATAATTTCTTGTATTATTTTTCTACATTGTGGTTCTATGAGATTTTTCCATTTCGTTTTATCACAATTATTGGTATCACCCTTGCTTAGGATTTGTTTAACTATACATACTAATAAGACTTTATGGAAATAGCCTTTCTGACATTTCTAAAATTAGAATTCTCTCAGAAAACTTTTCACTCCTTTGTCTTTTAAAATTTTTCCACATTCTCTTCTACTATGATCTTTCAATGTTATATGCAGAAATATTTATATACGTAAGTTGAGTCTAGGCATTAAATTATCATTTCTTCTCTTCATTTTGTTAGGTTGTGGTTTATTTGATGAGAAATGAGGAACTTCATGTGTCTTTCATTGTAAGAACAAATGTTTAGATTGTTGTTAGGGATAATGCTAGTGTAGTATCATGATTTAGGTTCTCTTCCTAAATCTATGACTTCATTTGGCACAAATAACTGGGTTAGTTTCTGGTACCAGTTTTTCTTTTGTTGGGTGTCCATAACCCCAGCTTTGTCGTTGTTTGTTATTGCCAATGTATGCTTTCCACTACTGCATTCTTGAGGGTATTGTGCTTTCCTTGTTATTGTGATTCATACCTATAATAGCTATGAAGAACTGCTGGTTTGTGTACTACCTTGAAAACTCAAAAATTATCTTTTAGTGTATATGGTTCACAAACACTTATGCAACCAAAACAATTACACACATAAAATTAAAAATAAATGAACATTAAAAATATTTTATAACTAAATTGAAGTATAAATTTAAGTGAACATTTCAAGTTCTAAATAACTATCTTTTAGTTACAGTAATAATTGCTTTCCCACATCATATATTAGTTAGTAGAAATTGGTATATACTTAAAAAAAGAAATTGATATATACTTACAAAGTTTTAGTCATGACATTGGCCATTTTATGTGTTTATCATTATTCTTCTTTTATAACTAAATAAATGTATAATTACAAATGGGTGCATAATATTTAGCATTTAGTTCATGTAGTCCCTGAAGTGATTGCAGCATTAACTTAAATACAACCACATTCATTACTGAAAGGTATTATAAGTTAATAATTTCAATTTAGCCAGGCATTGAACTGAGCCACACAATTATAATTCTGTATATAGGGTGTGAGGGTCAGTAGTGAGCAGCCAACTTAGACTACCCACATATCCTCTATCTAAAGCAAAATAAATAAGTAAAGATATATCAGGATGAAAGAAGAAATAAAAAATAGAAAGGGAATATTTTCAATTCAGTCACATTTTTATTATATTATTCAAGTTCTATCTCTAAATAGTTCTTATTACTTTTACTTTTCTGCTTTGTCTTTTCTTCTTCCTTCATGTTTTTTTTTTTTTTTTGCCTTCCTTTGCTTTTTTCTTTCTCCGGATAAAGTTCTTTCTTTTCCTGCCCTACTCATCTTAATTATATTGCAAATCCTAGTAGAAGGCAATTAATATAATTACTTTGAACTTTGTTCTTACCTGTTCACTCTCAAAGTACATTTTATTCTTCTGCCAGTTTAAGAAAATCATTTTACAAATTGCAGTACATACTGTCATACTCTCTATTAATGAGCTCCTTCTCTGTACACCCAGTCACAAATTTCCTCGAATATATTCCTGTATCACCCTTTGTTATGCTGAGATTCTAATTATAGTTACCCCAAGTATTAATGTTTGATGAACCAGGTCACTAGACCGTTACATATTTTGGAGAGAGAACGTTTTTCCATACAGAATATAAATATATTAATATTGTTTGAATTCTATCATTTATTTAAAGCTATTATATAGAATATCAGGACTGCCAGCCATGATTTTTATCTTTATGAATAAGCATATTGTTTGAACTATACTTTTAAATTAAGTGTGCTGCTTATGCATGTCTTAGCCACTTAATCTCCTTAATTGCTAGCAGTGGGATAGCAAATTTATTCCAAGACCTTTACTTTTCTGTTTTTTCTTTATTTTTTTTTTGCTTTTTTCCTTTTTTCTTTCCTTTCCTTTTCTTTAATTATTCATTTCCATCCTGCTCATGGCAGCCCAGCTAGAAAAACATATTCCACAAACAGACAACAGCTTTTGGCATAGCCATGGCTCGAGTTATTGAAGATCCTCATGAAGACCAAGCTGCACTTCTACTACATACATTTGTGTCAGAAGGCCTCGGTACAGCCCATATACATTCTTTGGTTGGTAGTTCAGACTTTAATAACCCCAACAGTCCAGAATAGTTGACTTTGTTCCTCTTCCTGTGGCGTTCCTATCCCTTTCAAGCCTCCATTCATTCTTCCTCTTCTTTCATAAGAGTCTCCAATGTCCATCCAAACTTAGGCTGTGATGTCTGCATCCTTCTCAGTCAGCTGCTGGGTGGAGCCTCTCAGAAGACAGTCATGTTAAATTCCTGTCTGCAAGAATAACAGAGTGTCATTAAATAGTGTCAGGGATTAGTGCTTGTCCATGGGATGACTATCAAGTTGAGCCAGTTTTTGTTTAGCCATTCTCTCAATTTCTGCTCCATATGTCATGCCTGCACTTATATGTAACTATTTTGATCTGCCTTATTGTTTATCATTTCCCTTTAAAGAGTCCAATGACAGAATAAAGAAGAGACTTGAGGAAAGCAAGGAAGAAAATATATCTCAGTCTTTTAAAAGTGCTTTAGCTCTCTATGCATGTATCCTAATCAGTAGTGTGGCAGACAGTAATTGAAAAGTTTTGTAAGGACAGGCTTGAAAGATTAATAAAATACCTATGTATCTGACAAATAAGTAGCAAGCTACTTCCTCCTGGATAGGAGCAACAAGAAATTCTTTAAAGGGGTGGGGAATGTTAAGAAAATTAGAAAAAATGTGTAGCCTTAGAAAGGTAGCTTTAGCATCTGCTATCCAGTCTCTGCATACTTAGATGATTCAGAGATTGACTCAAGTTTTAATTGAACCTGTCTGAAAGGCTAGATTTCCTTTGGTTTGGGTGTCTGATTATGGTTACTTTAAAAATTGTATATAGGTTGTCTTTTTAAGGAACAATTTGGAAATGGTTATAATTTTGAACAGGAAAATAGATGGGATGGATTAATAAATTTATTCTTGAGCAAAGTATTATATAGCCATAATCTTGAATTGATAGACATCATTATAATTGAGGTCATATTTAAGTTATAATTTCTTACATTACCACAGAATTTATATATTGTTATAGAATTAAGGATTTCATTGGTATAGATTTGTATTGACTATAATAATTTAAAAAAAAATCTAACCCACGCTATTGTCACGTATAATCAATGTAGTTTCCCTCTCCTTTGGGAGCTGCAACCACAGACTTCCCTGTTTTGGATCACCTGCCTTTGAACCTGCTGTATGTTCCCAGCCATCTACCCACTGCAGCTAGCTGTGACAAATCCCCATAACCCAGTAAAATGAAAAGTCTAGAGGCTTGTAATTTATCAGTCAGATTTATGTCACTAAATTTTCAACCCACAAAATGCCCACAAAATGAACCCAGATCCAATTGATATTGATATAAACTGCCTACCTGGATTAGACAAATTGTCCTTTAATATTCTATTCTTTATATGATATTCATAGCAACCTGTGGCTATTTAAAGCCACATGGACTATTCTTCCTTTATCTTCGCTGTCTTTCAGTCTCTCTGTCCCACTTTTTTCCATCTCTAAAACTCTCAACCTGACTTCTTTTTTTACTACCCAATCAGAAGATCTGGTGCTTGCCCTCACCTGCATATAGACAGTAATCAACACATTTGGATATTGATACAAAGTTTGAAATTAATATTGTACCTATGCAACACATTTAAGAATACAAGGCTTTGACCCAATCTTTCCAAAAGCTGCTATTACAAACTGTTTAGGATGATTAAGTAACACAGACTAAGGGCTAGATAGTAAACTCATGGTAATCTTAGATTCTGATTGAAATTTTAAAAAAGCATTTTCAATTTACTCAAAGAGAAATGGTGAGTGGTAGTTAAGGTTTAACAGTTCAGATATGCTTTACATAGAAACATCAGACATCCACAGAATGTGACATTTAATGTTATTGCATTATTAAGGATCATTGACAACAAGATATATCTCCTCCTGAGAGCTTCCCTATTCTCTTCCAAAGAAGAAATTGAGCATCAAAACCTCCATATAGAGTAGCAAGATAGCTACTAGACAAAAATTGTCCTATTCATCTGCCAACAAAATACTGTCTAAAGAGGACAAACATGTCAGATGGTTGACTATTAAGCTTTTCCAAGACAGGGGAAGCTAGTCATTCATATTCCTCCTTCATTTTAATATCTTCCAGAAGGCTCTGGGCCAGAAGGTTGAAGACAGATGCTCCAAAGTTTGAGACTCTTCAAGTAGTCAGCTATAGCTACACTTTGTTTACATTTGGAAGCTATGAATTTGTGCATTCTAAATATTTGGATAATATTTAATTTGTTCTCAGATTTCTGGTGGAGTAGAAAACTAGTTATAGTCTCATAATCTAACTCAAGTTGCTTAGCATTAAGAGATGATAGAGAGTTAAAAAGATGGTTTTCAGATGGTGATATAGGCTAAAATCACACGTACATCAGGCATAGAATTACAAGTACTTTAGTTAGACTAGGCAGTAGAGTACTTTATCTAATTAACAAATATGATGGACTAGATGTTAATTGTATTTCATACATTATAATTTACATAATTATGATGCATATACTCAATTTGTGTCTGAGAAAAGAAATTTAAAAAAAAAGTTGGGTAGAAAGGTAAGATGTTGGGGATTGGTTCCAATTATTTGATTTAATCTGGACCCCAAAATTGGGAATCTGTATGTCCAAATGCTGAAGGTCTTTGTCCCCAATTGGTTTATGATCAATCAACAAAGTGCCAACAGCAAATGCTGAGCAGATAGACCAAGGTAGGCTAGGAACTAGAGGAGAGGAAGGCAGAGATCGCCATGACAGGGAAGAAGAAAGACCAGGCCTAGAGGCCTGCCTATGTGTGAGAATCAAGTTCTTGGGTGGGTGTGTGGGCCTGCCACTTGTTGGGAACACTGAGCAGTTAGTTAGTTCACTGCTAAAGAGGATGGCCCTTCTCCAGTATGCCCAAACACTTGTTTTATAAGTGATTTTAGATACACTTAAGTTGGCAAGCATTCTGCCTTAGTAAATTGAAACTTGGTTTAATACTACAATCATCTAGAATGATTAACAGTTAAACTAAAATAGGCATTACATTTTCTACTTTTTAGGAGACCTGAAACAGTATGCATGCAAATACATATTTCCTAGCAGCTGAGATTATATATCTAGGTCAGAATAAATAATATATACAGCAATTTGTAATTATATAAAACTTCTGCGTACAACTTGAGGACTGATAGCAATAAAAAATATTAAACTGAAAGACATCCTATGGATAAGAAATTTTAAACACTGAAATTTATTACGAGTGAGATAGATTATCATGTATATAGCTACATGCTTCCCACACAAGCCTGGTGATTTGAATTTGTTTCCACAGAGCGTCCCTATTAGGTGAGAGGACACAACCAAATCTACAATGTTGTTCTCTAATATCCACATGAGTTCCTCCTCCTCCTCCTCCTCCTCCTCCTTTCCTCTCTCTCTCTCTCTCTCTCTCTCTCTCTCTCTCTCTCTCTCTCCTCTCTCTCTCATGTGTGTGCCCACGCACACATGCGTGCACACACACACACACAAACACATGAATACAAACCCTAATAAGTAAAACTTAAAAAAAATGGAACTAAAAGTGAAATGTACTTTTTTATATGCTTTCTATTTGATGGCCTACATACAGAGATGCTTTAAATCTTGTGAAAGGGTTAAGGCAAATGTAGTAGTATTATAATCCTTAGGATATATTGATATAAAGGGCATTGATGTTTGATATTTCTGGCCGCAAGGTTTGTGATATGAGTTCTAACTAGTTACAGACAGGCTGTTTTGTGATTAAAATGGTGACCTAGTGATTTTGAATGCTTTCATTCTAGAGTGACCATTTTGTGGCATTATATTAGCTTTCACACACATTAATGGTTTTCTCAATCTTGTATTGAATATACTAAGTTTTCCTTATTTATAAAAGACAAGAAGAATTTGTATCTAAGGTATACATATTAAAAGATTCTAATGTTGAAAATAAGTGGTGTATTTACCATCTTTAATTTCATTTCTCATGGAAAGAAATTGGAATAATTATCTGTAATTATCAGCTTCTAAAACAGCATATATGTTTTAAATGGGAAACCCTGGCATCATTTCATGTTTACTTAACTTTGCTTTGCTTATAGGTACATGGAAAATCTTGTTTTCATCAATTTAAAAGCCATTTGAACCTCAGGGGCTCAGACTTTCATTTTAAATGTAAAATTCTATCCTTTTGAGTTACATTTATTTTGAAATAAAATGTCTTACAAAAATGTTTTTTTAAAGCCTGGTAGTAAATTGAGCAGAAATAATTTTATACAACATTCATTTGAAAAGTTGTCTAAAGGAATCAGAAACATGTGGTATAATTTTTCAAGCCTCAAAAGACAATAAAACCCAGGAAATGCTAATTTAATAGAATAAGATTTTCAGCCTGAGTTTCAAGTTCCAATTAGGTTTTGTAAAATATGAGTTCTGAATCACTGCATTTTTTTAATCTTGTGGATCTAAAAGCAGGGCAAATATTAATGTGAAAGCTCAATCAGTACTGTTTGCATAGCATAAACTTTCATTTAGTTATAATAGCACACAGAGAAAATTCATCTAAAATAGAACATGAACAAATCTCATTACAGGAATAGAAGTGTGCATTTGTATTAGAGGACTGATTTGAGTAAAATTTCACTAAGTTGTTCTCCATAAGTAAATGAACAAATCTGTATAAGGACAGGTTAAAATGCTCTTAAAATTACAAATATTCCAATGTAACAAATGTAACAAAAATGTTATTATGGGACTTAATGGCTCTTTCATTAATGATTTGAGTCATTTGGTTTAAAGTTTCATCAAATCTCTTAATTAGGTAGTTTAATAAATGCATTATCATTTCACTCAACAGTTTCTAGCTTAATATATTCTTTCTTTCTGCTTTGGAAATTAGGGCACAACATGTATATGCTAGTCAGGTAATCATAGAGAAATAACCATGCCAATGTTTTTCTCATTCTCTTTTGCTATGCCAACCTGAGCATTCCTGGTTGTCCCTTGTTTCTTAATTTCAAAGAACATTTATATATTAATTACCTGAGATATTTTTATTCAGGTACTATGGGAGGTGAATTATACTAACTGTAAAGTTACTAGAGAAAACTTTGATCTCATTACACCCAAACACATGCATGTACTCACCAGATGCAAAAATACCCAGCATGATGATAAAGCTGTTTTATTTGCAAATGTTGTCATAATTGTGAATAACTACAACCTTGAAACAACTGAATATTAAGCACTGTTGACAGTTTCTTCTATGATTTTTTATCTCCAAAAGATAATAGACAAATCTTTCTAATTTTATGTTTTTAAACTCTTAATATAGTCTTCTGTAAAGGATGTGTCATTGTTGTAAGAGTTCAATGTGTTTAGATATGCAGTTGGAAGAAGATAATACTATAGCGCAAACTGTTAGGAATTTTTTTTTTGTTGTTGTGTTTCAGATGCAGAGACTTACTCTGTTGCCCGGGATGACTTTAAACATGATCCTCCTATCATAGACATCCAGTAAAGTAATCATACTACATGAGCGCACTACTAAACCAGTCTTTGTGGGTTTTTTTATGATTATGTGTCTTAAAGTAAGCACCAGGACTTTAAAAAATTATGGTTAACATAAATATTATACTAGCACCAAAAATTTCACTATATCTTGACTATTAAAATAGGTTATAAATTAAACAAATATTAAGTATATCTGAGAAAATATTTTTAAATTGCATAAAGGGATATGTTTTAAAAATAATTTTATAGCCCATTATAATTTAACACATAATATATTAGAAAGTGTAACTCTCCCCCTTTTCTCTCAATCAATCACAATTTCTATCTTAAATTATTTACAACTTCTTCATGGTATCATCTTTTTTTGCAACTGACTTCCTAAAGATCTATTGTTGTGAAGAGATACCATGAACAGAGGAAGTCATATAAAGAATTGGGACGGGGTTACAAGTTGAAATGAGTAGTCCATTATCATTACAGCAAGAAGCATACAGACACGCAGGTGGATATGGTGCTGTAGAAGGAGCCGATAGTTTTATAACTGAATCTGCAGGCAGTAAGAAGGGAGATACTGGGCCTGGTTTGGATATTTGAAACCCTAAAACACACATACAGTGACATACATCCTCTGACAAGGCCACGTTTTCTAATGCCACTAGTTAAAAGGCAATAGGAGTCTATGGGAATAATTATTCAAAGCAACATAGTTACCGTCTATTGCTATAAATATATACCATAATACCAAAGAAGCGATTGTAAAAAATTCATGTAATTTGCTACATGGTTACAGTTTCAGAGGTTTATTCCATTATTATATCCATAGGAAGGATCGTGATATGTATGAAGATAAAGTTGTAGCTGAGAGCTACATTCAGATCCATAGTCAAAGAAAGAACCCCTAAGCATCACATGAATTTTTTCAACCTCAAATTCCATCCCAACTGACATGTTTTCTTCCAAAAACCCACCTTTCTTGATCCTTTTAAATAGAGTCACTCCTTTGTGACTACATATTGAAATATATGATCCTATGGGGACAATGTGTTTACAAACTTCCACATTGCATTTCGTCAACCCCATAGGCTTCTAACCATATCATGGTGAAAATAATTGCATTTTGTCCAATGCTAAATGTAGAGAGCTATGATGTGCCACGCCTCAAAGATGGCTCTGGTTTCCGCCTTCCACCCTCCCAATGGTGAGCGCTCCTTGCAGTAAACAAGTCCTTATTTGGCTATGTCTGCCTGGCCCGCTAGCTTCCGCATAGTGACAGCCTATCTACATGACCCATGTGGCTTGCTAGGACTGGCCAGTGCTAGCTATTTAAGTGTGGTGCAGGGCGTTCCCCGGAGAGAGAGAGTCAGAAGGGAGAGAGAGTCAGGAGAGAGAGAGTCAGAGGAGAGAGAGTCAGAAGAGATAGAGGTCAGAAGATTGTATCAAGGTTCCTGAGTAAAACTGCTTGAAGATCTCCTGTGGTCATGTCTTCCTTGCTGGTTGAGGTTGGGCGCGGCAGCTAAAGTCTCCACAATCTATCACAGTCTCATCATTGTATAAATGTCCAAAGTTCAGTGTCTTCTGAGACTTAAGACAACACGTAAATTATAACCCTTTCAAAGAAAAATAAATGAAAAATCACAAATTTCTAGCATTCTCATATACAAAATAAATAGTATCATTACAAATGGGAGAAAATAAAGCTCAGTGAGGTAATTAAATACTGGAACAAGACCACAAATCAGCTACACAAACTCTAAATTCTGGATCTCCATGTCTGTTGTCAAAGTGCCTTTAGATATCAAAGTCCTTTAAGCTTTGTTGATTGTAGCATACTTCTCTCTCTTGGGCTTGTTCTCCTACTAATGTCAAGCTCTCCTTGTGAGTTATCTCATATCTTTGGCATCTCCAACATCTTGTGGTCTTCCTCATAATTGAATTGTCACCCTCACAGCTTCACATAAAGACCTTTGGGGACTTCATGTAGTAGTTCCCTCACATGTACCTGGTTTCACAGGCTGTCCTTTATCACAGAGGAAGATTCCTTAACCCTTTTTATATATACTTTACTCTAAAGCCAGAACTACATAGCTAAAACTATCAATCACATTTAATATAAATTAACTGGCATCACTATTGTGTTGTTGATGGTTTCCATCATTGTTAAATCTTTTCCTCAATTCCTTTTATCAATGTCTTACTAAGAGTTCGATAAGGAACAAAGAAAGCAGTTTAAAATTAGGTGTTGTGCAACCATCATCAAATTACAGAGGACAAGTAACATTTTACCATTTTGTGCATAACACTTTTTCCATAGACCAGTATGTTCTATAACTCATTACATAGCCTAGACAAGCTCTTGGAAATTTTCATTCGTCTGCATTACATGTGTTGACATTACATGTATGAGACATCACAACTTGCTCTTACTCTACTTTTTAGTTCTCAATCTGGAATCATTAAACTTTTTATACTTCTATTAAATATTGTATACTACTGAACTCAACACATTTTATATTCTCTTTCTGATCAAGCTGTTTTGAGGGCAGATAAATCATATTTATATGAGAATATCCCTGCTTTTATTTTTTCATCACAGGTTTGATCCACAGATGAATATTTTCTGGATGATTAACAATTGTATGATGATGGGGCTAATTTTACTTGCTATTCTGGATATGCCCTATTCTTTTGAATTGTCTTTTAGTTGATGGTTATTTTTCTTCTGGGATTGCATAGTATATTCGTTGTTCAAGGAAATCAAGGTTGTGATGCCTAATAAATTTTCTATCTAGACTGGCCATTAAAATCAGAATTATTTTTTCTCTTAGGAACCCAAAGTACAAAGATTATAAAAAGATATAATTGTGAGAAAGTAAAAACTCTGACACAGAATTGATCCAGTCTACAAGATCTGGAGGAATAAAAATGGAGAAGAGACAGAGGGATAGCTGGTAAGATGACTGGTCCAACTTGTTATCCATCTCAAGGGGAGGCTACAAGGCCTGAACTATTGCTGATGCCATGGTGTACTTACAGACAGGAGCTTAGCATAGTTGTCCTTCAAGAGACCTCACAAGCATCTGACTGAGACACAGATAGTTATACCCAACTATTGGAATGAAGTTGGAACCTCATGGTTGAATTAGGAAAGGCTGGAAAAACTTGAGGAGGAGGATGACCCCATGGGAAGACCAAAAGTCTCAACTAACACGAATTCCTGATATCTCTCAGTCACTTAGCTTCCAACCAGGCATCATACATTAGCTGGTTTGAGGACCCATACAAATGTACAATAGAGTACTGCCTGATCTGGACTCAGTGGGAGAAGATATGCCTTAGCCTTAAGAGACTTGAGGCTCCAGGGAGTGAGGAAGTCTATTGGGAGACAGGGACATCTTCTTGAAGATGTGGAAGAAGAGACACGGATGAGGAACTATGAGAGGGCATACTGGGAAAAGGACAATGACTAGAATGTAAAAAGAATTAAAGTAATAAAAAATAATAGTTTCTTAATTGATCTTAGTAATGATGGATTTCTAAATATTAGCTAGGAATAATTACTTTATGTCCATTGAACTGAGATCAGTGTCCCCAGTGGAGGAGTTAGAGAAAGGACTGAAGAAACTAAAGGGATTTGAAACCCCATAGAAAGAACAATAATACCAACCCACCAGACACTTCAGACCTCCCATGGACTAAACCACCAACCAAAGAGTATAGGTGGAATGACCATGGCTCCAGCTGCATATGTAGCAGAGGACAGTCTTGTCAACCATCAATAGGAGGAAAGGCCCTTGGTCCTGATGTAGGCCCGGGTGTAGAGGAATGCCAGGACTGGAAGGTGGGTGGGCAAGGAGCACCCTCATAGAAATAGGGGGAGAGGGGATGAGACAGAGGCTTTTCAGAGGAAAATGAGGAAAAGGGATAAGATTTGAAATGTAAATAAAGAAAATATCCAATTTAAAAAGTGCAAAAATTTTACTTTATGAACAATTTCCCAAAATAAGAAAAAGTGATATGTAAATTTATTGAGGATCTCATATCAATAGTTGTACCTACATCAATGTCCCCAAAATTGAGATCCTCAGGAGTTTGGAGTCTTTGGGATTTCCATATATTCCATGTAAAATTAAAAATAATAAGAATAAAATATTTCCAACTGTCAACCTTTCATGTGAAGGTATAAAAACTACGTCTTATAAATCAGCAATCATTTTAAGAAAATCAAATCTGAAATGCTAAACTTGCCTAACAATCATGTTAATTCTTCTCTATACATTTAAAAGAAAGAAGTTTGATATAAGAATTTAATGTTAAAGCAGCAAAATTTTAAGTAAAATCCAAACCATTCAGAACAAGCTATGTGCATATATACATTCTAAAGGAAATATATACACATATGCTCTCCTAGGGCTATCTTGGGAACAAAAGTTGTATCATTATTCATCTTATTTTCATAAAATTGTAGTTTTATTTGAAAGAATAAGTGATACATTTATACTTATGGAAACTTAATTATTTATCAATAGTTATTCTGAGAATTTAATTAATGCCTGCTCCTTCAATAAAAATAGTTGTCCAGTTAGAGAAATGGGATTCCTAGGCAGGCAACAGAGTTTGGAATAGCCTCCCTCCCCATTGTTAAGGCCAAGCAATACTCTGTTACATATATGTAGGAATACTAGGTCCAGCCCATATATCCTCTTTGATTGTTGGTTTAGGTTCAGTCTTGTAATGATTTTATATGCCGGAATACTCAGGGGTCTCCTCATTCTCAAAGAAGAAGGAGAGTTGAAATGGGGATATGGGATGTATATTAGGGTATTGGGAGAAGGGGAGATACTGTAATCAGGATTTAAAGCAAATAAATAAATAAATAAATAAATAAATAAATAAATAAATAAATAAATGTAAAAATAAAGGTAATTGTGAAAAATGCTAATGATAACCAGATTTGAAGAGAAAATTCAACCTTTAGAGTCATATATACTATTCTGAAGATGTTGCATTTTAAAATCAATCCATTCAAAAAGCCTGATAAACAAATGAACTTTCATCTAAAGATCATGACACTTTCAACAATATAGTTTCAGCATCTACATTTCAAGTAACATTTCCAAAAATAATATCTTATGAATTTAGAATTTTGTCCCAGTTCAACTGAAGTTTTTTTTTTATTATTATTATTAACTTGAGTATTTCTTATATACATTTCGAGTGCTATTCCCTTTCCCGGTTTCCGGGCAAACATCCCCCTCCCCCCTCCCCCCTCACCTTCCTTATGGGTGTTCCCCTCCCAACCCTCCCCCCATTGCCGCCCTTCCCCCATAGACTAGTTCACTGGGGGTTCAGTCTTAGCAGGACCCAGGGCTTCCCCTTCCACTGGTGCTCTTACTAGGATATTCATTGCTACCTATGGGGTCAGAGTCCAGGGTCAGTCCATGTATAGTCTTTAGGTAGTGGCTTAGTCCCTGGAAGCTCTGGTTGCTTGGCATTGTTGTACTTTTGGGGTCTCGAGCCCCTTCAAGCTCTTCCAGTTCTTTCTCTGATTCCTTCAATAGGGGACCTATTCTCAGTTCAGTGGTTTGCTGCTGGCATTGGCCTCTGTATTTGCTGTATTCTGGCTGTGTCTCTCAGGAGCGATCTACATCCGGCTCCTGTCGGTCTGCACTTCTTTGCTTCATCCATCTTGTCTAATTGGGTGGCTGTATATGTATGGGCCACATGTGGGGCAGGCTCTGAATGGGTGTTCCTTCAGTCTCTGTTTTAATCTTTGCCTCTCCCTTCCCTGTCAGGGGTATTCTTCTTCCTCATTTAAAGAAGGAGTGAAGCATTCACATTTTGATCATCCGTCTTGAGTTTCGTTTGTTCTAGGGATCTAGGGTAATTCAAGCATTTGGGCTAATAGCCACTTATCAATGAGTGCATACCATGTATGTCTTTCTGTGATTGGGTTAGCTCACTCAGGATGATGTTTTCCAGTTCCAACCATTTGCCTACGAATTTCATAAACTAGATTGACTCTGATTGTTTAGCACCCTATTTTCTTAGAAAGAAAAGAGATTCATAAAAAAGATTTGTATAGGGAACTCACTGTAGTGAGGGTTATCTCATTATGTCTCTTAGAATTACCCTTTTTTAATAGATTTAATTCTAAGTTTATTACTAACTGTAACTAAATTTGTCTTATCATGTTGACCCATCTGGAAACAGCCTCATTTATTTTCTGTTTCCATTAGTAATGTGCAGTGAATATCATATAATAATAACATTTATTACTCTAAACTGAAAGAATAGTTGGTTCCACAGATGAAGGTAATGTAAAATTCTGATCCATCAATCATATAATTTACTCATGCCTTCCAGACTTACATAGTCATTTTCCATCATTCAGTGAATTACATTCATAACTATCTGACCTAAAGATATGGTGAATCTACTTCAAATAGTTGACAGATAGTGTCCTCTAGCTACATGGCTAGTATGACTCATTATATCAAGACATACTTTTCAAAGGGAAAGTTAAAGAAGTTTTGTTTTGCGATATTATTGCTCCAAAACACTAACTATTCCTTCCATAGTTGTCATATTTAATATCACCAATATTTCTTCACCTACCACAAATATTTCTAAGCATGTATAATTGCTCACCAGTAGTACTAAATTTGATATATGAAAAAAAATACAAAGACATCCAAAAGTGAAATTATCATTGTTTATGGGAGTCTACATTTAGCTGCATGTAGAGACTGCAAGGTTATACAGGTGGTCTTATGTTGGCAGCATCTGGCATGAGAGTGATATTAAACAGCAATCCTTGAAGGTAGGTTTTAGGATGCCACACCATTCTTATTAGGATTAGGTAGAATGGAATCCACGTTGTAGATACCGAATTTTGGTTGTGATAAAAGTAGTCAAGGTCTCTTCAAGTAGTTCAATGAGTCAATGAATAGGTTTCAGAAGTTGGTTCTCTAACGTGTGTCAAGAGAATTGAACTCAGCTCCTCAGACTTGCCCAATGAGCCATTGTGCCAGACCCAAATCTATATGTTTAATATATTCAGTTAATCTCTGTATTTAATATGTGAGGTTAGTACACTTCCCTTTACTATTATTACTGTGATTATTTTGCCATTTTGTGTGCTTTTGTTACCTGTTTTTCTGATTAATTGGAATGTTTCAAGTTTTTATTCTGTCCTGGGAATGTTAGGGGTTTTGAGGCTTACTATGTTAAACATGATAGATTCTTTTAGGGATCTATATTTTCTATCTATTCCTTCCATAAAATAACTGAGGAATTATAAACAAACACACATTTGTATGTGTACAAATCTATGTGTATGTGTGTGCATATCATTGTGGATATGTGTGTGTGTAGTATGTGTGTATGTTTCTGTGTGTGTAATATTCCACAGAATTTGCAGGTTGTATTTAAGTATTTAGAAATATATATGCTCACATACTAATACAGATACAACTACATGTACCATATGAATGTGTCTCTGTACTAATGTTTTATTACCTCACTCATGGTTCTGATACATTATGAATTTGTTGTTATGGATATATACTCTAATTAAAAACATTTCCCTATGTTGCACTGATTTTCTTATTTGTTTTACTTTATATGATTCTTCCTAAACTTGTGTTCATCCAAATTCTTGCTTCTCTTTATTTGGGAATTTAACTATAGAGAATCACGTGAAATAATTTGACCATAACTGCAGGGATAACTTGCTGTAAACCAAACAAACAATGAAACAAAGAAAAGAATCAAAACCAGACCAACTAAAAATAGTGTTTCTTATGTCTCACAAACAGTATTCTAAATCTTATTTGTTGTTGGAGCATTAATATCTCATTAATAAATTTGGGGGACATGGGAAAATTTGAAAAGGGACATGGTGAGTAGTACTATGGAAAGTATGGTACATGTAACTAAAGAAACCTATTTTCATGAAATGCAAGTTAAAATGCAACATGTAAACAATTAAAATACTGCAGTAGAAATATTACAATGAACCAAATAAAATAAGCATTACAACAAAATTGAAAATAGATTGTCCTAGCTAGTATTCTTCTTATCTGTGTTGATAAGGAGACTCTTTCCCCTTGGGTTGTGTTTTGTAATATCCTTCAAACTTAATGAGGATAGCTGCCAATTTCAGTAATTCAAAACAGTTAAGTCACTGTGCTCTTCCAAACAGCAGTGACTGACATCAACTTTCTGTTGCTAGTTTGTGGTCTGAGGCCTACCAACTATCCTTTGAAGTGTTAGGGATCTGTCTTTTCACATTCAGGGCTCTATGAGGGAGTGTTGGTAGCCTGTCCTTTATTTGAACCTTAATCATTGGGATGTCATTTCTTTGGTATCACTCAGCATAATACACTCAGATACACTGTTCGTATCCTGTGAATTCTTGTAGTTCCTCCAGGCAATGACAGAGATACAGTGATACTTCATCTGTCAAATACTTCCTGGGGCCCAGTGCCTGTTTCTCTCTCTCTCTCTCTCTCTCTCTCTCTCTCTCTCTCTCTCTCTCTCTCTCTCTCTCTCTCTCATTCAATGTGTGCTATCTATATTATCTTTCTATGTTGTTTATTAATTCAGTGGTGGATTTATTAAAAATCCCCAACTGTCAATAAAACTCTCATAGTGCTTGTAAGAGTGCTTTCCTGGCAGCTGATATTGAACTGATGTGAGCAACATGGTGTGGCCAATTGCTGTCATTCGGATTCAGTGAAGAAAAACAGTATGTAAGTATGCCTTCGGGTTTGTATTTAAAATAAATGTAATTATACAAAACATGTAAATAAAAAGTATGCATACTAAAATTAGTGAGAAAAAGTCAGTTTCTGTTATCTTTCTTTAGGGCATTTCTCCTATAAGGCTAGGATCTATTGTTTTAAATCCTAACATGTTTTTTCGCATAGTCACCTAAATGTGGTTTGTAGTCTGCCACATTACTTGGAAAATATGGTTCGTTTTATCATATCTCCATGTCCATCTGGAGCTTCTAGTCAATGTACTATTATGCATTTATTAAGCAGATGACAACTAATTTTAATGGTCCTGCACATACACACACAAATATGTATTCAAAGATTCAGGGGAAACAACTTGATAAAATTTGAATATTGAATATGCATCTTTCCCCAGGAGAATAATACATTCTATAATAAACTTTTGTTATGTTGGACAACATCAGTGAGCCACATTTCCAAGTCAGAATAGGACAAGAAAGGTAAAGGATGGAGTCACTACCATGTGCTATTTCTTAGCTATAGTTTTAGGTAATAAACTTTGCCCAGTGCATTTGAAAATTGTAACATTTTCAACTTATCATGAGTTTATCAGACTATTCATATTAAAATATAGAACACTGTTACTGGTAACAGTGTCACCATTTTATAATCCTGGATACTCTTCAAGTGTCCCCAGAATTTGGACACTTATGCCACAAGAATATATGCTCCGTTATATTTTATGAATATATACTTGGAACATTTATAATTAAAACTACCAGAAAATTTAAAGTGATATGCTTAGAAGAGTCTGACTGAATCACCCCATTTGAAGATGTTCAAAATGTAGGTACTACATATGAAGCACATAAAGGACAGAATGGGACCCCCAGTGGTGGCGTTAGAGAAACAATTGAAGAAGCAGAAAGGGTTTGCAACCCCAAAAGAAGAACAACAATATCAGCCAACCAGACATCCCAGGGACTAAACCACCATCTAAAGAGTACACATGGACAGACCCATGACTCCAGCTGTATATGTAGCAGAGGATGGCCTTGTTAGGCACCAATGGGAGGACAAGCCCATGGTCCTGCCAAGGCTCAGTGCTGCAGTGTAGGGGAATGTCAGAGTCGGTGGGGGGAAGGGAGAAAACTCTCATAGAATCAGGGGGAGGGAGGATGGGATAGGGGTATATAGACAAGAAACCAGAAAAAAGGATGATATTTGAAATATAAACTATCATATTTAATTTAATAATAAAGATCCAAAAATATCCCTAAATTTGTCCATAAAAAGCATTGTTTACAGTAAGTTTACAAGTAGAATAAGGTCAACTGTGTGGCTTTTTGTTCAAAGAAAAAAATAAAAATGTGACTAGCACCAATTCATCTGTTTTAAGTACATTAGGAACTCATTTTTATGCTACCAATTTTGCTAAGTAAAGAGTTAAATTGTGTATACAAAATACCTGCATTGAAGCTGCACAGAAACACACAGTTGCTTGCTTATGATATTGTTATCAGTAAATTGCTTCATTTGTTCTCCACACCGGCATTTTCTTTGTTGAATACCTTAGCTTTGATATTTTCATTTGTATTAAAGATATCCATGCTAATGGAAACTCTGAGAATACCCTCTTATTCACTAGGAATTAAATATTCTATGTGTTTATATTTGTCATGGATTCATGTGTGAAAAAAAGATTTTAAATTACATTGTAGACTTTCTATATTTTTCTTCAGTTTTTCTCTGAAATTATATTCTACCACAGATTAGAATCCTGTTGTGTTTTCCTTAAGTACTGATTGCCATGCAGTATTGCAATAAACTATACTGTTTTTATTCTTAATGCAAATAAGTAAGTAACATGTATCTTTAGGAAATTATACAATTTGCAGTCACTTAAGAAAAGAGCTCCTCTGTCTGGTATAATATAATGTGGTTCTTTGGTATGCTTTTATTTATCTCTTATATCTCATTATTGTTGAAATGTATGTGAGGGGATCTGACCTGGGAAGGAGAAATAAGTGAAACTTAAAGTTGTGATGATAATATTTACTAGTAAAACTGTCCTTCTAGTAACATATTTTGGTCTTTTAAAAGTACATGTTCATTATTGTCAAAGATCTGCAAGTAAATATCAAAGATGATACAAAATATAACAGTAATATTCCTACCTTATTAATTGTAGAAAGAAATCAGCAAATATTCACCTACAATTATGATGCGATTATAAGATTAAGATAATATTTCGACATGTTAAATAATATGTAAGTATTCTGCCTTATAGAGAGTATCAATTAATCATCAAAATTCAAGACTCCACATAATGATTCATAACAAAGAAATACATTATTTCTGCTAACTTCAATTATTTTTAATTAGTTGGAAATATCAACAGCTAACTATCTTACTTATTAATCTACTCATTTTCCCATTTTAATATATTTTCTACATTTTTTGATTTTTTAATACTTTTTTATTAACTTAAGTATTTCTTATTTACATTTTGAGTGTTATTTGCTTTCTTGGTTTCTGGGCCAACATCCCCCTAATCCCTACCCCTCCCCTTCTTTATGGGTGTTCCCCTCCTCACCCTCCCCCCATTGCCACCCTCCCCCCGACAATCACGTTCACTGGGGGTTCAGTCTTAGCAGGTCCAAGGGCTTCCCCTTCCACTGGTGATCTTACTAGGATATTCATTGCTACCTATGAGGTCAGAGTCCAGGGTCAGTCCATGTATAGTCTTTAGGCAGTGGCTTAGTCCCTGGAAGCCCTGGTTGCTTGGCATTGTTGTTCATAAGGGGTCTCGAGCCCCTTCAATCTCTTCCAGTTCTTTCTCTGATTCCTTCAACGGGGGTCCTATTCTCAATTCAGTGGTTTGCTCCTGGCATTTGCCTCTGTATTTGCTGTATTCTGGCTGTGTCTCTCAGGAGAGATCTACATCCGGCACCTGTCAGCCTGCACTTCTTTGCTTCATCCATCTTGTCGAATTGGGTGGCTGTATATGTATGGGCCACATGTGGGGCAGGCTCTGAATGGGTGTTCCTTCTGTCCATGTTTTAATCTTTGCCTCTCTATTCCCTGCCAAGAGTATTCTTGTTCCACTTTTAAAGAAGGAGTCTATTTTTAAATCTCAAACATTTATCACTTTCTGAGAATTCACCCGTGATATTCAGGATACCTAAATAACACATACCTTTAAAAAATAAAAATAACTAATAGGCAATTCGAAATTCTTCTATTGAGAATTCTTGTTTAACTCTGTTCCATATATATATTAACTAGAGTATTTCTTATATACATTTCGAGTATTATTCCCTTTCCTGGTTTCCGGGCAAACATCGCCCTATTCCCTCCCCCTCCCCTTCTTCATGGGTGTTCCCCTCCCCATCCTCCCCACATTGCCGCCCTCCCCCCAACAATCTAGTTCACTAGGGGTTCAGTCTTAGCAGGACCCAGGGCTTCCCTTCCACTGGTGCTCTTATTAGGATATTCATTGCTACCTATGAGATCAGAGTCCAGGGTCAGTCCATGTATAGTCTTTAGGTAGTGGCTTAGTCCCTTGAAGCTCTGGTTGCTTGGCATTGTTGTACATATGGGGTCTCAAGCCCCTTCAATCTCTTCCAGTTCTTTCTCTGATTCCTTAAACGGGGATCCTATTCTCAGTTCAGTGGTTTGCTGCTGGCATTCGCCTCTGTATTTGCTGTATTCTGGCTGTGTCTCTCAGGAGAGGTCTACATCCGGCTCCTGTCAACCTGCACTTCTTTGCTTCATCCAACTTGTCTAATTGGGTGGCAGTATATGTATGGGCCACATGTGGGGCAGGCTCTGAATGGGTGTTCCTTCTGTCTCTGTTTTAATCTTTGCCTCTCCCTTCCCTGCCAAGGGTATACTTGTTCCCATTTTAAGAAGGAGTGAAGCATTCACAATTTGATCGTCCGTCTTCAGTTTCATTTTTTCTAGGGATCTAGGGTAATTCAAGCATTTGGGCTAATAGCCACTTATCAATGAGTGCATACCATGTGTGTTTTTCTGTGATTGGGTTACCTCACTCAGGATGATACTTTCCAGTTCCAACCATTTGCCTACGAATTTCATAAACTCGTTGTTTTTGATAATAGCTGAGTAATATTCCATTGTGTAGATGTACCACATTTTCTGTATCCATTCCTCTGTTGAAGGGCATCTGGGTTCTTTCAAGCTTCTGGCTTTTATAAATAAGGCTGCGATGAACATAGTGGAGCATGTGACTTTTTTATATGTTGGGGCATCTTTTGGGTATATGCCCAAGATAGGTATAGCTGGATCCTCAGGCATTTCAATGTCCAATTTTCTGAGGAACCTCCAGACTGATTTCCAGAATGGTTTTACCAGTCTGCAATCCCACCAACAATGGAGGAGTGTTCCTCTTTGTCCACATCCCTGCCAGCATCTGCTGTCCCCTGAGTTTTTGATCTTAGCCATGCTCACTGGTGTGAGGTGAAATCTCAGGGTTGTTTTGATTTGCATTTCCCTTATGACTAAAGATGTTGAACATTTCTTTAGGTGTTTCTCAGCCATTCGGCATTCCTCAGCTGTGAATTCTTTGTTTAGCTCTGAACCCCATTTTTAATAGGGTTATTTGTCTCCCTGTGGTCTAACTTCTTGAGTATTTTGTATATTTTGGATATAAGGCCTCTATCTGTTGTAGGATTGGTAAACATCGTTTCCCAATCTGTTGGTTGCCATTTTGTCCTAACCAAAGTGTCCTTTGCCTTACAGAAGCTTTGCAGTTTTATGAGATCCCGTTTGTCGATTCTTGATCTTAGAGCATAAGCCATTGGTGTTTTGTTCAGTAAATTTTTTCCAGTGGCCATGTGTTAAAGATGCTTCCCTAGTTTTTCTTCTATTAGTTTGAGTGTATCTGGTTTGATGTGGAGGTCCTTGATCCACTTGGACTTAAGCTTTGTACAGGGTGATAAGAATGGATCGATCTGCATTCTTCTACATGTTGCCCTCCAGTTGAACCAGCACCATTTGCTGAAAATGCTATCTTTTTTCCATTGGATGGTTTTGGCTCCTTTGTCAAAAATCAAGTGACCATAGGTGTGTGGGTTCATTTCTGGGTCTTCAATTCTCTTCCATTGTTCTATCTGTCTGTCTCTGTACCAATACCATGCAGTTTTTTTCACTATTGCTCTGTAATACTACTTGAGTTCAGGGAAAGTGATTCCCCTTGAAGTCCTTTTATTGTTGAGGATAGCTTTAGCTATCCTGGGTTTTTTGTTATTCCAGATGAATTTACAAATTGTTCTGTCTAACTCTTTGAAGAATTGGTTTGGTATTTTGATGGGGATTACATTGAATATGTAGATTGCTTTTGGTAAAATGGCCATTTTTACTATATTAATCCTGCCAATCCATTAGCATAGGTGATCTTTCCATCTTCTGAGGTCTTCTTCAATTTCTTTCCTCAGTGTCTTGAAGTTCTTATTTTACAGATCTTTTACGTGCTTGGTTAAAGTCACACTGAGGTACTTTATATTATTTGGGTCTATTATGAAGGGTGTCGTTTCCCTAATTTCTTTCTCGGCTTATTTCTCTTTTGTGTAGAGGAAGGCTACTGATTTATTTGAGTTAATTTTATACCCATCCACTTTGCTGAAGTTTTTTATCAGCTTTAGTAGTTCTCTGGTAGAACTTTTGGGATCCTTAAATATACTATCATGTCATCTGCAAATAGTGATATTTTGACTTCTTCTTTTCCGATCTGTATCCCCTTGACCTCCTTTTGTTGTCTGATTGTTTGGGCTAGAACTTCAAGAACTATATTGAATAAGTAGGCAGAGAGTGGGCAGCCTTGTCTAGTCCCTGATTTTAGTGGGATTGCTTCAAGTTTCTCTACATTTAGTTTAATGTTAACAACTGGTTTGCTGTATATGGCTTTTACTATGTTTAGGTATGGGCCTTGAATTCCTATTCTTTCCAGGACTTTTATCATGAAGGGGTGTTGAATTTTGCCAAATGCTTTCTCAGCGTCTAATGAAATGATCATGTGGTTGTGTTCTTTCAGTTTGTTTCTATAATGGATCACATTGATGGTTTTCCGTATACTAAACCATCCCTGCATGCCTGGGATGAAGTCTACTTGATCATGGTGAATGACTGTTTTGATGTGCTGTTGGATTCAGTTTGCCAGAATTTTATTGAGTATTTTGCGTCGATATTCATATGGGAAATTGGTCTGAAGTTCTCTTTCTTTGTTGGGTCTTTGTGTGGTTTAGGTATAAGAGTAATTGTGGCTTCATAGAAGGAATTCGGGAGTGATCCATCTGTTTCAATTTTGTGGAATTTTTTGGATAATATTGGTATGAGGTCTTCTATGAAGGTCTGGTAGAATTCTGCACTAAACACGTCAGGACATGGGCTCTTTTGGGTTGGGAGACCTTTAATGACTGCTTCTATTGCCTTAGGAGTTATGGGGTTGTTTAACTGTTTTATCTGTTCCTGATTTAACTTCAGTAACTGGTATCTGTCTAGGAAATTGTCCATTTCCTGCAGATTTTCAAGTTTTGTTGAATATAGGCTTTTTTAGTAAGATCTGATGATTTTTTGAATTTCCTCTGAATCTGTAGTTATGTCCCCCTTTTCATTTCTGATTTTGTTAATTTTGTCACACTCTCTGTGTCCTCTCGTTAGTCTGGCTAAGGGTTTATCTATCTTGTTGATTTTCTCAAAGAACCAACTTTTAGTTCTGTTGATTCTTTCTATGTTCCTTTTTGTTTCTACTTGGTTGATTTCAGCTCTGAGTTTGATTATTTCCTGCCTTCTACTCCTCCTGGGTGTATTTGCTTCCTTTTGTTCTAGAGCTTTTAGGTGTGCTGTCAAGCTGCTGACATATGCTCTTTCCTGTTTCTTTCTGCAGGCACTCAGCGCTATGAGTTTTCCTCTTAGCACAGCTTTCATTGTGTCCCATAAGTTTGGGTATGTTGTATCTTCATTTTCATTAAATTCTAAAAAGTCTTTAATTTCTTCCTTTATTTCTTCCTTGACCAGGTTATCATTGAGTAGAGCATTTGTCAATTTCCATGTATATGTGGGCATTCTTCCCTTATTTTTATTGAAGAACAGTTTTAGGCCTTGGTGGTCTGATAGCACGCCTTGGATTATTTCGATCTTTCAGTACCTGTTGAGGTCCGTTTTTTGACCAATTATATGGTCAATTTTGGAGAAAGTACCACGAGGAGCTGAGAAGAACGTATATCCTTTGCTTTAGGATAGAATGTTCTATAAATATCCGTCAAGTCCATTTGCCTCATGACTTCTCTTAGTCTGTCTACATCTCTGTTTAATTTCTGTTTCCATGATCTGTCCATTGATGAGAGTGGGGTGTTGAAATCTCCTACTATTATTGTGTGTGGTGCAATGTGTGTTTTGAGCTTTAGTAAGGTTTCTTTTACGTATGTAGGTGCCCTTGTATTTGGGGCATAGATATTTAGGATTGAGAGTTCATCTTGATGGATTTTTCCTTTGATGAATATGAAGTGTTCTTCCTTATCTTTTTTGATGACTTTTAGTTGAAAATTGATTTTATTTGATATTAGAATGGCTACTCCAGCTTGCTTCTTCTGACCATTTGCTTGGAAAGTTGTTTTCCAGCCTATCACTCTGAGGTAGTGTCTTTCTTTCTCTCTGAGGTGTGTTTCCTGTAGGCAGCAGAATGCAGGGTCCTCGTTGTGTATCCAGTTTGTTAATCTATGTCTTTTTAATGGGGAGTTGAGGCCATTGATGTTGAGAGATATTAAGGAATAGTGATTATTGCTTCCTGTTATATTCATATTTGGATATGAGGTTATGTTTTTGTGCTTTTTCTTCTCTTTGTTTTGTTGCCAAGATGATTAGTTTCTTGCTTCTTCTAGGGTATAGCTTGCCTCCTTATGTTGGGTTTTACCATTTATTATCCTTTGTAGTGCTGGATTTGTAGAAAGATATTGTGTAAATTTGGTTTTGTCATGGAATATCTTGGTTTCTCCATCTATGTTAATTGAGAGTTTTGCAGGATACAGTAACCTGGGCTGGCATTTGTGTTCTCTTAGGGTCTGTATGACATCTGTCCAGGATCTTCTGGCTTTCATAGTTTCTGGCGAAAAGTCTGGTGTGATTCTGATAGGTCTGCCTTTATATGTTACTTGACCTTTTTCCCTTACTGCTTTTAATATTCTTGCTTTATTTTGTGTGTTTCGTGTTTTGACTATTACGTGACAGGAGCAGTTTCTTTTCTGGTCCAATCTATTTGGAGTTCTGTAGGCTTCTTGTATGCGTATGGGTATCTCTTTCTTTAGGTTATGGAAGTTTTTTTCTATGATCTTGTTGAAAATATTTACTGGTCCTTTGAGCTGGGAGTCTTCACTCTCTTCTATACCTATTATCCTTAGGTTTGATCTTCTCATTGAGTCCTGGATTTCCTGTATGTTTTGGACCAGTAGCTTTTTTCGCTTAACATTATCTTTGACAGTTGAGTCAATGATTTCTATGGAATCTTCTGCTCCTGAGATTCTCTCTTCCATCTCTTGTATTCTGTTGGTGAAGCTCGCATCTACAGCTCCTTGTTCTTCTTTTGGATTTCTATATTCAGGGTTGTTTCCATGTGTTCTTTCTTGATTGCTTCTATTTCCATTTTTAATTCCTTCAACTGTTTGATTTTTTTTCCTGGAATTCTTTCAGGGATTTTTGTGACTCCTCTGTATGGGCTTCTACTTGTTTATTTATGTTTTCCTGGAATTCTTTTAGGGATTTTTGTGATTCCTCTCTGTAGACTTCTACTTGTTCTCTAAGGGAGTTCTTCACATCTTTCTTGAAATCCTCCAGCATCATGATCAAATATGATTTTGAAACTAGATCTTGCTTTTCTGGTGTGTTTGGATATTCCATGTTTGCTTTGATGGGAGAATTGGGCTCCGATGATGCCATATAGTCTTGGTTTCTGTTGCTTGGGTTCCTGTGCTTGCCTCTCGCCATCAGATTATCTCTAGTGTTACTTTGTTCTGCTATTTCTGACAGTGGCTAGACTGTCCTATAAGCCTGTGTGTCAGGAGTGCTGTAGACCTGTTTTCCTGTTTTCTTTCAGACAGTTATGGGGATAGAGTGTTCTGCTTTCGGGCGTGTAGTTTTTCCTATCTACAGGTCTTCAGCTGTTCCTGTGGGCCTGTGTCTTGAGTTCACCAGGCGGGTCACTTGCAGCAGAAAAGTTGGTCTTACCTGTGGTTCCGAGGCTCAAGTTTGCTCGTGGGGTGTTGCTTATGAGCTCTCCGTGGCAGCAGCAACCAGGAAGAACTGCGCTGCCCTTTCTGGGACCTTCCATGCACCAGGGTTCCAGATGAAGTTTGATGTTTTCCTCTGGCGTCAGAGATGTGTGCAGAGTGCAGTCTCTTCTGGTTTTCCAGGCGTCTCTGCCTCTCTGAAGGTTTAGCTCTTCCTCCCACGGTATTTGGGTGCAGAGAATTGTTTATCAGGTCGGTACCTTCAGGTTCTGGCGGTGTGTCAGAAGCAGTGGACCAGCTGCTCCTGGGCCCTCCTCTGGGAACCCAGAGGCCATATTCAGTTTCCTCTTGGGCCAGGGATGTGAGCAGGGGTGGGCAGTGTTGGTGGTCTCTTCTGCTCTGCAGCCTCAGGAGTGTCCACCTGACCAGGCGATGAGGTCTCTCTCCCACGGGGTTTGGGAGCAGAGAGCTGTTGCGGGCAGGGATCCGCCTGTTTGGGACTCCCCCGCTAAATACCGGAAGTGCCCGGTCCTAGACGAATTTTGCCTCTGTGTGTCCTTAGTTCACCAGGCAGATCGCTTGGAGCAGAAAAGTTGGTCTTACCTGTGGTCCCGAGGCTCAAGTTTGCTAGTGGGGTGCTGCCTACGAGCTCTCCGCGGTGGCAGCAACCAGGAAGATATTTTCTACATTTTTATGTAATCAACATATGACATCAAATGAAATTAATGAATGTTGAGAGTTTTCAATTTTTATCTTAATGGTAAATGTGAGAGTTTCCGTTATCTTGTTCTTAAATTGCATGTCTTCTCTCTAACATAATTAAAAACACCCCAGAAAAGCAGAGTAGCATCTTACTTGTATTGGTGGAAATATAGCAATATTATGATATAATGAGTAGTATGAAGGGGCTATAGTGGAAATGTAAAATTAAAGGAGTAGGGAAATTTAACATAATATAAAGAAAGAAAATTAAACGACAACTAGGACTTTACTTTTCACTCTTAGTAGCACAGTAAAAAAATAATATAATTTTCTTTACATTTTGAAAATATTACACTAACTCTTATGTTGACTAATGGCCCCTTGTTCCATGGACTAAAGAAACTATAGTAGAATAGGAAAGTAATTTATTTGGGTAATGTAATAGCTCAGGTGAGATATTTTCATATCTTGGGTTAAGATAGGTAGAAGGTAATAAGGTATAGTTACACTCTAAGTATATTTTAAAATTGAAACCAGGGGGATTTTCTTGATACAAGGGATAAGGACTATCTAGAAATGGTGATTCAAGCGTAAAATTTCCAGCAATTCAAAAGCTAGGGAAGAATTGAACGTAAGTAGCCTAGCCTGCGTAGACAGACCTTGTTTAAATAACTAAATATGAACATAGATTATACAGGATACATCAAACAGACATATTAAAGACAAATCTGAGTGTTGGCTTATCGATTTACTGAAATGTTCAATGATATAGAAAAGCAGGTGGAAAGTAAAGGTAAACTTTTTAATATTTAATATTTAAATGTCCAAGTATTCAATAGGACATGTCTAAGAAACTAATGTAATATGTAGAGTATGAACTTCTGTATAGTAATATGTATACAAGTTTTGTCATTGGGAATTCTCTCTCTCTCCCCCTTCCCTTCCATCTCCCCCTACCCCTACCCCTCTCCTTCTCGGTATAAGTGAACATCTGGAGGTCCAGATTTCAACATTGGGAATCTTTCTTTGTGGCCTCCCATGTTAATGATTAAAACACGTTCTTTCATTGAGCTTCTAGTTGACCATTTTGCCTAAACTGCTTGGCCAGCAAGAACCATGTTTTCTGTTTTTTCCTCTCTGAAAGAATTGGTGGAGTTAAAGGTTATTATTACCTCTTCCAGCTTTTATGTGGCTACTAAGCATACAAACTGAGGTCTTTAGGATTGCATAGCTAACATTTTATGCTAAGCTGTTGGCCCAGCCTGAAAGACAGATGGAATTTAAAGTGTTAATATCGAAAACAAAAATCTTGATGGCAAATTTACCTTCAGGTGAACAAATGATGCAAATCTAGGTCTGATGCTTTTAGAATGTTGGACAATAAAGCAAAATTCTACAGAATACCATAAAAAGCAGTACGTTTAAATTTAGGTAGTAAATTCAACAAGCATATAGATTTCACAATAAAGAACTGAAAACAAATTAATAACAGAATTTGAAGTAATTATGTGTTTTATCATAAAGAACCTTGCCACCCATAGAACACAACAGGTATGCTCTGAGATTGAATGAATGGAGAAATAATAATTCAATTCAGGCAAATGAAATAATATTTGGTTGGAGAATAGATATGAGTGAAACATAAGCTTCTTGGTGTTAGTCATATCAGTATGTAAGAATGGAATGTAGAGATTGACCTGGTAGAACCCATAATCAAATGTATATATTATAATACTATAATTCTTAGTGGTAAAAAGGGGGTAGGGTTCTTTCAAAGAACCTATGTGTCACCAGGTATGATTCTATTTGGTTCTACAGAAGCCAATAAGAAATTGATATTATCAGACCTTGTAAGCAGGGTTCTACATTCCCCTTTAACACTGTATAGAAGATTTTTTTGGTCCAGAGAATAGAATGTGTTACTGAGAGAATGTTAAATTTCCAGGAAAGTCATTGACACCTCAATAAAAATGATACTGAAGCTGCTGTAAAAGCTTCCAGAACTAGCAGTGTGCACTGTGAGAATGTTTACACGCATACTCATAGAAGATGATCCAAGAATGAATCCCGAAAGATGACTAACTTTTGGCCAAATTTAAGATCAGAAACTTGGAGGATAAATAACTGTTTGAAAATAATTGTTGAAATAGAAATGAAATTCACTGAAATACCATAGCAAATTAATTAAAACCAACCAATTCATAGTAATATTAAAAGCAGAAAATAGTAAAAAGGAGTAATTTAAAATTTTACTGTTATTTTTTATTAAGATTTGCATGTATCCTATAAAATCCAGAACACGAATAACAATGGACTTTTGACTGAGGTCTAAACTTATCACTATTCCAGTGGTTGCAGTAAAAGGTAATAAGTTCAAGGACAGCCATGACAATTTCCTAGGACTCGATATTTCAAAAAGATAGTCAAAGTAGTTGTTGTAGATCCAGGTCAGTGGTGAAGTGTATTCTTTGCATTCACAATACCCCCAATTTCAACTACTAGTATAAGAACAACAAGGAAATAGTAAGGACTATTATCAAATTAATGTTACAAATGAAAATATTTGATACTATTATTGATTATATACTCAATCTTCATTACTAATAAGTATTTGGAACTGTGAATAGAATTCAGTATAACCTATGTATGTGAACTAAAATAACATTTGTAAGACAACAGTGTAATTGTAAGAGAAAACATATTTAGTGACAAGATGATGGAACAGAGTTTAAAGAGCAGAATTCTTCTTTTATAGATCTCTGTTTGTCATCATAATTTTTCCTATAATACAAAGTAAGCCATTATATGGTAAAGCAAGTAATTATTACTACTTAGAATGGAATAAAAATTTCTAAATATATGGAAGCCAGTACATAAACACAAACACACCATAACACAGACATACACTCAGACTCTCTCTGTCTCTGTCTCTGTCTCTGTCTCTGTCTCTGTCTCTGTCTGTCTGTCTCTCTCTCTTACAAACACACACACACACACACACACACACACACACACATGTTCTTTGTGTCTGTCTCTATCTTTCACTCTCATTTTTATAATGTGCCAAATAATCTGTAACTGGCAGAAAAAAATAGTGCTAAGAAATTTCACTTTCATTCATTCAGTGAATATATTGAAAACATTCTGCAAAATAATTGAAAAATATTCAGGAATAATTTAAACAATTAGAATTGGTCAACAATGCCAAAAACATACAGAAAGTTGCTGTGTTGTACTTTTCTGTATCAAACAAGTAATATATTCAAAATTTAATAGAAATGTTTTCATCAGATTACTTTTTAGCTATAGATCTTAAATATATGCAAAATTAAACGTAAAAGACTCAAAAATAGTGTGCTACCTATATGCTAAACACAAAATGAAGACAACAAATTCTCTAATAAACATACAGGAGCATCCACACATTGCAAGAATTAATTAGACAGCAATTGTCATATGTTTATACCTGATTCTGCACACACACACACACACACACACACACACACACACACACACACACTCACAAACACAAAACGCATGTATTTTCTATAGGAAGGCTGACAAGTTACACATAATTGAAAAATGTCAATTGTTCCTCATTTGTTAAATCAAATTTTATATTTACACAAGTTAATTCATAATTTTGGGAAGTTTTTACATCATCATTATTCTAGGAATTAATACCTATACATACATCCACATTAATTTATTATACCTAAATATAACAAAGTTTAGAAGCTAATATTAATATAAATTCTTTCATTTTTCTAAATCTCTAGCAGAATCTTTTACAAATATAAACTTTATGGGTTTAATTTTTGCCCTTGTTAAAAACAATATTTCATTGAAGATGGTAATCCAGTAGAGTAATTGTCCGATCTCATTATCTGTGATAACCAATCAATATGAAAAATGTGGGGACAATGTGACTGACTAAAGATTAGAATGAATTACTCCTACAATAAAATGTTTCTTTGGAATTATTTCAAAGGCATTGATAAAGAAACTATTCTCAGGACCTGTCAGTACATGTTTCCATATTAAAGTGATAAAAGTGTTAATTGTTCAATCTGTCATTTTGATAGATTATGGAAATTGTTATTTGAAAAACAATCAGTATGATAATGACATTAAATTAGTTTAGTGGTACTAAAATTTTCAGGAAAAAGTATCTGTTTTCAAAGAAAGCAGTTTTTATATGACATATATCTTAGATTTCTAAATATTGGTATCTTGCTGTGTGAACATTAGAGGTCTCTGTTTAAGAGATAAGGAAGGAAAATTGACCATATAATTGGTCAAAAAACGGGCCTCAACAGGTACAGAAAGATAGAAATAATCCCATGCGTGCTATCAGACCACCACGGCCTAAAACTGGTCTTCAATAACAATAAGGGAAGAATGCACACATATACGTGGAAATTGAACAATGCTCTACTCAATGATAACCTGGTCAAGGAAGAAATAAAGAAAGAAATTAAAAACTTTTTAGAAATTAATGAAAATAAAGGTACAACATACCCAAACTTATGGGACAAAATTAAAGCTGTGCTAAGAGGAGAACTCATAGCGCTGAGTGCCTGCAGAAAGAAACAGGAAAGAGCATATGTCAGCAGCTTGACAGCACACCTAAAAGCTCTAGAACAAAAAGAAGGAAATACACCCAGGAGGAGTAGAAGGCAGGAAATAATCAAACTCAGAGCTGAAATCAACCAAGTAGAAACAAAAAGGAACATAGAAAGAATCAACAGAACCAAAAGTTGGTTCTTTGAGAAAATCAACAAGATAGATAAACCCTTAGCCAGACTAACGAGAGGACACAGAGAGTGCATCCAAATTAACAAAATCAGAAATGAAAAGGGAGACATAACTACAGATTCAGAGGAAATTCAAAAAATCATCAGATCTTACTATAAAAACCTATATTCAACAAAATTTGAAAATCTTCAGGAAATGGACAATTTCCTAGACAGATACCGGGTATCAAAGTTAAATCAGGAACAGATAAACCAGTTAAACAACCCCATAACTCCTAAGGAAATAGAAGCAGTCGTTAAAGGTCTCCCAACCAAAAAGAGCCCAGATCCAGACAGGTTTAGTGCAGAATTCTATCAAACCTTCATAGAAGACCTCATACCAATATTATCCAAACTATTCCACAAAATTGAAACAGATGGAGCCCTACCAAATTCCTTCTACGAAGCCACAATTACTCTTATACCTAAACCACACAAAGACACAACAAAGAAAGAGAACTTCAGACCAAATTCCCTTATGAATATCGACGCAAAAATACTCAATAAAATTCTGGCAAACCGAATCCAAGAGAACATCAAAACAATCATCCACCATGACCAAGTAGGCTTCATCCCAGGCATGCAGGGATGGTTTAAAATACGGAAAACCATCAACGTGATCCATTATATAAACAAACTGAAAGAACAAAACCACATGATCATTTCATTAGACGCTGAGAAAGCATTTGACAAAAATCAACACCCCTTCATGATAAAAGTCCTGGAAGGAATAGGAATTCAAGGCCCATACCTGAACATAGTAAAAGCCATATACAGCAAACCAGTTGCTAACATTAAACTAAATGGAGAGAAACTTGAAGCAATCCCACTAAAATCAGCGACTAGACAAGGCTGCCCACTCTCTCCCTACTTATTCAATATGGTTCTTGAAGTTCTAGCCAGAGCAATCAGACAACAAAAGGAGATCAAGGGGATACAGATCGGAAAAGAAGAGGTCAAAATATCACTATTTGCAGATGACATGATAGTATATTTAAGTGATCCCAAAAGTTCCACCAGAGAACTACTAAAGCTGAAAAACAACTTCAGCAAAGTGGCTGGGTATAAAATTAACTCAAATAAATCAGTTGCCTTCCTCTATACAAAAGAGAAACAAGCCGACAAAGAAATTAGGGAAACGACACCCTTCATAATAGACCCAAATAATATAAAGTACCTCGGTGTGACTTTAACCAAGCAAGTAAAAGATCTGTACAATAAGAACTTCAAGACACTGAGGAAAGAAATTGAAGAAGACCTCAGAAGATGGAAAGATCTCCCATGCTCATGGATTGGCAGGATTAATATAGTAAAAATGGCCATTTTACCAAAAGCAATCTACAGATTCAATGCAATCCCCATCAAAATACCAATCCAATTCTTCAAAGAGTTAGACAGAACAATTTGCAAATTCATCTGGAATAACAAAAAACCCAGGATAGCTAAAGCTATCCTCAACAATAAAAGGACTTCAAGGGGAATCACTTTCCCTGAACTCAAGCAGTATTACAGAGCAATAGTGATAAAAACTGCATGGTATTGGTACAGAGACAGACAGATAGACCAATGGAACAGAATTGAAGACCCAGAAATGAACCCACACACCTATGGTCACTTGATTTTTGTCAAAGGAGCCAAAACCATCCAATGGAAAAAAGATAGCATTTTCAGCAAATGGTGCTGGTTCAACTGGAGGGCAACATGTAGAAGAATGCAGATCGATCCATGCTTATCACCCTGTACAAAGCTTAAGTCCAAGTGGATCAAGGACCTCCACATAAAACCAGATACACTCAAACTAATAGAAGAAAAACTAGGGAAGCATCTGGAACACATGGCCACTGGAAAAAATTTACTGAACAAAACACCAATGGCTTATGCTCTAAGATCAAGAATCGACAAATGGGATCTCATAAAACTGCAAAGCTTCTGTAAGGGAAAGGACACTGTGGTTAGGACAAAACAGCAACCAACAGATTGGGAAAATATCTTTACCAATCCTACAACAGATAGAGGCCTTATATCCAAAATATACAAAGAACTCAAGAAGTTAGACCGCAGGGAAACAAATAACCCTATTAAAAATGGGGTTCAGAGCTAAACAAAGAATTCACAGCTGAGGAATGCCGAATGGCTGAGAAACACCTAAAGAAATGTTCAACATCTTTAGTCATAAGGGAAATGTAAATCCAAAGAACCCTGAGATTTCACCTCACACCAGTGAGAATGGCTAAGATCAAAAACTCAGGTGACAGCAGATGCTGGCAAGGATGTGGAGAAAGAGGAACACTCCTCCATTGTTGGTGGGATTGCAAACTGGTAATACCATTCTGGAAATCAGTCTGGAGGTTCCTCAGAAAATTGGACATTGAACTGCCTGAGGATCCAGCTATACCTCTCTTGGTCATATACCCAAAAGATGCCTCAAAATACAAAAGAGACACGTGCTCCACTATGTTCATCGCAGCCTTATTTATAATAGCCAGAAAATGGAAACAACCCAGATGCCCTTCAACAGAGGAATGGATACAGAAAATGTGGTACATCTACACAATGGAATATTACTCAGCTATTATCAAAAACAACGAGTTTATGAAATTCGTAGGCAAATGGTTGGAACTGGAAAATATCATCCTGAGTGAGCTAACCCAATCACAGAAAGACATACATGGTATGCACTCATTGATAAGTGGCTATTAGCCCAAATGCTTGAATTACCCTAGATGCCTAGAACAAATGAAACTCAAGACGGATGATCAAAATGTGAATGCTTCACTCCTTCTTTAAATGAGGAAAAAGAATACCCTTGGCAGGGAAGGGAGAGGCAAAGATTAAAACAGAGACTGAAGGAACACCCATTCAGAGCCTGCCCCACATGTGGCCCATACATATACAGCCACCCAATTAGACAAGATGGATGAAGCAAAGAAGTGCAGACCTACAGGAGCCGGATGTAGATCTCTCCTGAGAGACACAGCCAGAATACAGCAAATACAGAGGCGAATGCCAGCAGCAAACCACTGAACTGAGAATAGGTCCCCCGTTGAAGGAATCAGAGAAAGAACTGGAAGAGCTTGAAGGGGCTCGAGACCCCAAAAGTACAACAATGTCAAGCAACCAGGGCTTCCAGGGACTAAGCCACTACCTAAAGACTATACATGGACTGACCCTGGACTCTGACCCCATAGGTAGCAATGAATATCCTAGTAAGAGCACCAGTGGAAGGGGAAGCCCTGGGTCCTGCTAAGACTGAATCCCCAGTGAACTAGACTATGGGGGGAGGGCGGCAATGGGGGGAGGGTTGGGAGGGGAACACCCATAAGGAAGGGGAGGGGGGAGGTGGATGTTTGCCCGGAAACCGGGAAAGGGAATAACACTTGAAATGTATATAAGAAATACTCAAGTTAATTAAAAAAAAAAGAAAAGTATCAGAAAAATAAAGACAATGTTTTTATGAAATTCATAGGTAAATAGATGGAACTAGAAGATATCCTGAGTAAGGTAACCCAAACACACCAAAACATACATGGTATTCTCTCATTGTAAAGTGGATATTAGCCCAAAAGCTTGGAGTACCCAAGATACAATCCACAGACCACATGAAGATCAAGAAGAAGGACGACCCAAGTGTGGGTGCTTCTTATTAGAAGGGACAACAAAAATATTCACAGGCAGAAATACGGAGACAAAGTTTGAAGCAGAGACTGAAGGAAAGGCCATCCAGAGAATGCCTCACCTGGGGATATAGCCACCAAACCCAGACACTGTTAAGCACGAGATGAGAGGAGCCTGAAACAGCTGTCTCCTGAGAGGCTCAGCTAGAGCCTGACAAATACAGAGGTGAATGCTCACAGGCAACTACTGAACTGAGAACGGGGTCCCCAATGGAGGAGTTAGAGAAAGGATTGCGGGAGGTGAAGTGGTTTACAACCCCATAAGAACAACAATACCAACCAAACAGAGCTCCCAGGGACCAAACCACCATTCAAAGAGTACACATGGATAGACCCATGGCTCCAGCCTCATTTGTAGCAGAGGATGGCCTTGTTGGGCATCAGTGGGAGGAGAAGCCCTTGGTTCTGCCAAGGTTTGATGCCTCAGTATAGTTTAATGTCAGGGTCTGGAGGAGGAAAAGGGTATGTGGGTAGGTGGGTCAACACCCCCTAGAAGCAGGGGAAGGGTTGATGGGATAGGGGGTTTATGGACGGGAAACTGGGAAAGGGAATATTTGAAATCTAGAGGAAAAAATCCATTAAAATGTGGAAACACTTGGCAAAATAAATAAAAAAAAAAAGAGATAAGGAAGGTTTAACAGGTACCCAAAAGACAGTCCAATATAGTAAAATATACCCTGCTAAATATTACAATTGAAGAACATTCATGATTTACTGGACATGTGTCATATGATTAATATATCAAGTTCATAAAAATTCATAATTCTTAATCTTTTTCAATAAATATTAATTGGGTAAATGAATTCTTCCATATGTGTTACTGTGTTTATGAATTTTCCTGAGACTCTGAAATCAATCTGTTCATCTCTTTCAGTACACATATCAGAATATTCTACTTCTTAATATGTTGATCTAATAAAGAGAGTACAGATTTAAAAATTATTGGACAAGTGTCAGAATATATTTCCTTTATGTAACAGATAAAATTGAAAACATTTTAAGGCTTTTATGATAACCTGATAAGCTACACTTAGAATTTTCTTGCTTTTTCTATTGACTCATAAAACACATTGCTTAGAATAAAAAACGTGGTATCCCCTTCATAATCGTGATAGATTAAAATCCACATTCACTGAAACCTATCCATAAGATCTTCAGAGTATACTTTGTTATCATAATATAATTCTGATGGTAAATTATCCTAAGACAACCACAAATTTATATTAATGTGTCTGAATTCTTAGTGCTTATTTTAATGCATCCCACATGACATCGACTTGTCATTTTGTATTTATGAGTTCATGTGTAAACATTACTGTGACTACTTAAATGTGCTATAAAAATAAAGTATCAAAATGGAAAAATGGAAATTATTTTTCTATTAATGAAAGTGGATTTTATATTCTTATCTTGAAGAAAACTAACCAAAACTGGTTGCAGTGTCTTTGTATTTTTAAGGCTTAAATGATTGAAAAATTATTAGTTATTCTGCAAAAACATAACAAATGGAAATATTACTGTTTATATAAGTACCACATTTCATTGGATGAGAAATATGGAATACTGCACTTCCTGTAATTCTAGCTATCAGAAGAATCAAACATAAGAAGTAAAAGATCAGAGCCAAATTCAACTTTATAATGAGATACTTGACTCAAAAATATATGAATAAATAAAGGTTATCCTCAATAAGTTTAATAAGTGATTTGATTAACAAATATGATTATTATCAATCACTAAAAGGCAGTAAGTCCAATTACTTAGTTGATATTCAGAGCTTATTTTAATGGTGTGCTGTTTATTTATATTTTTCAGAGTTTGAATTATATATTTTTATGACAGATTTGTATTAAATGAATTGTTGTACACACAAATTAAGAATGCAGACTGATGTGTTCCTATTATTTCTGGTATGCATAACTTACCACACTGGTACACATTGTTGAAAGCTAGGTAAAAAAATTTTAAATTACTTTTCTTCACTGATAGTGTGCAATTACCTTCCAGCACTAGAAAAACTAGTTGATGAGGATGAAGCTTCTGGATCAGTACAAGTTTAATTTTTCAAAGTTCTCTGACTCAAGTATGTATTATGTTCAGTAATAGGATCAATAAGATCTTGCTATCATATGTTAGTGTAACTAAGAGCACCAGGAATAGTTTGTAATGTTTAGAGGTAAATCTATATAACCCTATCAGCCAGCAACTAAAAAGAAGTAACCTATTCTTGGTTTTGAATGTTAGTTCATACACTGTGGTATCTAATAAGGGGATTGATTGTTCCCCTGTTACAATGTAAACTATCTAAACTTCTCTTGTGTATTTTTATGCTTGCATTTGAGGACATTTCTGCTTCTGATTTTTTTCAGTTCTTTTATATTAGTTACACCTCCTTTATCTTGTACTCCCATTACTTATTCAATTTAATTGGTTGATGACATTATATTTTTAATTTGGAATTCATGGCTTTGGCTCATTTTATATTTTAAATGAAAGTCCTTTGTTAGATGACAAAGATATGTCTTTATTTTCTATATTAGTGGTACTTAACCTGTGGTTTGTGTCCACTTTAGAGGTCATATATCAGATATTTACATTATAATTCATAACAGTAGAAAAATCAAAATAATGAAGTACCAGTGGAAACATTTTATGGTTGGAGATCTCCATAATATGAGGTCACATTATTAGGAGGTGTTAGTACCATTGGTCTAGGTAGTCTCTCATTCTGATAATTGTTTCCTTTGCTATGAAAATACTTTAGTATAATCTCATTTTTAGAGTCTTGCTGTTATTTACTGAGATATTAGATTCAAATTACAAAAGTCATTGCTTATAACTAGATGTTCAAGTTGTTTCTCTATGTTTTATTTTACTAGTTAAACATTTTGGGTATTATGTAAAGAGGTTTAATATAGTTTGAATTGACTTTTGTACAAAGCATGAAAATTGGTTATAATTTTTCTGTTTTATATGTAGTCTTCCAATCTTCCCTGCCATATTGGTTTCAAATGCTGTACGTTTGTAAACTTTTGTTAGAAGTCAAATAACTATAGCTATGTGAACTTATTTCTTCATTTGATATTATATTATATGGTATAAAGAACTATGCTGTTTTGTGAGTATAACTCAATATGATATAGATTAAAGTCAGGTATTATGAAGTATCCAGCAACTTTCCTTCTTACTCAAAAGACTCTTAGCGTGTTTCTGCTCTTTCATACTTCCACATAAATGCCACTATTTTCTTTTATTGTAGAAGAATTTTAATCTGGCAACATGTGTACTTTGGCAAGGGATCACCTTCAAAGACATTCTAGGTCTATGTGACATGGCAGGAATGCAGACACCCTCTGTAATACAGTATGATATTGCTGGACTACAGACCTACTCTTAATACACCTATTTCATCCATAACAATGTAGGCAAATATTTGTAGAAGAGAGCAGCAATGTTTGAAAGTGTTACCTATTTTAGGGACAAAGTAACAAATCAGAGAACATCTGACAGAATGTGTCAGAGATAGGGTACAGTCATCCCTTACAAGTAGAGACAGAATATCTGAGTAGAACCTGCCAGTTAGAGTTTCAACAGAGATATAAAGAGTGAGGTAAGCTTACTGAGTAGTAAGCCTCTGAAATGACAACTACAACAGGTTAATAAAAGTTTAATTTTTCTAGTTTTCTGAAAATTTTTCTTGATTCTTAATGGAAAATATGAAAAACTTCCAAAAATTATTTTAGAAAATGCATTTTGAGCCATATATTGATTACTTTCATTCATTCCTGTGTCAAAATAACTCATAAATGCAACTTTAGAAACTAAGGATACATAAGGACCAGCGATTGATGGTACAGTGCCTTTTGAGAATTGTAGCAGTGATTTTCTGTTTCACACATTTTCAGGCTGTCCTTCTATAGGCACTTTTCCCTTTCTGCCTACATTTTGGAATATCCTCCGTGCAACTGAGTCTTTTCTATCTCTCTCTCCTAAGTATCATGATTCTCCTTCATGCCCTTTCCTCTCTCCTAGCCTGTGGGAGCCTAGAAGTCTTGCCCTTTTATTTCCACCCAACCATTGGCCAGTGGCATCTCTGTTGATTGATCAAAAACTGAACCAATTGGGGACAAGGATGTTAGCCTATGGACACTCAAGTTACTGATCAAGCATCAGAACCACCCCCTACAGGTAATTAAGGAATAACAGCAAGAGTATTTAGCAACTGGCCATATGTAGAAGAATTTTCCCCTAATTGACTAAAACAATAAATACAAGAAGCCAATCACTGGGGAAGAAGGAGGCAGGACTTCCCTGTCTGAGAGAAGAGGAGAGAAGGTAGGAGGAGGGAACTTCCTTTTGGACTTCAGGAGCAAGGAGACGCGATGTACATGCAGGCCTGAGGCTGTTAGTTCAGTTGGTAGATCTTTCAAACATAGAATAGTTCATAAATTTAGGATGGTAGGTTTTGTGCCCAATGAATATGTTATCTGTTGATTCTAAACTAAGATTGTCTTGTGTTTTCCTTCCCGGGTTATTCAACTGAGTTCCAGAAAACCTCTGCAGAGCGTGGGTTTGCAAGAGTGGGCCCCAGCTAGCTGCAGAAAATTGGGAGTGCTTAATGGGTTTGGCAGCAGCCAGCCAGAAGGAAGACAGGGCTATCTCAGAGATCTGGGGAGACCTTAGCAAGGGAAAACATATGATCTCCAGATCAGTACAAAGCAGGGAACAGACCAAGACCTCCAGCTGGTGCATAGCCCACTATTGCATGGATTGTTATTTAATATTACACAAAACAGGTGGTGATTCAATGTGTTAGGCAAGAATCCTCTAGAAATTTAAGTTTCTTTTCCTGAGAATTAGATATTTAGTTCTTAGTGAGCAAGTGGAAAGGAGTCCCCTGGTGGCTTGAGGCACTGTAAGCTTTAAACAAAGAAAACTGAGGGGGGGGGGCAGACTTGGCTCACAGGCTCTGACGTCCCCTGCTGTGAAAAGAGACAAGATGGCTGCTCTGAGTCCGAAAGCCAGAGAGTAAAATCTGCCTGCTTCATTAGCCAAATATTAATAGAAGTGTGATCTAATTTTAAGGTTTGGTTTATTTGCTTGTAAGATAGATTAAAATACAGATTTTTGACCGTGTCTCGTGGAGAATTTCACCCACAGTTCGAACTAGTGCAAGGAAAAATACTATCACTGACTCCAAGCAGAGTAGTGATAATTGCCAGCTAATGAGCAGGTGTTAATAAAAGTCTGTAGCTCCAAGCAGAGAGCTCACAAGAAGAAACTGCCTGCTTCTTATAGGCAGATATTAGTGGAAGTTTGACTTAAAGATTGTTTAATATAGTCTACAGGATACTCATATTCTCTAAAACATGGGCTCCATGGGAATTTTCGGTTAGTGTCCTGGCATGACAGATTACAGACAGTCTGATAATAGGCTCATACAGTAATTTAGTTTACTTCATTTGTTTTAATTATCAAAATGGATATGATTTTGAGTTTTGTGGTGGTTTTATCATTCCTCTGGGAGAAAGGTCAAGCTAAAAGTTTTCCTGGTTAGTGGCTAAAGAACATGCTGATTTGGGAGAAAGACTTTGTCTTTGTGTTTTTAGAAAAGGTTAGTACTGTCTGCACATCTTCCAGTTATATGGATAAGATTTGACAGAGGCAGACTCCCTGAAGATCTATATTCAAGAGAATCAAACAAAAAAAGGCAAAGATTCTTTGTGCCATCTCTCACATGTCATGAAGACTTATGATTGATTATTATTAAAATTAGCTCATTAAAACACTCTTTCTCATGCTCAAAAAATAACAGCATTTCATCCTCACTAGTTTGTATACCCTACAGAGACTAATATAATCCATACCGATATTTTGATGATACTTAAATATTGTTTTGAGATTTATTTTGCTTATATATTACAGAATGTACAGATTTGGTGAGTTTCATCATCATACATGGTCAGCTGACCTGCTTGAACTCCTGATCTCATGGATTTTCGGCCGGAACCACTCAGGACCCAGACATCAGAGACAATAACAATTGGTGTAGCCTTCTTAAGGCCAACTCCCTCCTTTTCCCCACCATCACTACCACCCTTCAAGATATGTCAACACCCATATTCAACAAGAAGAAATTTTGAAGAGTCATCATCCCTGTTCCCTGGGCTTGGGAGCTGGAGGTGGTTATTCTAAGATTGTCTTTATGGGGAATTTTAGAAATGGTCAGAACTTAACTGGGAGGATATAGCTAGAAATGATTGAGTAGCCATAATCTCATTTGGTAGAAATCTTTATAATTGTTGCTAAGTTACAGATATAATTTCTTATATTAGTATAGAAGTTATTTTAATACAGAATTGAGGTTTTCATTGGTATAAATTTCTATTGATACAATAATTTTAAGAATAATAATCTTAGACACAGTCCTATTTTAACTACCTTTACAAACTTATTTTAGATGATTGAGCATAAAAGTTAAGGGTCAGATAGCAAACGCATGGCTCTGAGTTAATTGCTAGGGTGGTTTAAATTATCTTAATTATAAATAGCTGAAAGTAGTTAATGGACAACAGTTCAGATTACTTGCATAGACAGTTTTCCAAAAGGTCAGAAATCCACAGAATGTGACATTTAATGTTATTTAATTATTTGCATATCTCCTCATGACATCCAATTCTTGAATTCAAAGAAAAATCTGAGCATCTTTACCTCCATGTGAGGTGTACATTGTTGCAAGGTAGCACTGTGCAGAAATTGCCTATTCATATGCAGACTAATTATGATCCAGATAAGGGACACACTAATGTAGAAGATTTGACTGATTATCATTGCCAAGAGAGGATAGTCAATCCTTCATAATTCTGTATTACAAAGTTCTGTCAGATGAGCCTTGGCCAAAAGGCCACATTTGATGCTCCAATTTGTTGAGATATAGGAGGCTATATAGGTAGGTAGCTATCTCTACAACTGTCTCAGTTCTGGAAGCTGTATTAGGCTTCCTATATTTTCAGATAATATTAGTCTTTCTCAGATTTTTGACAGTGTTGATGACTAGCAATATTCTCTTAGTCAACCCAGGCTACTTAGCACTGAGAGAATATATTTGAGAGGATAGTTTTGAGACAGTACACAAGCTAAATCAGGACATAACAGATATGGAATTACGTCTTTTTAAGTTAGAATAGATAATAAAATAATTTAATTGACCATAAATGATGGGCTGGATTTTAGATCTTATACTTTATATATTGCAAAATGGTAATAGTTATGCTCAATATATATTTGAGAGAATAGTTGTTATTAGACAGAAAATGTGAGATGTAGCAGAACTTTCCCTAATTAAAATAAGTACAAGAAGCCAATCACTGGGCAAGAAGGAGGAGGGACTTCCAGGCCGGAGAGAAGAAGAGGGGAGACAGGAGGAGGGAGTGTCCTTTTGGACTGCAGGAGCAAGGAAAGAGGATGTAGGCCAGAAGCTGTTATTTCAGGTGGCACATCTTTCTAACATAGAACAGTTAGTAAATTTAGGATAGTAGGTTGCTGTGCCCAGTGATTGTGTTATCTGTTGATTGTAAACTAAGATTGTCTGGTGTTTTCCTTCTTGAGGCTATTCAACTGAGCTCTAGTGTTAGGTAGCCATAGAAATTTGGGAGTGATAAGTGGGTTTGGCAGCACCTAGCCTCAGGGAGGAGAGAGCTATCTCAGAAATCTGGAGAGGCTTTGGCAAAAGAAAACATGTGTTCTTGGGCTTTGTACAGAGCTGGGAACAGACCGAGACTGCAGTCTGGTAGTGAATAGCGTGGACTGTTTTTCAATATTACATGCAGCAGTCATATTCCATCTACATTCAAGAATAAGAGAAAGATGAATGCTGGATTTTGACACTCTTTCTATTTTGTATTTTGTATAGGATCCCAGCCCACAAAAACTATTCCATCTACATTTAGAATAGGAAATCCCACCCAAATTTACATAATCTAAAACTCCCTCATGACATCATCAGAGGTTTGTATTATGGGTGATTCCAGGTTTTTAGTAAGTTGCCAATCAATATTAGCCATCAGTTAATTTCAAAGTTATTGAGTTCATGTGGGAAAATTGCCTTATTTTTATAACTTGTCTAAGACAGGAAGAAAAGAAGAGTTGACTCATAAAAGTATTTTTGTCAAACCTGATGACTACAGTTCAATCGCAAGAATCTGTTTATCCCAGGATTCTGGTTTTGGCAGGTATTTTTCGTGATACCAAAGCATAAATATAAGCACCAACCCAATTACAAATCCTTTGTTCTACAGTGGTTGCCAGGCAGAATGATGTGCTGGTGCAATATTAACTATAATTGATAGGTTTTTGTCAACTTGACACAAACAAAAGTTATTGGATAGAAGGGAACCTCAATTTAGAAATTGTCTTTACAAGACCAAGTTGTTGGGAAGCCTATAGTACCTTTATTAATTAGTGGTTGATAAGAAAGGGCCAAGCCCATTGTGGATGGTGCCATCACTGGGCTTGAAGTCCTGAGTTCTACAAGAAATAAGTCTCAGAATGCTCTAAGGAACAAGTCATTAAGCCACAATTCTATGTAGCCTTTGCATCAGTACTTACCTTCAGATTCCTGTCCTGCTTTTATTATTTTTGTGGTTTTCCTTGATGATAAAGTGTGATGTGAAAGTGTAAGCTCAAGTAAACTTCTTCCTCCCCGAGTTGCTTTTATCATGATATTTCATCAAAGCAATAGTAAACCTAACACAATAGTAGGAAAAGCTTTATGGGAATAAACAAGTAATACCAGATTTGATTTAAAATCTACTCCGTGAGACAGAACTTATACATGACATTGCTTGAATGACCAAGAATCAAAAAATGGACATTCCAGGAATTAGAGAAAAACTAATATTAATGTTCAGTGTTCTACTAAGGTAATGTAGCAATAAAGTGACTCCTAATAACATTCTTCTATACTCATAGATTACAGCCTTGCTCAGCCATCATCAGGGAAGCTTCATCTTGCAGAAGATTGGAACAAATACAGAAACCCACATGGGACAATATGAAAAACGTAAGAATCCTCAGAACTCTCAGCCTTTAAAAGGATATCTCCATCAAATCCCTCCACTCAGAGTTCAGGGAACATGGATGAAGAAAAGGCAGAAAGGGTATGAGTCACAGATGATAGAAGACCACAAGAAAACAAAGCTTTCTGGACACAGTGAGATGCATACACATGTGAACTCAGAGAGACTAAGGCAGTATGCACAAGGTTTCCATGTAGCTGCACCAGATGGAGTTGCAATGATGAGAGGAGTAGTAAATGGCCCATCTCCAATTCAGAGTAGATTTTGAATTGGTAAGTACTTGAAAATGACAATTTTTTCCAAGGGAATCTCTCTCTCTCTTTCTCTCTCTCTCTCTCTCTCTCTCTCTCTCTCTCTCTCTGTCACTGTCTCTGTCTCACTGTCTCTGTCTCACTCTCTCTTTCTCTCTCTGTCTGTCTCTCTCTGTGTCTCCTCTGTCTCTGTCTCTGTCTGTCCCTCTCCTTATCTCTCTCGCTCTCCCCCCTCTCTCTCTGTGTTTGTTTGTGTGTGTGTGTATGTGTGTGTGTGTGTGTGTGTGTGTGTGTGTGTGTGTGTTAGAGTATTAGAGAAAGGGTTTCTTTGTATAACAGAGCTCTAGCTTTCCTGCTGTCCTGAAACTCCTTGTGTAGACTAGGCTGGCTTCACACTCAAGGAGATCTACCTGCCTCTGCAACCCAATCATTGGAAACACCATTGCCTCGCTCTTCTATTTATTTTCCTTTATGTAAACTTCTTTTCAAAATTTGTATTCATCATTTGTTGTGTTATTTTATATTCCTTATAAGGCATTTGAAAATTTTATACATATATAGAATATGTATGCAATGCATTTTTATCAATTCTCTTCTTTCTGTAACCTATCATGCTCCTCTTCCCATACACAGCACATATCTTGCACCCTTTTATTTTGTGTTTTATAAGACAAAGCATTATTCTTCCTTAGAAATTTCTTCAAAATTATTGGTTGGGAAATATTTTCTAGGGTATGCCTGTCTCAAACTTCCTAATATTTGGTCATATATCAAATTAAATGTAGAATGCTTCTGCCATATAGAAAATAAACCACTGGAGAATCATTTATATGCATGCTGAAGGAGGGTTATGATACAAAACTTATAAAATAAGTCAATTCTCCTATTCAATGTTTTATTATGCCTTTTGGTTTACATCCCTCTGGAATGTTCTTTGTTCATGGAATTTGTAGTCATAAAATACAAATGATTTTATACTAGTTTATTTTTTTTGTTATTTTACTTACTTAAATTTCAATTGTTATCCTCCGTCCTGGTTTCCCCTCTGCAAACTCCCTATCTCATCCCCACTCCCCTGATTCTATAAGGGTGCTCCCCCACCATTCTACCCACTCCTGCCTCAATTCACTAGCATTCTCTTATCCTGGGGCATCAAGTCATCACAGGACCAAGGGTCTCCCCTCCCATTGATGCCAGGTAAGGCCATCCTCTGATACATATGAAGCTAGAGCCATGGGTCTCTCCATGTGTACTCTTTGGTTGGTGGTTTAGTTCTTGGGAGCTCTGGGTGTCTGGTTGGTTGGTATTGTTGTTCTTCCTATAGAGCTGCAAACCCCTTCAGATCTTTTTGTCCTTGCCCTAACTTCTCCACTGGAGACCCTGTGCTAAGTTAGATGGTTGGCTGTAAGTATCCACCTCTGTATTAGTCAGGCTCTGGCAGAGTCTCTCAGGAGACAGCTATATCAGTCTCTTTCAGCAAGCACTTCTTGGAATAAGCAATAGTATCTGAGTTTGTTGGCTGCATGTGAGAGGGAGCCCCAGGTGGGCCAGTCACTGGATCACCTTTTCTTCAGTCTCTATTCCACCCTTTGTCCCTGTATTTCCTTTAGACAGCAGTGAGGAATGGGGGACTGGAGGTAGGCACCAGAAAGTTCCAGATGCCAGGAAAGCAAGAAACTCCCAGGACCCAACAAGGATGACATTAGCTGAAATACCCAAGAAAGGGGAGAGAAAAACTGTAGAGAACATATCCAGAGGTTAGGCATGGCCCTCTGTTGGGGAATGGGGCCAACCACTCATCTGTAAATATTTAACCCAGAATTGCTCCTGTCTAAAGTTTTACTATGTCAAAATCACTTCATCTTTTTGGTTCTTTTTTTTTTTTTTTTTTTTTTTTTTTCAGAGCTGGGGACCGAACCCAGGGCCTTGCGCTTCTTAGGCAAGCGCTCTACCACTGAGCTAAATCCCCAACCCCAAAATCACTTCATCTTTGACTCATGTAACAGTGACCTGACTTAGATTTATTTTCAAAGAAAAAAATCTTTAAAAAGAACACGTAACATAATTTGGGAACAATGTTTAATAAAATTAGTAAAAATATTTGGGAAACAATAAGATATTGTAAAAGGACCAAGGTGTCAAATTATTGCAACTATAAAGGTCATTTTAATCAGTTTCATTAATTTGCATTCAAATATTTGATAATACATTCTATAATTTTTATACTAAAATCAGTTTCAGCAATTTCCTAAGGTTTCTAGGTATTAATTAAATTCTAATAATAATTATGGTCAAGTAAAAATGTCCTGTTAACTCTGTCTTGTTATCACTTTTTGTTATAAGAGAAAGGATTACTGATTATTGAAACCTTAACCTTCATCCTTGATTTTATGAATTCACTTTGTTGCAAAATACTGTAGACAAAATTCAAATACTACCTACAGATTTGGAATTGTATTCACTTAATTATCATTTTTTTTGAGGATAATTTTTTTGTTTTTTTCTATTATCATTTTAATATACAATTTATGGCTATAGGCTTATTCATATGACATTGTTCATTGTGCCATATTCTTGAGCACAAATTTATGATACTTGATTACATTTGTATCTATCATCTCTGACTTTTCCCATCCATTCAAAATGGCTAGCATTTTCTTCAACTAGGCATGAGAAATATGTAGAAGCATCTGCATTATACTTTTCTAAGAATGACCTAAAGCCAGAATGAGATTTGAACAATGACTGGAATATTTTAATATGAGACTTGGAAGCAGAAGTTTGATGAAATACATATCGCTGTTCCACAGCATGAAACCTTAAACACTTTTGATTATTGGTAACTTATACATTGTTGGCCTTTTACCTGGATCATGACTAAAAACAAAAAGCAGGTCTTGTCCTATCATTTCTAGAGATGTTGTGATTATGGAAGTGTGAATTTTCTTCTTTTTTGTGTTTTCACAGGACAAACTTTCAGTGAATAAAATTAATATTGATTAATTTTGTGTTTTCTTTATTCCAAAGAGCTTAGTGAAGTAAAAAATCATGATTCTATTAAATATTGACTTTCAAGTTTCTTTAAAACATAAATATGCCAGTTAGAAAAATTACTTTTATTCACATATGAAATAAGATCTATTGATCAGACATGGACGTCATATATGTAGCAGAGCAAATAAAGACTTAAATATTTATATGCTTTCTTAGTAAGCCTTCATTTTATCTGTAGAAAAATGTGCCTCAAACTAAGCTCAAATCAGAGAATTTGTATTTTGATCTGTGCATTTAATTGAATTTTCACCTCAACTTTAGGACTATATAAGAAAAGAAGATAATACAGCAGAAAGAAGTATAAGAAACTAAACAGTAGTACAGTAAATCTCTACTATTTTGAAACCACACATTTATTTTTACAAATATTTGAGTGAAATAAAATATTCTTTCCTCTAAAAATATTCATATTCATCTGCCTGTAAGATCTATACAATATTGAGTTTATAGCTCCTTATCCAATTGATTGTGGATACAGCTTACAAAAATGGAGATTACATCCTCACATTTAAATGCATAAGTATAATAGATTGATATAAAAAAGCATTAAAATTTTAAGACTAGTTTTGAGATAAATATAAAGGTAATAAAATTAATGTCCCAGATAGTTCTATATTTACATATAAAGAGCAGCAAAGCAAAGTAGTACAAACATGCATAAAAGGAATTTTTAGGATTGCTATATAATTGTGGAGATAATCTTGATTTGACAGATAATATTTTAATTTGTATTAACAGGCTAAGCAATAGGGAAAGAAAATAAAATATCAAGAGACAGAGACCAGAACAATTTGAAGCCTTTGAACAGGAGATAGAATCATATTAATACATATATTAATGTTTATTTACTAGATCTCATATGGAGACATACCTCAGTGACAAGACAGATACTTCCTAAGAGTAACCGGTTGAAATACAATTTTCTAAGCAAATCATCTCAAGAATTGCTAGAGTAGCCATTATACTATAGAATAAATTCGACATTCAAACAAAAGCTATCAAAAAAGGAAGGAGACTCCAAAAAGAAACAGGAGAAAACATACATTAGCAGCTTGATAGCACACTTAAAAGTTCTAGAACAAAAAGAAGCAAATGCACCAAAGAGGAGTAGACAGCAGGAAATGATCAAAATCAGGGCTGAAATTAACCTAGTAGAAACAAAACGAACTATACAAATAATCAACAAAACCAGGAGTGGGTTATTTGATAAAATCAACAAGATAGATAGACACTTAGCTAGACTAACCAGAGGGCACAGAGAATGTATCCAAATTAAAAAAATCAGAAATGAAAAGGGAGACATAACAACAGAATCTGAGGAAATTTAAAATATCAACAAATCCTACTACAAAAGCCTATATTCAACAAAAATGGAAAATCTGGAAAAATGGATAATTTTCTAGAGAGATAAGTCATCTAAAGAGTCCCATAAATCCTAAAGAAATAGAAGCAGTTATTAAAAGTCTCCCACTCACAAAAAAAAACAAAAAAAACCCAAAAACAACAACAACAAAAACAAAAAAAAAAACAAAAAAAACAAAAAAAAAAAAAAACAAGAAACAAAATCTGGGGCCAGATTTACTTAGTGCAGAATTCTCTGACTGTCATAGAAGACCACATACCAATAAGATCCAGACTATTCCACAAAAATAGAAACTGAAGGAGCACTACCCAATTACTTCTATGCAGACACAAATACACTTATACCCATACCACACAAAGACTCAATAAAGAAAGAGTACTTGAGACTAATTTCCCTTAAGAATATCGACCAAAAAAAATTCTCAATAAAATTCTTGCAAAACTAATCCAAGAACACATCAAAATGATCATTCCACATGATCAAGTAGGCTTCATCTCAGCGATGCAGGGATGGTTCAATATACGGAAATTTGTCAACTTAATCCACTATGAAAACAAACTCAAAGAAAAAAAAAACATATGATCATCTCATTAGATGCTTTAGTCCTTCTTAGAAGGGGGAACAAATATATTCATAAGAGGAAATAGGGAGACAAAGTTTGAAACAGAGACTGAAGGAAAGGCCATCCAGAGCCAACCCCATCTGGGGATACAGCCCATATACATATAGTCACCAAACCAAGACACCGTTGCTGATGCCAATAAGTGCATGCTAACAGGAGCCTGATGTCGCTGTCTCCTGAGAAAGTTCTGACAAATATAGAGGTGGATGTTACAGTCAACCATTGAACAGAGAACGGGGTCCCCAATAGAGGAGTTAATCAAAGAATTGAAGGAACTGAAGTGTATTTTAACCCCATAAGAACAACAATACCAACCAAACAGAGCTCCCAATAAATAAACCACCATCCAAAGCGTACACATGGACATAACCATGGCTCCAGCTACATATGTAGCAGAGGATAGCCTTGTCAGGCATCAATGGGAGGAGAATCCTGTGGACCTGTAGAGGCTTGAAACCCCCAGTATAGGGGACTAGTAGGGCTGGGAGGTGGGAAGGGGTGGGTGTATGAGTGGGGAACACCCTCATACAAGAAGGGGTTTGGTATGGGATTAGGGCTTTATGGACAAAAAATAGGGAAAGAGTATAACATTTGAAATGCAAATAAAAGGAACTGATACCATCCCACAGTTCCCTGAACCCAAATCCTGTGGGGGAAAGAGCTAAACACCCAGGAGTGCAGACATCCTGAGACCACAGGACAGACTGCCACCTCTGCACACCTCTGTGCACATCCCCGGTCCAAGGGAAAACTACACAGTGTCTCTGGACACAGGGATATAGAAATAGACAGCCGCCAGTACCCATGGTTCTGGTCTGCACTCAGGACCGAACTGAACAGGCCAAACAGCTCCCTCCATCCAAATCCCATGGGGGAAAGAGCTGGACCCTCAGAAATGTGGATCCGCTGCCTTCTACTCCTCTTGGTTTTTTTTTTTTTTTTTAGTTTTAGAGCTTTAAGGTGTTCTGTGTTCCCGCGCAGGAATCAAATATCTCTCAACATCATTGAACTCAATTCCCCAATAAAAAGACATAGACTAACAGACTGGACACATATAGAGGACCCAGCATTTTACTGCATGCAGGAAACATATCTTGGAGACAAAGGTACACACTACCTCAGAGTAAATGACTGGAAAGCAACTTTCCAAGCAAATGGCACAAAGAAACAAGCTGGAATTGCCATTCTAATATCAAATAATTTTTTTATTCAACCAGAAGTCATTTAAAAAGATAAGGAAGGACATTTCATATTCATCGAATGAAAAATCCAACAAGATGAACTCTCAATACTAAATATCTATGCTCCAGATGCAAGGGCACCTACATTCATAAAAGAAACCTTACTGAAACTGAAAGCACACATTGCACCTCACACAATAATAGTAGGAGATTTCAACACCCCACAATCATCAATGGACAGATCATGGAAAAAGAAATTAAACAGACATAGAGAAACTTACAGATGTTATGAAATAAATGGATTTAACAGATATTTATAAAACATTCCATCCTAAATCAAAAGGTGCTTCTCCTCAGCACTTCATGGAACCTTCACCAAAATTGACCTTATAATCGGTCACAAAACAGGTCTCAACAAATATAGGAAGATAGAAATAATCCCATGCATCCTATCAGACTACCATGCACTAAGACTGGTTTTCAATAACAACAATAATGACAGAAAGCCCGCATATATATGGAAGTTTAACAGTGCTCTACTCAGTGACAACTTGGTCAAAGAAGAAATAAAGAAAGAAATTAAAGACTTCTTTGAATTTAATGAAAATGAAGATACAACATTCCCAAACTTATGGGAAACAATGAAAGAGGTACTAAGAGGAAACTCATAGCTCTGAGTGCCTGCAAAAATAAACAGGAGAGAGCATATGTCAGCAGCTTGACAGAACACCTAAAAGCACTAAAACTAAAAAAGTAAATAAACCCAAGGAGTAGAAGGCAGGAAATAATCTCTCTCAGGGCTGAAATCAACAAAGTAGAAATAAAAAGGACTATACAAAGAATCAGCAAAATCAGGAAATGGTTCTTTGAGAAAGTCAACAAGATAGATAAACCCTTAGTCAGACTAACCAGAGGTCACAGAGAGTATGTCCAAATTAACAAAATCAGAAATGAAAAGGGAGAAATAACAAAACTGGAAAGTCTGGAGGAAATGGACAATTTTCTAGACAGATACAAGGTACCAAAGTAAAACCAGGAAGAAATAAACCATTTAACAACCGCATAACTCCTAAAGAAATAGAAGCAGTTACTGAAAGCCCAGTACCAGATGGATTTAGTGCAGAATTCTATCAGATATTCATAGAAGCCCTCATACCAATACTTTCCAAACTATTCCACAAAATAGAAAAAGAAGAACCACTACCAAATTCCTTTTATGAAGACACAATTACTCTTATACAGAAACCACACAAAGACCTAACAAAGAGAATTTCAGACAAATTTCCCTTATGAATATTGACGCAAAAATACTCAATAAAATTCTTCCATACCGAATCCAACGAAACAACAAAACGATCAGATGCATGGATGATTTAATATTCAAAAATCCATCATTGTAATCCACTATATAAACAATCTCAAAGATAAGAAACAGATAGTCATTTTATTGGATGCTGAGAAAGCATATGACAAATTTCAACACCCCATCATGATAAAAGTCCTGGAAAGATCAGGAATTCAAGGCCAATATCTAAACATAGTAAATGCAATATACAGCAAACAAGTAACTAACATCAAACTAAATGGAGAGAAGATTGAAGAAATCCCACTAAAATCAGGGACTTGACAAGGCTGCCCACTCTCTCCCTACTTATTCAATATAGTACTCGTAGTCCTAGCCAGAGCAATCATAAAGCAAAAGGAGATCAAAGGGATAAAAATTGGAAAGGAAGAAATCAAAATACCATTATTTGCAGATGATATGATAGTGTACTTAAGTGACCCCAAAAGTTCCACCAGAGAACTAATTAACCAGATATACAACTTCAGCAAAGTGTTGGGGTATAAAATTAACTCAAACAAATCAGTAGCTTTCCTCTACTCAAAAGATATAAAGGCTGAGAAAGAAATTAGTGAAATGGGGTTGGGGATTTAGCTCAGTGGTAGAGCGCTTGCCTAGCAAGCGCAAGACCCTGGGTTCGGTCCCCAGCTCCGAAAAAGAGAAAAAAAAAAGAAATTAGTGAAATGACACCTTAACAATATTCTCAAATAGTTTAAAATATCTTGGTTTTACTTTAACCAAATAAGTAAAAGATCTGTATAACAAGAACTTCAAGTATCTGAAGAAAGAAATTGAGGAAGATCTCAGAAGATGGAAAGATCTTCCATGCTCATGGATTGGCAGGATTAATATAGTGAAGATGGCCATTTTTCCTAAAGCAATCTATAGATACAATGTAATCCCCATCAAAATTCCTACTCAATTCTTTATAGAGATGTAAATAGCTATTTGCAAATTCATTTGGAATAACAAAAATCAGGATAGTGAAAATTATACACAACAATAAAAAAAAATTCGGGGGAATCACCATCCCTGACTTCAAGCACTATTACAGAGCAATCGTCATAAAAGCTGTATGGTATTGGTACAGAGACAGGCAGAGAGATAAGTGGAACAGAATTGAAGACCCAGAAATGAACTCACACACTTACGGTCACCTGATCTTTGACATAGGAGCTAAAACCATCCAATGGAAGTAAGAAAGTACTTTCAACAAATAGTGCTGGTTCAACAGGAGGTCAGTATGTAGAAGAATGCAAATTGATCCATTCTTATCACCATGTACAAAGCTTAAGTCCAAGTGGATCAAGGACCTCCACATCAAACCAGATTCACTCAAACTAATAGAAGAAAAAGTGGGGAAGAGTCTCAAATACATGGGCACTGGAGAAAATTTCCTGAACAAAACACCAATGGCTTATACTCTAAGATCAATTGATAAATGGGACCTCATAAAAATGAAAAGTTTCTTCAAGACAAATGAGACTGTCATTAGGACAAAACAGCAACCAACAGATTGGGAAAAGATCTTTACCAATCCAAAATCTGATAGAAGGATTATATCCAAAATATACAAAGAAGTCAAGAAGTTAGACACTAGAGAGCCAAATAACCCTATTAAAAATGGAGTAAGGAGATAAACAAAACATTCTCAGCTGTGGATTATTGAATGGACAAATAGCACCTAACGACATGTTCAACATCCTTAGTCATCAGTGAAATGCAAATCAAAACAACCCTGAGATTCCACCTCACACCAGTCAGAATGACTAAGATAAAAAACTGAGCTGACAGCAGATGCTGGCGAGGATATAGAGAAAGAGGAACACTCTCCATTGTTGGTGGGATTGGAAACTGGTATAACGATTCTGGAAATCATTCTGGAGGTTCCTCAGAAAATTGGACACTCCACTACCAGAGGACCCAGCTGTACCACTCCAGGGCAATTACCCAGAAGATGCTCCAACATAAAACAAAGACACATGCTCCACTATGTTCATAGCAGCCTTATTTATAATAGCCAGAAGCTGGAAATAACCCAGATGTCCCTCAACAGAGGAATGGATTAAAAAATGTAGGACATCTACACAATGGTTTGCCACTCAGCAATTAAGAACAATGACTTCATGAAATTCATAGGCAAACAGAATGAACTGGAAAATAGCATCCTGAGTGAGGTAACCCAATCACAGAAAAACACACTTGGTATGCACTCATTGATATGTGGGTATTATCCAATAAGCTCTAATTACACAAGATGCAATCCATAGACAATAGGAAGCTCAAGAAGAAGGATGACCAAAATATGGATGCTCCCACTCCTTCTTAGAAAGGGAAAATTATATCCATAGGAGGTGATATTGAAGCAAAGTTTAGAGCAGAGACTCTAACAACGGCCATTCAGAGCCTGCCCTACCTGTGATCCATATATATACAGCCACCAAAGCTAGATAAGATTGATGAAGCTACAAAATGCATGCTGAAAGGGACTCGATATAGATCTCTCCTGAAAGACACATCCAGATCATGTTAAATACAGAGGTCAACGCTAGCAGCAAACTATTGAACTAAGAACAGGACCCCCTTGGGGGGATTTATAGGAAGTATCTAAAGAGTTGAAGGAGCTTGAAACCCCCTAAGAACAGCAATGCCAGCCAACCAGATCTTCCACTACTGAAAGTCTGTACCTGGGCTGACCCAGGGCTCCAACTGCATATGTAGCAGAGAATAACCTTGTTGGTGCACCAAATTTGGACTCTCTGAGTAGGGGAAAATTGGGGGCAGTAAGGGGTATGTATGGATGGAATCCAGTATGGGTGTGGAGGAGGGGAGTGGATGGGGGTTTATGGACAGGAAACTTGGAAGGGATTATCATTTGAAATGTAAGTAAATTAATATTTCTACTAAATATTAAACATAAAGAAATGTAAATAATGAAATATATCTAATAAAAAGAAATGCAAATAAATAAAAAATACTCAATATAAAAAAGAATATATAAATTAATGTAAGAACCATTCTTTAGAGGATTTCTCAACTATACAAAATACAAGGATGCAATGGGAGTTGTATGAGGAGATATCTGAACCTGAAGAAACAGAGGCTGCTTGCACTTTAAGTCAGTTTAGTCAGACAGATATTAAGGAATGGGACATGATTTTTTCAGGAGGAAAAATCCTATATTAAAAAACGAAATAAATATTTAAAAAGAAGTTGCAGTTAGATGGTTGTATATTAATAGTTGTGAAATGGCAGTGTCCTTTGTAGAAGCAATCAACAAGTCAATTTGAATCAGATATTTTACTTACTAAAGAGGTATGATCCTAATCCAAAGATAAGAAAAATATATTGATTTATATAAATATAAAAATATATTATGAGCTTAAATATTGCTTGCATCAACATAAATAAGAGCTTGCTAAATTGCAAAAAAAATATAAAAAAGTATCCTTAAAGCCAACATTTTCACATAAAAATAGCCTCTATGTCTTGATATCACAAAAAAAGTACTATGCCCAGCGAATTGTATAAGACTTGCTATGTTAATAATAATGTACTTGTTGTCTGGTTCATTTGTCTTGAATGTGCTCTGTATTTCAGTTTCTATTTCTAAAAGTCAAGGGACTGAGTTCATACAATGCTGGTTCATGGAATGATCAAAGAGGAACTGGGGGTTAAACTGCGATGCAATTTCATAGTAAGCAGTTCATACAAATAAATGATTGACCTTTGGTCTGTAAGAGAGAGCTCTCTGGAGAAGATTACAGAGTTGTCAGCTTTTATCCATCACTGACTCTAAGTTCTTTTTTCCACTGCACTTATTCACCCCTTCCTCAGGACCATCACTCAAGCTGAGGCTAGAACTCAGCATCTAATTACACATTTCTTTTCCCATTATCCATAACACTTAATATATATTTTTGTACATGTCACCCAGTCTTGATTGCATACACATTAGAAGTCACATATTTTTTTTATTGAGAATTATCATGTATCATACTTTGCTCCTGATATTAGCATGTGGTTTTATTTTTAGAAGAAAAGAAAGATTTTCAAGCATGGTCATTTGGAAAGCCAATAATGACTTTTTCAAATTGTCACATGAGAGGTCATTACTAGCTTATTAAGTAATACACAATTTGAATGTTGAGACGAAGTCCAGAGGCCAATACCATTTAGAATAATACTGTGAATGACATATTGAAATGACAGTTCTTCTGGTAGTAAAAAACAGAAAGCCAACCAACCAACCAAAAAAAAAATATATCAAAAAACAAAAAAATTACCCAACAATCTTAGAATTTGAGAGGCTCATTTTCTCCAGCCTCATTAGCATCTTTCTTCTTAATACTATGCCAATTTACAGAATTGATTCTCTTTCTTTTCAAATCAGTGCCTCAAGTTTTAAAAGTAGATTCCTTGGAATACAGGTAGTTTAGCTTGTCTTGTACATCAGTCAATTGTATAATAGTAGTTGATATTCCTCAACTATACCCACATGACTAGATAAGAAAAGACTGTACTTTTGGTGCACTTACAGGGTTTGATGATACCGATATGTTTCTGGTGCAAGGAATTCGAAAGCCTGAACACAATATTTTCTTTTATCACATTTGTCAGTCATGATAAGAGATATTTACCAGTGTTATTATTTCCTTTGTTTTCATGCAAATGTTGTAAAGTATCATGTATAGAAGCACTACACAATTTATTTTATGTAGATGTCAAATTTTTGATATTATATATGCTTATTTTGAAAAATATTACATAGGATCAGATTGTGTGCTTTATTTCTTTTTATGCCATTTGAAACAGACTCCTTAATGTTGTATGCTTCTTCATATTAAGCATTCATTTACAGAATCCTGTAGTTTAATTTAAAATAATCAATCATTAAAAGTCTCTTACAATAATTATTGGTATCAAATTTGTAAGCTTTTACTGATTAGTGTATGTTCCTACAATTGTGTACCAAGAGTGAACATAATTATAGATTTGGATTGATTATGATGTATCAGAATTGGTTTAAGAATTATAATTAGTGATATATTCTAGGAAGGGAAGATGGTAAGGAGAGAAGCAATATATTTGCGATGGCAGAAAGTCTAAGAGAAATCTGCATGAGCACCAAAAGCTCCTTTAAATAAAACCATAGTACCAGGTGGTTTTAGCACAGAAATTTAGCAAATTTTTGAAGGAGAACCAATACTAACACTCCTCAAATTATTCTCATAGAACAAAAATAAAAAAGAACATTGCCCATTCCTTTTTGAAATCTACGATAACCCTAATATCAAAACTACATAAACAGAATTATAGGAAAATTACCCTTCTGAACAGAGATGCAAAAATTGTCAGAATACTTACAAGTTGAATACATGAACTCTTCCACCATAATAAATTAGACTAATTTCCCTTATGAACAGAAATGCAAAATATTCAATAAAAACTTGTAAACTAAATCCAAGAACACACAGTCAAAAAATCCACCATAATCAAATAGACTAATTTTTCTTATGAACACAGATGCAAAGTACTCAAGAAAATACTTGCAAACTGAATCCACGAACAAAATAAAAAGATCATCCACCAAATCATGTAGGCATCAACACAATGATTGAGAGGAGTCAACATATGTAAATAAATAAATGTATGTCTAATATAAAGACAAACTGAAAGACCTAAATCACATTATCATCATATTAAAAAAAGTCATTTATAAATCCCAATACTCATTTAGAATAGAAGTTGCAGAGAATATGGATTCAGAGGATATAAGTCAAAATAATACAAACAGTTTTGAGCAAGCTCATACACAACATAAATTTAAATGGAGAGAAAGTAAAGGCAATTCTATTAAAATCAGATGTAATTGGCCACTCTTTATATAGCTATTCAATATAGTATTGGAGTTTTAGCTAGAATAATAAAATGTCTTGAGGAGATCAGAGAGAAAAAAAGGAAAGAAGCAAAAGAGTTTTTTATTTGAACTTGGTCATTTTACACAAAAGTGACCCTATAAACTCTGTTATGAAATTTCTACAGCTGGTAAACAATTTCAGCAATGTAATGGGATAAAAAGGTGCACAAAACCACACGATCATCTTGTTGGACATTGAGAAATCATTTGACAGAATTCAACACCCTTTCATATTAAAAGTCTTGGAAAGTTCAGAAATTCAGGGCCCATACCTAAACATAGTAAAAGCCATATACAGCAAACCAGTAGCCAACATCAAACTAAATGGAGAAAAACTTGAAGCAATCTCACTAAAATCAGGGACTAGACAAGGCTGCCCACACTCTCCTTACTTATTCAATATAGTTCTTGAAGTCCTAGCCAGAGCAATCAGATAACAAAAGGAGATCAAAGGGATACAGATTGGAAAGGAAGAAGTCAAAATATCACGATTTGCAGATGATATAATAGTATATTTAAGTGATCCTAAAAGTTCCACAGAGAACTACTAAACCTGATAAACACTTTCCGCAAAGTGGCTGGGTATAAAATTAACTCAAATAAATCAGTAGCCCTTCCTCTACATAAAAGAGAAACAAGCCGAGAAAGAAATTAGGGAAATGACACCCTTCACAATAGTCACAAATAATATAAAATACCTCGGTGTGACTTTAACCCAGCAAGTGAAAAATCTGTATAACAATAACTTCACGTCTCTGAAGTAAGAAATTGAAGAAGATCTCAGAAAATGGAAAGACCTACCGTGCTCATAGATTAACAGATTTATATAGTAAAAATGACGATCTTGCCAAAAGCAATCTACAGATTCAATGTGGTCCCCATCAAAATTCCAACTCAATTTTTCATAGTTAGAGCAATTTGCAAGTTCATTTGGAATAACAACAACAACAACAACAACAACAACAACAACAACAAAACACAGGATAGTGAAAATTACCCTCAACATTAAAAGAACTACAGGCAGAATCAACATCCCTGATCTCAAGCTGCAATACAGAGAAATAGTTATAAAAACTGTAAGGTACTGGTACAAAGACAGGAAGGTAGATCAATGGAATAGAATTGAAGACCCAGAAATGGTCTTCACACCTATGGTCACTTGATCTTTAGCCAAAGAGCTAAAACCATCCAATGGAAAAAAAAGATAGCATTTTCAATAATTGGTGCTGGTTCAACAGGAGGTCAGCATGTAGAAGAATGCAAAGTGACCCGTTCTTATCACCATGTACAAAGCTTAAGTTCAAGTGTATCAAGGACCACCACATCAAACCAGATACACTCAAACTAATAGAAGCAAAAGTAAGGAAGAGACTTGAACATATAGATACTGGGGGAAATGTCCTGAACAGAAAACACCAGTGGCTTAAGCTTTAGTATCAAGAATGAACAAATGGGACTTCATAAATTTGCAAAGCTTTTGTAAGGCAAAGGACACTGTCATTAGGACAAAGCAGCAACCAACAAACTGGGAAAGATCTTTACCAATCCTACATGTGATAGAGGGCTTATACCCAATATATACAAACAACACAAGAAGTTAGACTTCAGAGAATCAAATAACCCATTTAAAACTAAACAAAGTATTCTCAGCTGAGGAATATCAAATGGCTGAGAAGTACCTGAAGAAATGTTCATCAGGGAAATGCAAATTTTTAAAAGATTTTTTATTTTATTGTATATGAGTACACTGTAACTGCCTTCAGACACACCAGAAGAAGGCATCAGGTCTCATTACAGATGGTTGTGAGCCACCATGTGGTTGCTGGGATTTGAACTCAGGACCTCAGGAAGAACAGTCGGTGCTCTTAACCACCGAGCCATCTCTCCAGCCCCAGGGAAATGCAAATTAAAAACAACCCAGAGATTCCACCTTGCACCAATCAGAATGGCTAAGGTTTTAGAGGCTATTACAGATATTGTGATATAATTAACACATTTACTAAGAACCAATCATATGTGAAGGATTACAAAAGCAAAGGGAAAAAAAAGACACTGCATAAATTTGGATAGAGCTGAAATTGAAATAAAAACTATTTGTATATTTGTCAATACTTACTAATAAATCTCCATTGCAAAACCTATAGTTTCATTCCTTATATCACATATCTTTTCCATGTTTTTAGTGTTTATTAATATATATGGAAAAATTTAGTATTTTAATTATTTATATTCAATAGCAAGCTGTTGATTGCAACTAATAGTGTTCAATTCCTCATTGACATTACTTGTTCAATATTTTTAAGAGATATTCATGTTTTCAAATGAAAAGTACTTAATTCATTTTTTATATCACAATCTTGATTTGATATTAGTGCTTTGGTCCCATTGTCTCAGAATGTCACACTGTTTAATTAACCTGAAGTCATCTACCATGGTGAGAGAGAAATATTTTTTAAACAATAAGTTAAAATTCATAAATCTGAATTATTCCTAAAGATGCAAATTTAAAATTATCAAGGAAATCAAAGTGCAAAAAGAATCAACTAGAGAGAGACAGAAAGGGAGAAGAAAGATGGAGAGTGAGAGTAGTGGGGGTTGTGAAAGAGTTAGACAGAGACAGAGAGATAAATAGGGAAATAGAGCGAGTAATGTAAAATTGTATTACAAGAACAATGGTTTCATTCTTAACACCATTTGTCAATTTTCTGTTCACTTTTCCACCAAATACCTACACTATTCTAATTTTAGATAAAAGGGCATACATATTGAAGACATAATATTAGATTTATTTTTTGATGCTTAACGAATTTGAAATTTAATGAATTATTAACTGTTTTGAGCTATAAGACACTAGTAACAAAGATTTTTCCCTTGAACATTATAAAGAATTGTGTGTATTTAGGCTGTATAATCTGGTGTAAGTGGTCTGTTCATTGTATTGGATAAACAGGCATAGGTCGTATATCATAGAATTGGCATAGTGGTGTGGAATCAAACACTTATAATAGTGAAGTGTTTATTTCTTAGAGAATAAATAGCCAGAAAAGACATTAATATGAGTCATAAATTCACTTTAAACATTCCAATGTACTGGTACTCTGGCCTTAAATTAAAAATATCAAATATCTACCAGTTGTTTATGTGTATCTATAGAGAAATTTTTGTTATGCGTGCTAAGGGCTACAGTGATCTAAGGACTCAATGATATAATACAGCTGTGAAATCTATAAACTACAATACCAACTTGCCAAACAAGATGTTCCCACTGGTGTTATTGGTGCAATATAATACATGACAGTTTTAGGGGTAAATAAAACACTCTGGGTTTGTTCTATAAGGTAGAACCCATGTCCAATAATATAAACTTAGTCCAAACCCATAAGAGGTCTTAGATCCTGGTACAGTAAGATTCTATCAGAGTTGTTTACTTTAAATTATGTATACTCAAACCAACCCCTAAATATAGGTGTTTTACCCACAGAAAAATGTTCCCCTGGGACTTAAACAGAAATATCTGTTCTTGCATTTGAAATAAATGAAAACAATAAAATTTATTAAAATATAAGTAAATGTAAGTGAATGTAAAAATTTATGGGTTTACAAGATGTTAAGAATGAAGGAATGTTGTCAACCCTAAACAAAACATTTATACTACCCACATATAACTCAAAGATATTGTGGAAGAAAAGGCTAAAAGATCATATGAGCTTCAGAATTGGGACAGGGCCTGTGAAATATCATTTTCTAAGCAGGTCATGCACATGGGAACCACAAATTCATAGCAGTTGTGTATACTGGCAGCCATATATACTGAAACTAGGCCTATGGAAGTCTTCACATTCAGGTGCAGAGAGAGATATGATCAATAGGACACTACCACATACTGTTGTTATGTAGGTAATTTAGAAAATATGTCAGGGAAGGGAAGGTAGAAATTCATGGTCTCAAGTTTTATACCAACTGGTGAGGCCACTCAGATCAGCTGGTTAATTCTAAACTTAAAATCTTACAAATAGCAATGATTAACTTCTAAGGAATACTAAATAAAATCAAGACCAATAATTAAAGCAAAGAAATTTATAGAGAAATGTTGTGGCTTCTAGGGTAGGAAGGAAAATGGAAATAATGGTGATGGAGAGACAAAAATACATGAGTGTATATGAAAGTGTGAAAATTACAATGTTCAAATATATATTTGTCTGAATGAAAAATTACTGCACATCTATAGAATATATTTTCTTTAATACTTACAAAATTGTTTGGCAGTTTTGAGAGTTCTGAAGAACTGCTTTATATTACTTTTATGAAACCAAATATAGATTCGTTAGTCCATGAACTGCTTTATCTTTATTTCACTTGTAAAATGTATTGTTGTGTTTTGTTCAGTTCTAGAACATACATACTTCCTATGACATATAGCTCTTCCAGTCTTTAAATGGTACCTAGAACATCATGAACTAAGTTACTAAAAAAGAGAATATATAAACAACAAAATGTGAAGTGTTATAGAATAGTTTTACTCACTATGCTACAAAAAACATTGAAAAAAGTCCCTAAGGATGTGATAAAATAGGGAAAATCAGTATTTTAAAAGATGAATTGACTATCCTTATTAGTAACACCTTTTCATATCAATGAACTCAGTACGCCTTGCTGTTTCAAATGTACTTAAATAATCAAAATAGTAATTGACTTATTAATTACAATGTTAAATATTTAGAACAACTTAATGCAAAGCACTGAACCTGTCACCAAATTAAGGATGGTAATAATAACATGGCATTGTTAGACAGAAGATCCCTCTACAACTTTGTAAAAGAAAAATCAACACATCTATGTTTATCTTGGAGGAGAGTACCAAAACACAAATATCTTTTTAAAATAAATTACAGGGTGCTGAAGAGATAACTCAGTGGTTGAGAGCTCTTATTGCTCTTCATAAAAGAGAACTTCAGTTACCAGCATCCACATTGAGTATCAACTTGCTAACAATGATTTGTAGCTTTGCACCCGGGGGATCTGATAACTTCTTCTGGGATCTAGGTACCTACAATGTGCACATATTCATGCATGCACACACACTCACATGCACATACACAAACAAACACAAAAACACTTAAAAAACAGAAGCACTTGTAACTCCACAAAAGAGTATAGAATGCATAAAATTCTTCCATGTTACTAAAATTATTAATGTGGAATATATGTCCTTTAATACCTTGATAGCAGGATTTTTCATATAGCCAGAAACCAGAAACAAACGAGATGTTCCTTAACTGAAGAATGGGTGCAGAAAATGTGGTTCATTTATACAATCAAATACTGCTCATCCATTGAAATCATGAATTTACAGGCAAATGGATGGAACTAGATAATACCATCCTGTGTGAAATAACACAGACCCCAAAGAACATTCATGATGTGTACTTACTTATAAGTGGATATTAGCCAAAAAAGTTCAGAATATGCTTGATATACCCTACAGACTCAAAGAAGTTAAAGAGGAAGGAAGGCCCAAGGAAGGATGCTTGAATCACTCTTAGAGGGGTAACAAAATACTCAGAGGAGGCAGAGGGAGGTAGAGACCTTGGTGGGAGAGAGGAGAGGTAAGGGAATGGGGGTGCAGGATCAGGTAAGGGGAGAGACAGGAGAGAGGCCCAGAAGACCAGAAGAATGGATCGAAATCTGTAACTACTGGAGGTCAGAGGAGGTAGAAGGAATCACTATGAAGTCATAGAGACCAGAGATGGGAGCAGATCCCAGGAGTCAATGCAGGTGACCTTAGCAGAAATCTCTAATAGTGAGAACTACAGAGGTCACCTCCTGTAACTAGGCAAAACTCTTGTGGGGGAAGAAGTATACAAACCCAAAAACTTTCCTCTCAAAATTCATCCAGGCTAAAAGAAAGGCAGGGACAATGATGAAGCAGAAACTGAAGGAATGGCCAGCCGATAACCAGCCCAAATTGCAACACATCCCATGGGAAAGCACCAATTCCTATCAGTATTAATAATACTCTAATATGTTTACAGACAGGAGGCTCTACCCAGCAGCTGACTGAAACAGATGCAGATACCCTCAAGGAAACATTGGATGGGGTCACAGACTCTTATGGAATAGATGGGGAAAGGAGGGAAGGCCATGGTATAGGTGAGAGCCCCACAGAATGACCAACAGAATCAACTAATCTTCACTCCTGGGTACTCGTACAGACTGAGTCACCAACCAAAAACATATACAGGTTAGACAGATTCCCCTAGAACATATGTAGTAATGTGCAGATCAGTCTCAATCTGGGTCCCCCAAAACCTGAATCACAGGCTCTCCCTGAGTCAGAGTCTGTAGACTGACTGTGTTATCCATATCTGAAAGTGAGAGAGTTGAGGCCTCAGGGAGTAGGGAGGTTTGGTGGGACAGAGGTGGGGTATGGCGATGTCCTCTTGGAGATGGGAGAAGGGGATGGCGAGTGGCTGGAGGGCAGATCAGTAGGTGGATGGCAACTCTACTGTGAAAAATGATTAAAGGATAATAATAAAATTAAAATTAAAAATATGAACGTAAAATCATACCATCATGAAATGTTTCTGAATAGATAGACTTATTAGACAAATATATCAGCACAAATGAAACATATTAGACTAATAGTGAGATAGACTATTTTAAAATCTGCAAACATTATAGTGTATATTCTCTTTTACAAATTTTAACTTGCCAGTTGTAATTTAAGATAAAAGCAATTAACATCTTTATTTAAAGCTAGATCCATACTACTGGGGATAGTTTGGAATCTTACAGAAAAAGTTTAAGTAGGCATTTTCTTTAAACCTGTACAAATGTGCTTGACCAAAATGGATTAGAATATATTACAACCAATAAACAACTGCTATTTAAACTTTTTTATCAGTTCAAATATTATTGATTTCAAGATATAAAATATTTTCTGAATTTATTCCAAGGATTAAAACATGCACTATAATACTTTTCTTTTTAATTTGAAAAGTTCATCTAGTCAGTTACAAATATTTCATTTGAAATATTTCAATTTTAACTTTTGATTGTGTCTCCATACTCTAATCAACTTGAACTTCTATTTCTTTGTAGGGAAATTACTTAGTGTTCTCAGTTCCCCAGTAAATTGATAAAGCAAATGAAAATGCCTAAATTTTTAACATAATTTTTCATGTTAAGATTTTTTATAACATTGTTTTACTCTTTCACAAATTCAAACAAGTTTATATCAGACAATAAGGTAAAAGTTACCTTCCCTGCAAGGATCTAAAAGCAAAGCCAAATTTCCCTAACAAAGAGGTGAATAAAACAGGAGGGTGAAGAAAAGGGAGGTGAAGAATGCAACCAATAGCATTTATCACCGCAACCACAAGTATTTATTCATTGATAAAGGTTAAAGTCTAAGGATTAGATATCAAGGGGATTAGTTCAATAAGAATTTTTATTCTTTTATTTAATGCATGATTTTTTTTCGCTTGGGAAAATATCTCTTTAAACATAAAGAAATAAAATAAAATAAAAACCAGTATGGCGTGAAAAGCATATATATCATGTGGAGCAATAAACTCAAGAGACACATATTTTATTATTCTACTCTGCTAGTGAATTTTTTCATGACTCATGCTGTTTCTTCTTTAAGAAACTTTCAAAGAAGGAAAATACCCCATACTATTTAGTTTCAAACTACAATGTAAATCTTACATATGTAGATATCTGGTGTGATTTTTAACTTGCTCATATGATGCTATTAGAATAAAGCACAGCAAAAGCCACATATTAGTAGGAATATATAGTGTATGTTTATTGAAAAATATTTAGGAACACAAAATGTTGAAATTATAACAACTTTATATTTAATATCTATAAAATTACTGAAAGTTTGTTATAGTTTCTACAATTGTACTTTCAAGTTCTATGAAATCAAGATTTTAGATTCTAAAACTAATTTCAGAATTTCATATAATATAAAAATATTTTTTACTATATGATAATTTATTATTATACATAAACAATATTTTAATTTTCATAACAAATCGATTTTAACATATATTTCTTATTCAGAAACTACTCCAATGGAGATACTATGATGAGTTAGAGTATAATATGGCAATTATATTTATTTTGCTGTGTTTTGTTGTTTGTATTTCTTTTTTATACATGATATTTATAATTTTAAAATAAAATTTGAACCAAGATCTCTGTGATGGTATTTACATGCTGGAACAATAGACTAATAAAATTGTAATAATCCCATTCTAAAAGAAAAGTGAGTCACAAAGGTAGATTTACAGTGCTAATGTTAAGGAGCTAATAGTACACAGGCAGACTGACTACTGGTACTGTGTTCTTAAATGTGTTCTTATTGGTGCATCCCATTTTCAGAGATCATTCTATTGCTCACAGAGTGACAACACAACATTTACAAAATAAGGCATTTTCTTTAATGTGTGTCACAACTGACAGAGGTGATAGGTGCGGGATCTGAACTTTCCAATAATTCTTCCCTGAAACTCTTTGAGTAGCGTTTAATTTCAGTCATTATGCCTCCATCTCCTTACAATTTCAAATACACATTTCTGAAGCAATGGCATTCTCTGTTGTATTTTCTAAACAGAGTTCATTTCTGTGATTCTGGGGTAATCATTGCATTTTGTCAATGGCGGCTTTGTTGCACAACACAGATTTGCTCTTAAAGGTACAATAAACGATGTAGGTCTGACAGTCTATGATGTGGTTTTCATCTAAAAGAAAAACAATTCATTAGAAGAGAGAAAGAAAGAAAGAAAAAAGAAAATGCCACATGCCCACATGATTTCAAATTTTCAAAGTCTTGTCTATCTCTCTGGCTTAAATATATAACACTAATTTTTATCTTTCTGTAGATATGTTTTGATATGCTTGCTAAGAAAAATAATTAAAAATCCTCTCCCATTTCTACTTGAGAAGAAAGAAATGTAACCCATTAGTTGGTCTCTACCATCATCACATTTTTTTTTTTACTCTCATTTCATTCCCAATGTATTTCAAGGATAAACTTGTGTTAAATACTTTTATGTCTGACTGTCAGCCATGTTTCTCATTATTGGAGATCAAAATGGCTTAATTCCCTTTGTACATTTGTGCCACTAAAACACAGAGGAATCCTAAAACTATAAATGCCTGATAGAAGCCCAACATTTCCCTAGTCATTCTGCTCAGCAGAGCCTATGTATTTCCTTCTTCTGCATTAAAAGCTTTAAAAATGTGTTACTAGAGATTTAGAAAGCCTGGGGAGAATTTCCGAGGAACTATGCTGGTTCTAACATCATTGGCACCTCTGTACCTATAATTATATGAAGGATAATTTTGGTTTCTAACACTTTGAATTAACTATAGTTTTCTTCTCTTTGAGGATAGAAGAAGAACCCACTATCAAGATGAATTCATTCAACTCTGGACTCAAATAATCTGACCTTACATTCTCATTCTAGTACTACTACCTCTATGACTCACAAGAAATTTGAAAATATTTCTTATTTACATACCAGGATCAATGCTAGCATTTGTTACCAAGACACAAGTAAATGAAATTGGTCATACTATTTTTATGACTGAGAAAACCATGCACAAAGTTATTCCTGTGTCAATGCTTTTGCCTTAGAGGCCTAAAAGCATGGGACAGACTTTTAGTTGGCCTCGGGTCCAAGCTCCCCTAAGTAATACAACCACCTTAGAGCTTGTTCCCTAGAAGAAATGAGACAGATCAATATATTCTTTCCAAACTACCCATCAAGGATGACAAGGTACTGGGAATATTTTGCTAATGATATTTATCCATCTGACAGGAAATGAAAGTTTCTAGGCTATACTGTCTATTCTAGCACTTGTACATGGTAGACTTCGAGAAAAATATGTTGCTTTTAAAATTAAGTCATATTTTAAAAAATTTAAGTAACCATAGCAGAATATCATTAATAGTGTCAGGGGTTGGTTCTCTCCTGTGGGTGGTTGGGCCAGTCACTGGTTGGCAATTCCCTCAAGCACTGTCCCATTTTTATCATTGTTCATCTGGTAGGCATGGCAGATTTAGGAGCAAAAGTTTTGTGGGGATGGAGTGCTGGTGTCCCCTACTTTCAACAGAAGTCTTATAGGAGGTGGCCAATCCAGGCTCTATGTCTCTTGTTGCTAGGAGTATCAGGTGGGATCATTTCCGTATCCATACAGGAGCCTCCTACTTGTCCCAAAGATGTCACTCCACTGACTTTCCTTCTCTCTTGCACCCTATGACCTGACACCAATGCAAGTTTCTCTCCCTACCACCACAGCATCCATTTTCCTCTCTCCATCTGCATGACATGTCTATTTTGTTTCCACTTCTGATAAGATTCAAGCATCCTACTTTGGGTCCTTGTTACATAGCTTTATTAGGTCCATGGATTGTAGTATTGTTATCCTGTACATTATGACTAATATCAACTTATATGTGAGTTCATACCAATAACATATTTATGAGTATTAGTTACCTCACTTAAGAAAATATTTTCTACGTCTAACCATTGATTGCAAGTTTCATAATATCATTGATTTTAATAGCTGAGCAATATTCAATAATGTACATGTACCACATTTTCTTTATTTATTCTGTTTAAGGACTTATACATTGTTTCCAGTTTCTGGCTATTATGAATAAAACTACTATGAACATTGTTGTTGTTACACAACAAACAAGAATGCAGAGGTGTCCCCTTGTTCCATATCCTCATCATCACATGCTGTCACTTTTTTTTAACATAGCCATTCTAAGAGTTCTAACATGGAATCCCAGTTTCATTTTGATTTGCATTATCCTGATAATGCTGATGCCTAAGGATGTTGAACATTTCTTTAAGTGCTTCTTTGGCCTTTAGAGACATCTTTGATGAGAATTCTGTTTAGATCTGCATCCCATTTTAAACTGGGTTATGGTGTTGTTGATGCTTAATTTCTCCAGATCTTTATATTTTTGGATGATGACTCCCTGTCAGATGTAGGGTTGGTGACAAGCTTTTCCCATTCTGTAGCCAATTGTTTTGTCCTATTGACAAAGTCCTTTGCTTTACAGAAAGTTTTAAGTTTTATGTGGTTCCATTAGTTATTTGCTGATCTTAGAGTTTGAGTTGTACAATATAATTTAAGGTAATACTACACTTGCTATTTTATTGGTTTTAGTGTATCTTAACATAAAGGTGTGTTTGATTTTGTCAAAAACTTATAAAGCAGCTGATGAGATGACCATATGATTTTTTTTCTTTCAGTTTTTTATATGGTAGTTTATATTGACCAATTTTACTATGTTGAAACACAGTTGCATCCCAGGGACGACGTAACAAGATTTGGACATTTCTGTTATGTTCTTGGATTCAGTTTGATAATATGTTCTTGAATGGAAATTGGTCCAAAATTGTCTTTTTGTTGTTGTTGTTGTTATGGTTGTTGTTGTTGTTGTTGTTGTTGTTGAGACTTTGGGTGGTATAAGAGATTTAGAAGTCAACTTTGTGAATATTGGGATAGAGATTAAGGAGACAAATGCTTCTGTTACTCCTTGAAGAATCAGAGGTCATTGGATTTTTAAAATTTGAATATTATTTATTTGCATTTCAAATGGAGTTCCCCTCACAGTTTCCCCACTGCAAATACCCTATCCCATTGACTCTTACCCTTATTCTCTGAAGGTGCTCCTCCAACCACCTACCCATGCCCACCTGACCACCCTAGCATTCCTCTACACTGGATCATCAAACCTTCAGAGGACCAAGGGCCTCCCCTCCAATTGATTAAATATGAGGCCCCTTCAGCTCATTTAGTCCTTCCCCTAACTCCTCTATTAGGATCCCTGTGATCAGTCCAATGGTTGGCTTTGAGCATTCCAATCTGTATTGGTCAGGATCTGGCAGATCCTCTCAAGAGACAGTTGTATCAAGCTCCTGTCAGCAAGTACTTCTTGGCATCAGAAATAATGTTGGGTGTATGGTGTCTGCATGTGGGATGGATTCCCAGACAGGATAGTCTCTGACTGGCCTTTCCTTCAGTCTCTGCTCCACTCTTTGTCAGGGCATTGGATTTAAGATGGCTTACAGCACACTGGTGATGCAGGAAAGAACCAAGGCCAGAGAGGTAGCCACTTCCCTTGTTTTCTGTATACAGGAAGTCCTTACAGATTATGATAATCCTCCTGCTCCTTCTGAGTTACCTCACTATGTAGGGTTTTCACTAGAGCATGGTGATGGTGCAGCATGATATGATTTGCTAAAAATTTACAGGTTTAAGATTGGCTCAGACACAGTATATAAGCTTAGTAGCTGGGCAAAAACTCTGTTCTACATTTTGATGCGCATCCACAGAATTGGAATTTGCAGAACTCATCATGTGACTACAATGTTTCTCATTGCCCACTGATCCCTATTCTCAGTCCTGTTCTCACAATGTGGTTTACATATCAAGGTGAATGTGGCCTCATGGAGTGAGATTGAAAATTTCTGGGAGAGAAAAACCAATGTTATATGCCCTAAGATAGACAAATGTGACCTAATAAAATTGCAAAGCTTCTGTAAGGCACAGGAGTATGTCAATAGGACAAAATGGCAGCCAACAGATTTGGAAAAGATCTTTATCAATCTTACATCTGCTAGATTCAATGCAAACAACATCAAAATTCCAACTCAAATTTTCATACAGTTAGAAAGAAAAAATTGCAAATTCATTTGGAATAAAAAAAACCGATATAGCATAAACTATCCTCAACAATAAAACAAATTCTGTGGGAATCACCATCCCTGACCACAAGATGTATTACAGAGAAACAGTGATAAAAAAAAGCTGTATGGTATTAGTACAAAAGACAGGCAGGTAGATGAATAGAATAGAATTGAAGACCCAGAAATGAACTGACACACCCATGGTCACTTGATCTTTGGCAAAGGATCTAAACCCATCAAATGGAAAAAAGATAGTATTTTCAACAATTGGTGTGAGTTCAACTAGAGGACAGCATGTAGAAGACTGCAAATTGATCCATTTTTATCTACGTGTACAAAGCTCAAGTCAAAGTGGTTCAATGATCTCCACATAAAACTAGATACATTCAAACTAATAGAAGAAAAAGTGGTAAAAAGCCTCAAACACGTGGGCACTGGGGAAAATTTCCTGAACAGAACACCAAAGGCTTATGCTATATGATCAAGGATTGACAAATGGGACCTCATAAAATTGTAAAGCTTCTGTAAGGCAAAGGACACTGTTGTTAGAACAAAATGGCAACAAACAGATTGGGAAAAGATCTTTACCAATTCCACATCTGATAGTGGGCTAATATCCAATATATACAAAGAACTCAAGAAGTTAGACTCCAGAAAATCAAATAACCCTATTTAAAAAATGGTCTATAGTGCTAAACAAAGAATTCTCAACTGAGGCATATTTAATGTCCGAGAGGCACCTAAAGAAATGTTCAACATCCTTAGTCATCAGGGAAATGCAAATCAAAGAAACTGTGAGATTCCACCTCACAACAGTCAGAATGGCTAAGACCAAAAGGGTGACAACAGATTCTGGCGAGGATGTGTTGAAAGAAGAACACTTCTCCATTATTGTTGCAATTTTAAGCTGGTACAAACACTCTGGAAACCAGTCTGAAGGTTCCTCAGAAAATTGGACATAGTACTTCCTAAGGACCCAGCTATATCACTCATAAGCATATATCTGAAAGATGCTACAACTTATAACAAGGACATATGCTCCACTATGTTCATAGCAGCCTTATTTATAATAGCCAAAAGTTGGAAAGAACCCAGATGTCCTTCAACAGAGAAATGGATACAGAAAATGTGGTACATCTAGACAATGGAATACTATTCAGCTACTAAAAACAATGACTTCATAAAATTCTTATGCAAATGGATGGAATTTGAAAATATCATCCTGAGTGAAATAACACAGTCCTAAAATAACCCACATGTTATATACTCACAGATAAGTGGATATTAGCCCAAAAGCTCGGAATATCCAAGATACAATTTATAGACCAGATGAAGCTCAAGAAGAAGGAAGACCAAATTGTGAATGCTTCAGTTCTTCTTAAAAAGTGGAACAAAATACTCACAGTAGGAAATAAGAAGAAAAAGTATGGAAGAGAGAACAAATAAAAGGCCATCCAGAGTCACCAAACCCAGACAATATTGAAGATGCTAAGAATGCAGGCTGACAGGAGCCAAATCTAGCTATCTGCTGAGAAGCTCTGCCACAGAATGACAAATACAGAGGCATATGCTTGAAGCCAACGATTGGACTGAGAATGGGGTCAAGCAATTGGACAAGACAGGAGATTAGCATGGAGGGTCTCTTCTGAATGTTTCTGGGGTCCAATAGTACTCCTCAGGAGAAAAGATAAATGATCTGGGGGAAAAGAGCATGCAGCTTACCTTCACTGGTTGTCTTCTAGTAATCCAGGCAGACAGGATATATGTGGGACGGGATCCAACCTGGGTGTTCCCTGAAGCCTTATAGGCCACCTTATTAAGGAAAATAATAGAGCTTGGCATGTTGGTGTTGGAGCAATATAAATCTCTTCTATGTTATCTATCACTCATAAATTTTTTTATTATTGCAAGGAGAAAAAGAAACCTTCCCCAAGTTTAATGGTCTCTGGAGAGAAATACTCCAGTAAATCAACAATGATCTTAAAATAAAACAAATAAAAATCCCAACCATAAAATTCTATTTACAAAATTCCATAGTCATCGTTATCTTTTATAAGTATTTATTAACAGACATAATGCTAGTTTAAACCTTCCTAAAGTCATCCCTGTTATTATTCTAAAGTAAAGAAAAGCATTGAAGAATGAATATACTCATACAAATTGATAGACAATTTTATAAGATCCTTTTCAAATGTAGTTTCTGTTTTCTTTAAAATAAAATATCACATGGTAAGCAACAGTGGAAAATTGTATGGTTTCCTTAAAAATTGAAAGTAAAAACTATACTGTAATTAGATGACTTGACTACTTTGTATTCATTCACCTGAAATATTAGTGTGCTAAATAAACATATTTACATTAATATTGTTTGTAGGATAATTTATAGTAGCCAGGAAATGGAAGTAATCTAAATATTTTTAAATAATTAAAAGTAATGAAAATGTAGTTCTTATGCACATATCTTGGAGTGTTGTATAAGCATTAAAAGAATTAAATATTTTAATAGTACCTATGTGAGTACAGTAAAAGATTATTGTGGAATGTGAAGTGATCCATAAACAGATCTTACAGATACAGAGAATTCAAAATGTTGATTTCATAGAACTTCAAAATATAATAGTACAAATGTAACAGTGGTTCATAGGCTAATGCAGAAGTCTAGAAGGTATGGAGAGCCTTGTTATATATATTTAAATTTTTCCCTTTACATGGAGATGCTTAAATTTGACTATTTCCATTAGATTAAAATATTATATAACCTTTTCCTGTATTTGCTATATTTGCCTACTCCTCAACACATCATGAAAACTAAAACAAAATAAGTACTTTCATTTTCATTCAATATTTGAGTGAATACTAATTTATCTTATGAAGCATGACAGGTATGCAAACATTCAAAACTAAATATGAGAATTCAGATTTTTAAGTAACCATCTGGAATAAATTGAAAGGCATGATTAGAATATTCTGTTTTATAAATGTTAGAGTGCATTTGCCTTTCAAGTTTATTATAACAACAAAAAATATGAATATTTTCTTCATTCCAAGTATGAAATTTCATTGTCAGCTTTCTATTACTGTAGTAATTAAACGAGGGGAGTATTTTTTATTGGCTCACAGTTTTTAAGTTATCAGTCCACAATTAATAAGAATGGCTGCTTTTAGACATTTAATGAAGAGGCAGTATATCACAGTGAGAACAAATGTTGCAGAAATCCTGTTCACATCATGTCTTTTAAATGGAAGAACAAGATAGCAGAAGGAGCCAGGAATAATAATCCATTTCAAGAACAATTATTTACTTCCTGGCCTCATGAAGTCTTTTTGTGAGTTTGATTCTTCATGTGAGAGCAAGGATCTAATCAAGGCCATAGACATTGTAGACAACTCTTTTCCTGAGATACATTTCCTATTAATAGATCGCATCTCTAAATTTTCACCTCTTACTAAAAAGGACCATACCTCTGATCCTAGGGCATTTTTAAAGTATTCTGTATTTAAAAAATAACATAAAGATTCTCTAATATTATGATAACTGATGGTGATAAAATATAAATTTAAGCTTACTTTTTCAAAAACATTATGCAACACTTAACTGCAGAAAATCATTTACATATAAATAGCTGTGAGTGACTAGACAGAATAGATCAGTAGAATATGACCTAAGATTTTTTTTTTTTTTGCTCCCAATATAAATTTGTATTGCAGAGGTTTGGAAAGCAGCATCTGAAATATGATATCTAATTACGTAATTATTTGAAGAATAAGTAGGGAAAGAAAAATGAAGGCAATTTAATTACAAGGGCTGATTATATTAGTAGTTTAATTAGTTAGAAAAGGAACAAAATTGCTTAATAATCTTTAATAATTTTTCCTTAAATTATATAATAAAAATTAATTTTCCTCAAAGACCATTTTATTGTATATCAGTATTCATATGAGTGCTTGAAGAAATATTTAATAATCTAACTTACATGGTATGGTATTACTCAAGTCTTCTCAAAGAACATTTGTGGGTCAAAATTTAATCCAGTTTGTAGAATAAAATTTTTCTTACAACAATAGATTTCATTCAGTTTTCTTTTTGTAATGTAGATGAAGAAAAATATTCTCGAGAAGGACAAAATCGATGAAGAAAAATAGTGAAGACTTTTCAAGTATTATCCACTGTGAGTGTGTGTTTGTGTGTGTGTGTGCGTGTGTGTTTAGAGTTTGCTCTTGATGATTGTCACTGACATAAAATTATGTCTTATTTATTCTCCTATTCTATTTATGTCTCCTTGTATCTCTTAAGTTGAATGTCAGCTTTAAAATAAACATAGCCAGGTATTGGGAGAGAGGGAAAAATACTGCTTTTAGTTCAAAAAATATGTAAGCCTATCAGAATGCTATACTATAAAGCAAGATACATAAAAAAATATTTCTGACAAAGAACAACAGTGAACGCAAATTTAATACACACCAGTATCAAAATTGAAATAATACATTTCAGAGATGTATATGAAATGAATCTCCCATCTATGAACTCTTTCTCTTTTAGAATAGTGCCACAAGGAAAAACTAGGTTTATTTTATAAACTCAAATCAAATTTGATGAATTAATAATTCTATTAATTAAATTGACAAATATCATGAGAATGTCATGGCAGATGGCAATATATTGGCAGAGGTTCAGGTGACAGTAAACACATAGGGAAATACAAAATCAGAAATAGCATTTTTGGCAGGAGTTATATGATTTCATAAGCACTTGCTCTCATGAGAGCTAACACACTTTACAAGAACAATAAGATTCCTTCTGTCTGGTATATACTTAATTCTGAAAACAGAGTAAATTGTAGGTACTATCATATGTGTTTGTTATGATCATTTATGTGTTTATATATCTTATGAACTTATCAATATACCCATTTTTTATTTGTAAATATTTCTGTGTGCGTGCATTTTGTGTGTGTGTGTGTGAAAGAGAGATCAAACAGAAAGAGAGAGAAAGAGAGAGACAGAGACAGAGACAGAGAGACAGAGAGACAGAGAGACACAGAGACACAGAGAAAGAGATGAGTTTATGACGGCACATTTGTCCCATGAGGTACTTACTGAAGTCACAGGACAATTTTCCTAATTTCATTCATTTCTTCGAATGTGTGATCTGGGAACTGAACTCAGGTTGCCCTGTGTGAGTCAAGTTCTTTAAACCACTATGCCATGGCACTGATATTCTAGGTAGATTTTTAAAATGTTTATTCCTCTAACATTTACAAATATACCACGATGGAGGGACTGTAATTATGGGAGTTTTACATATAAGAAAATAGAGTAGATGGATTGAATAAGACCAGAAAGCTTGTAAATGGCATTAATACTAAAACAGATATTCCATGGGCATTAAACCAAACAAGTATTGGTATCATATAATTGGATTTAATGAAAATATTTATGATTTTCTATTATATCAGTTTGTAGGACATATTGATTATATTGTGAGCAACTGTTTATATAAAAACATAGGTTATACATTTATTATATATATTAATTAATGCATTTATTATATATATAATAAAATAAATATCAACATTTATTGATATATTCCTTCCATCTACTTTAGCAGTGAACCTCACTGACTCTCAAAGTTATATCCTTGATCGTTGGAATATCTTACAACTCATTAAATTTCTTGGATACAATTCCAGTAGATTTGACATGTTCTAGTAAAAATCACCCAAAATTTTATAATTGAATAAACAATGCAAGATATGTGCCATGTAATTAATATACAACCATATGTAGGACAGTTTGTGACTCAAATAATTTTATTGATTATTATCCAACTTTTTTATTACTGTGTAATAGTAATTGTTATATTTATAATAATATTCTATATTCTAAATCATCTTATATGTTTAACTACTAGCTTCATGGACCTATTTACTACTCAATATGTAAGTAGAAAAAGTGAGAGATAAATTTTAATTGCATCCAACTTTATTTCATTTATATTTGAACAGTTTGTTACAGTTTATACTCTATTATACTACACAGTTTGAATGTAATGACCAATTTGAAAGTAATTAGGTGGAGATGGGAACATGCTCTAAGGTACCACAGAGATGCAATCAGAAAACCTATGATTACAGAACACTTAATACAATAAGTTTCCATCTTTTTACACAAATGAATTAATTAGGAAAATATGGAAAAGTTATGGAAAGTAATATTTTAGAGGTAATGAATAAGAAAAACAATTAAATATGTGGAATTCATTTTATCACGATTAAAATCAAAAGTAAACTACAAAATTAAATTGAGAATTTGCAGATTTATTATGCATTAATATTGAGGAAATTATATAAGCATATAAAACTGAATTTTTGTAAGCACCTACTGAGGTATTTTGGATATAATTCTATGAAATTTAGATTTTCTTTGAAATAATTCAGTTGTGATGAGCAACACAGTAATGTAGATATTCTAAGAAATAAAATTGAACATTGCTTGATAAATTTGTTATGGATAGATTTATGAGGGTTCATTACTCACAAGTTCGGGTTTTCTCATACTTAGAGTTTAAAAACTAGAAAGATATCATTTATTATTACTGCCTCAATTCCCTTGAAATGCATTACCTGTGTTTTGCACGATGATGGACATTGTTTAGTTTTGGCTGTAAGTATCTATACTATAAGACAAGATTTATAGTCAGAAATACTATAATATATTATGCTATATGCTATGGCTGCAGATATTAACTATCATTCAGTTAAAAAATCATTTGTAATTAGAACACAAGGCTGTGCATCAGACCAAACATAGTAAAGAGGAAAGGAGCAACTTTAAATATTTTCTTCAATAGCCAAGATTTGAATTTTTGTTTTGTTTTGTTTTAATTCTCAGAAATATATTAGTAATTTATTTAGCAAAAGTATTCTTACCAAAGCTGTATGTTGCAATATGAAAGAATAAATAAGAAACAGAAAAGCTAATTGTATAAAATCATATAATTGAGTACCAAATGTAGTAACAATGTTATCACTTGAAAATAGACAATATTTTTGCAATCTTTTATATTAATTTTGAAGAATAAGAAGTACCCTTTTAGCTCTCAATTAATGCATATATTATAATTTATCATACCCACCCTTTTATTCATCCTTATCAGGCCATTCATTTCTCCATTCTTTGCCACATCTCTAGTAATTGTCTTTCATTTTAAAGTTCAAAATCTATTTTTTATATTCCACAAATAAGAGAGAAAATATGTAACAATTGTTTCTGTGGAAATGGCTACTTCCATGGAAAGAGCAATAATCAGTTCTAACGATTTTCTTAAAAAATTGCCTAATTCAGTTATTGATGGTGAACAAAAGTGTAATGTGCATATGTTTTATACACTTTGAATCAAAGCCTGCAAAGCTTAATGTATTTTTCTATTAGTGATATATGTGCTATAATAGAAAGCACACACTTTTTGTCAGCTGATTTTCTTCAACTGTAAAATGAGTTTAGCAATGCCTACTCTTAATGCTCAGTAATCAGAGCTGATGAGCTCATTATCTATAATCTAGTGTCTTGTGTATGCAATGTAATATTTAACAAATGGTAGTTAATTTCACATTCTAATTTTTCTATGACATTGGTTAATTTACTTATCTGTGATTCAAATTCTGCATGTATAAAGTGAGCAAAGTATACTTTGTGAAAGTTAGAAAATTAGCTGTATCTAAATTCTCACAATACATCACAATTAGTGTGAGCATTCATTTTGTACACTAAATTCTTTCCTGTGGCTTATAATACATTTTATAGATATTAAAATGTAGTAAAGATTATTGATTTCTCTGAAAAATAATATATACGTATTTCCTAAATAAATCACGAAAAATTCTAGTATTTGAACTTGAACCTGGACATGATTATTAAATACTTATATAAAATTATCAGATAAAATAGAATTTAAATAAATACAAATGATTACAGCTAATTAATACATATGAAAGGAATTAAATATTAAAACTTTGAATTGTACCTTCACAAATATAAATATGTAAGTGACAAGAATTAGAGTACCACATTAAATATATCACTCTATGAGTGAATGCTATTATAATTACTAAACTGCAAGAGTGACTTATGAATATAATGAAGATTCAACTATACAAATTTAATTCCACTATGAGTTATATTAGCAGTAATCATTTGCCTACTTATTAAATAAGAGTGACTAAAATGTTTTAGTCTTTGTAAAGATCACCTGGTAGTTATCACAGTCAAGCAAATAGAAAAGAATACTTCTGTTCATTGCTTTTTGGTTGCATTTATAAAATACACATATTAAGCAAGCAAGTATTAACTTCTAATTACACATAATGAGGAATTGTTCTTCATTGTGGCAGGGAAACACATTTGCAAGTGGAAGCCTGCCAATAGCAGCAAGAAACCAACATATCACATCCACAGCTAAAAAGAGAAAAGAAGATGGACAAGTAGGAAGTGGGGCACTTTAAACTCTTTAAAAGTCTCCATCAGTGATATACTTCCTTAAGTTAGGCTGTAACTTCTCATAACATCTTTTAGAGAGCAACAACATGAGATTAAGTTTTTAAGTGATTGAGTCTATGGAGACATTTTCCTTCATATTGTCATAATTATACTGAACAATTCAGCACTGTAGTAAACTGTAAACCAGGAGGAGGAGGAGGAGTAGAAGAACAAAAACATACATTTAAATAAGTACCTTAATCTCTGAAAATTTTAAAAGTAAGATTATAAAAATTTACGAATATTTAGATACAAGAATTTTCAATTAAGTATTCTTCCCAAGAACTATATATTAAAATGTGATAATGGGAGATGGGTTGAGAAGAAAACTGGGATTAACAGGAGATAATAATGAAGAAGACAAGTGATCACAACACATATATACAAGCACAAAAGTGGCAAAATATAAAACCAATTAAAAAAATCAAACACCTAAATGAAATAAATGCACCTTTTCTTTTGTAAATTTCATTCACTGTCTTAGATGTCCATTGTTTATCCTTGTATGCATTCATGTGTTCATATTTATGTGTTCATATAAATAAGTTGTACATATAAAAATGTAGAAGTAGCATTGTATATAAATGTAATAAAATTATGTAAAAAATGTTTTCCCATTTTATAGACTTTATCCAGTGACTCTATCCTTTGCATTTTCAGTTTTATAAGGGTGCCTGTGCTATTGGTAGGCTGTTCAGAATGTTGTCTCCTGTGTCATGTTCAAGGCCTTTCCTCACTTTCTCTTCTATCAGGTTCAGTGTATCCAGTTTTTTGTTGAGACCTTTGATCCACTGGGACATGAATTTTGTACAGCATAATAATTGTGGTTATATGTTCATCTTCAATATTCAGATATCCAGTGTGATCAGCACCATTTTTTGAAGATGTGGGGTCTTCTTCTAATGTGTATTTCTGGGTTTTTTATCAAAAATAAGTTGTCCATGTGTGTTTGGATTTATGACTGTTTCTTCTATTTGATTTTATTCATCACTGTATATTTTTATGACAATGCCATATGGTTTTCATTATTATAGCTCTCTATTATACCTTGATAATCAGGGACATTAACATCTACAGCATTTCTTTTATTGTTCAGAATTGATTTAGCTATCTTACTTTTGTTTGTTTGTTTGTTTGTTTTGTTTTGTTTTCTACATGAGTTTAAAATTTTTCTTTCAAGATTTGGAGAGAGTCATGTTGTCATTTTGATTGTGATTAAAATGAATCTGTAGGCTGCTTTTGTTAGAATAAATATTTTTCTATGTTAATCCTACAGATCCCTGAGCAGAAGTGATTTTCTTTTTTCTTTTCTTTCTTTCTTTCTTTTTTTTTTTGGCTTCTGATATCTGAAATATTCATTTTCTTTTCTCAAAGACTTGATATATTTGTCATACAAGACTTTCTGTTTCTTGTTAAGAGTTACACAAAGATATTTCATACTATTTGGTACTTTGTGAAAGGTGTTATTTCCCTGGTTTCTTTCTCAGTCCATTTGTATATAGGAGAGCTATTGATTTCCTTTCTATAGTTAATCTTATACCCAACCACTTCACTGAAAGTGTTTTTCAGCTGCATGAGTTTCCTGGTGAAAATTTTAGGGCCACATGTATACTATAATATCATGTACTAATAATGATACTTGGACTACTTCCTCTGAAATATTTATTAGTTAGCTGTCTTATTGAACTAGCTACAGCTTCTAAGGACTGTATTGAATGCATATATAGAGAGTTTACAATCATGTCTTGTTCATAATTTTAGTGGAATTGCTTTCTGTTTCTCTCTATTTTATATGATATTAGCTATATGTTTGCTGTTCTTTGCCTTTATTATATTTATGTATGTTTCTTTTATCCTTAATATCTTCAAGAGTTTTCTCTTTGAGGATTGTTGGATTTTTACAAAGGTCTCTTCTGCAACAAGGAGATGATCATGTGGTTTGTTTATTTCTTTTCTTCATAGGGTGGACTATATTTACTGATTGTTTTATATTGAAGAATTCCTGCATCTCTGGGATGTAATCTACTTCATCATGCTGGATAATCCTTTTTGTGTGTTGTTGGATTCAGTTTGCAACTATTTAATTAATCATTTTTGCATCTATGTTAATGACAGAAATTAGAATTTTCTTTTTTCTTGAGTCCCTATGTGGTTTTTCAGGATATATGACCTCATAAAATCAATTGGGCAATAATTCTTTTGTTTCTATTGTGATGAGAATTTGGGTTACATCTTAATTGAAAGAATGAGAGAATTGTGAATTAAAACTCTCTGGCCATGGGCTTTGTTTTTATTGTTTTGGTGAGGTTTTCCAGACTTTTATGTTTTTTCAAGTCTCCAATGAATATTCAGGTATAACTCTAATAAATATGCCTTTGTATATTACTTGCTTATTTTACCAGTTAACTTTTAATATTCTTTCTTCTGTAGGCTTAGTGTTTTTAATTATCATATAGTAAGAGAACTTTCATTTGAAGCCCAATCTATTTTGGATTCTGTATGTTTCATGTACTTTTTAAGGCATTGATTTCTGTTTAGATTTATTTCTTTTATAACTTGATTAAAAATATTTTCTGTACCTTTGGGGGGAATTTTTCTATGCTATTCCTATTATTTTTAGGTTAGGTCTTCCATACTTATCCAAATATCAAGGATCTATGGTGTTAGGAATTTTTTAGTTTTAACATTTAAGTTGTCTGCTGTATCCATTTCTTAAATTGTATCATCAATGCCTGAAATTCTTCCATCTCTTACACTGTGTTGATGAAAATTGTCATTCGCACAATCGATTCATATTTAATTTTATTTTTGGAACAAAGTTTTCTGCATAGTCCTGGGTATCCTGGAACTTGCAGTGTAGATTATGATGCCCTTGAACTAGGAAATCTATTCCTCCTGTGTGCTGGGATTAAAGTAAAGCACCACCAACACCAAATTCGAAGCTCGTCTCTATAGTTTCTATTCAAATAGATGGATTTCCGTATATTAAACCATCCCTCCATCCCTGGGATGAAGCCTACTTGATCATGACAGATGATCATTTTGATGTCTTCTCGGATTTGGTTGGCAAGAATTTTATTGAGTATTTTTGCATCAATATTCATTAGGGAAATTGGTCTGATGTTCTCTTTCTTTGTTGTGTCATTGTGTGGTTTTGGTATAAATGTAATTGTAGCTTCATAGAAGGAATTTGGTAGTGTTCCTTATGTTTCTATTTTGTTGAATAATTTGGACAGTACTGGTATGAGCTCTTTTAAACCCATCTGGTCGTGGGACCTTTTTGAGTGGGAGACTTTTAACAACTGCTTCTCTTTCTTTAGGAGTTATGGGTTTGTTTAGATGGTATATTTGTTCCTGATTTAACTTTGGTACCTGTTATCTGTCTTGAAAATGGCCCTTTTCCTCCAGATTTTTGACAAAGGAGCTAAAACTATCCAATGGAAGAAAGATGGCATTTTCAACAAATGGTGCTGGTTCAACTGGAGTTTAACATATAGAAGAATGCAAATCGATCCATTCTTATCACCCTGTACAAAGCTTAAGTCCAAGTGTTTCAGGACCTTCACATCAAACCAGATATACTCAAACTAATAGAAGAAGAAGAAGTGAGGAAGAGTCTTGAACACATGGGCACTGGGGAAAATTTCCTAAGCAAAAACACAAATGGCTTATGATCTAAGATCAAGAGTCAACAAATGGGACCTCATAAAACTGCAAAGCTTCTGTAATGCAAACCACTGTATTAGGATAAAACAGACACCAACAGAGTGGGAAAAGATCTTTACCAATCCTACATCTGATAGAGGGCTAATGTCCAAAATACACAAAAAACTAAAGAAGTTAGACTCCAGAGAGCCAAATAACCCAATCAAAATGGGCTAAACAAAATATTCTCAGCTGAGGAATATCGAATGGCTAAAAAGCACCTAAAGAATTGTTCAATATCCTTAGTCATCAGGGAAATGCAAATCAAAACATCCATGAGATTCCACTTCACAACAGTCAGAATGGCTAAGATCAAAAACTCAGGTGACAGCAGATGCTAGAGTGGATTTGGAGAGAAAGGATCACTTCTCCATTGTTGGCGGTATTGCAAACTGATACAACCACTCTGAAAATAACTCTGGAGGTTCCTCAGAAAATTGGACATTGAACTACTGAGGACCCAGCTATATTTCTTCTTGGCATATACCGAAAAGATGCTCCAACATACAACAAAGACACATGCTCCACTATGTTCATAGCAGCCTTATTTATAATAGCCAGAAGCTGGAAAGAACCCATATGCCCTTCAACAGAGGAATGGATTCAAGAAATGTGGTACATCTACACAATGGAGTACTACTCAGCTATCAAAAACAATGACTTCATGAAGTTCATAGGCAAATGGAGTGAACTAGAAATTATCCTGAGTGAGATAGCACAATCACAGAAAAACACACTTGGTATGCCCTCACTGATCAGTGGATATTAGCCCAAAAGCTCGAATTACCCAAGATGCAATCCACAGACCACAGGAAGCTCAAGAAGGATGATGACCAAAATGATGATGCTACCACTCCTCCTTGAAAGGATTAAAAAAAGGTCCATAGGAGGGGATATGGAAGCAACGTTTACAGCAATGACTGAAGGCTCGGCCATTCAGGGACTGCCCCACATGTGTCCCATGTATATACAGCCACCAAAACTAAATAAGATTGATGAAGCTAAAAAATGCATTCTGAAAGGGATGGGATATAGATCTCTCCTGAGAGACCCATCGAGAGCATCTCCAATACAGAGGTCAATGCTAGCATCAAACTACTGAACTGAGAATAGGACCCCCTTGGGGGTAATTAGAGGAAGGATTGAAAGAGCTTAAAGAGCTTCCAACCCCATGAGAACAACAATACCAACCAACCAGAGCTTCCAGGGACTAAATCACTATCAAAAAACTATACATGGATTGACCAAGGGCTCCATCTGCATATGTAACAGAGAATAGCCTTGTTGGGGCACCAGTGAAATGGGAATGTGGAGGACTGGGGGACGGTAAGGGGGATAGATAGGGGAACATCTGTATAGGGGAGGGGAATGGGAGGGGGGCTTATGGATAGGGAACCAGGAAAGGGAATAACATTTGAAATTTAAGTAAAGAAATATATCTAATTAAAAAAGAAAAGAACTGGGAGGGGGGAGGCAGAGAGCTTCTGCGCTCTCTCTCTTTCTCTCTCTTTCTCTCTCTTCTCTCCTCTCTTTCTCTTCTTTCTCTTCTCTCCTCTCTTTCTCTTCTTTCTCTTGCCCCTTCCCTTTGTTTCGTTTTCCCATTAAATCTCTCCAGGTGGAATTGTGTTGGTTTGGTGTGCTCTATCAGGTCTGTGACAGGCAGATATTTAACATCAATGAGATTTTAATAACAACAGGATTACTGTCTTTTTTTTTCTCTTTTCCTTTTTCTTTTTAATCCTCACTCCTCCCCTGGGTAACCTGTTGATTGGCTGAGCTGGCTTTGTCCGACTATGCTATTTGTCATACCTGAATGCTTCCTAGATCCTCATGATGTCTGAACCCACCCAATTTCATGTTCGTTAGCTCTCAAAAAAAATTACAAAAATTAAAAATGAGAACACACTCAAAAGCAGCAAAGATAAGGCAACATATACACAAACAAACAAATAAAAACAAAGAAAGCAAACAAAATACTGTAGAGTCCCAAAATGCTCCTGATCTCTAGTGGAATTCTGAGAAGAGGATGACATCACCATGGTGCTAAAGAAGGATGCATGGAAATAAAAGTGAAGGAGTGGGATTAAAATCTATGACTGGTTCCTTAGATTTTTTTAAAAGGGTCTTCATTGTCTACTTTAAAGAAAATACTTCAGGGACTAAACCACTACCCAAAGACTATACATGGACTGATCCATGGCTCCAACTGCATATGTAGCAAAGGATGGCCTTCCTGGGCACCAATGAAAGGAGAAGCCCTTAATCCTCCCAATGTTGGACCCCAGTGCAGAGGAATGTCAGGGGGGGACAGTAAGTGGGGGTGGATGGGGAGGAGAACGCCCTTATAGAAGGAGATGGGGAGGGGTTAGGGGGCTTATGGACAGGAAAACAGGAAAGGGAATAACACTTGAAATAAAAAATAAGAAATACCCAATTAAAAAGGGGGGAGAAAAAGAAAATACTTCAAAAGGATCATTGATTTATATGCTTCTGTTGATGGCCATTAGGATTTACTGGTGATCTTTTAATTAACAGAGAAGTAGAATATGCTGGATTAATTATGAAACAATACCTGAAGGTAGTAACTTTAGCTTGAAAAGCATGAGGAAACTCTTGTTTATAAATCACTCATATAGGGCTTAAAACAGAACCTTAAACATCATTTGTATTACAAAATTTATAATACTCCATTCACATTAATTGCTCTTTAAGTATGTCATTATTTATTCATTTTTAATTAAATTCAATTTATTCATTGTAATTTTTCCTAAATAATAATATACATTGACATCACACAATTGAGAATATTTATTTTTGTCCTGTTCCTTTTGTGACTGTGCAGTGAGCTACATACAGTGTCTTGCATGGAAGTAATTGTTACAGACTAATTATAATGCAAAGTGGACTAATTTGTGTGTAATATGCACACATAGTGTGCATGCATGAAATTTTATACATAGTGAATATTTATTTGTAGATGTACATACTGAAAAAGAATGAAAATGAAATGTTGAGAGTTAAGCCAAAATCCAAAGGCATCTTGAAATCATTATTTCTGATAAGTATAATAATATTTCTCAGTAAAATTTCACTTGATTGAATACTTCAGCACAATTTCAAAAGATGTTCTTATGCGACAAGGTATTTATCTGCTTAGTACAATAGAGCAAATTTTTACAAACTCTCAATTATTGTATTTGTATCCTCATACTTCATTTATAAATGAAAATTCAATCACTTTGAAGCCTCTGTGGGACTTCAATAAATGTATTTAATGAAAAGCTTTCATTATAATTAACAGAAAACTTGAAAAGTCAGAAGTGAACAGACTTAATGGGTGGCTTATTCATTTTTATATACAATTAAGTCCTACTGACTCAAAAAAAGGATGTAAAGATCAGAAGGCACAATTTATAACTTTGTAAGTTAACCTATAACCTCAAAGAACAAACCAATTCAATTTTCTAGGTGATTGTAATCTTAAGTATAAATATGCTTGAAGCAGGATAAAAACAAATGTCCATAATGTAAGTTATGGACCCTCCTTTTCTTTCTTTCCTTTTCTTCTCTACTTTTCTGTGCTTTCTTTTCACCAATTCTCAAGTGCAAGTGTTCACTGATTTTCCATTTATTTTGAACATACGTACTGGTGAACTTACTATTTAATTATATTCACATAGTAAATTTCAGACAGGAGAATGAGTCTGTCTTATTTAAATACTATGATGATATTATTCTGTATTTTCTTGCTGCTTATTATACTGTTTAAATGAAATAGCATTATCAAGACACTTAAATTCTCCAAAAAGTATACTCTTTTAAAATAGTACTTCTGGGGCTGGAAAGTTGGCTCAAAGGTTGAGCACTTTCTGTTCTTGCACAGACATTGCAGTACAAGAGCATTTGTAACTTCACTCCCAAAGATTCAAATGTTCTCTTCTGACCAGGTATTTATCCATTTTGCATCAGTTTTCCCTATCCTTCCAATAGGTATCCACAATGTTGTACAAATATTCATGCTGCCAAAATATTCATGTGCGTAAATAATCATAATGCTAAATCTACAAAGAAACATTTAAAATATATTTCAGATAACAATTCATTTTAGTAAAAGGGGTATTTTAACGAACTTCAGAAATGATTTCTTTATTTTGTGAAGTTCTCATCTATGTGCTTGGATTGTGATGGGAATGGTCATCTTTAAATATGGTAGACATTCTGGGAAATGAACAAAATGTCCTTCAAGAGAGGAATAAATACAGAAAATGGGGTATACTTACATAATGGGGGACTACTCAGCTATTAAAAAATGACTCCAAGAAATTCTTAGGCAAATAGATGTAACTAGAAAATATCATCCTGAGTGAGGTAACATAATCACAAAAAAAAAACAAAAACAAAAAACAAACAAACAAACAAACAAAAAAAAACAGAAAACATGGTATGCACTCCATCACTAAGTGGATATTAGCCCAAAAGCTTGGCATATCTAAGAAACAATTCACAGACCATATGAAGCTCAAGAAGGAAGACCAAAATGTGGATGCTTCAGTCCTCCTTAGAAGAGAACAAAATACTCACATGTTATTTGCCAAGAAGTTCAGGGTGTCAGGAGCCTGATATAGCTGTCTCCCGAGAGGCTCTGACAGAGTCTGACAAATTCAGATGCGGATGCATACAGCCAACCACTGGACTAAGAGCCGGGTCCTTAATGGGGAGATAGAGAAAGGACTGAAGGAGCTGTAAAGGTGTGCAACCCCATAGGAAGAACAACAATACCAACCAACCAGACCCCCCCCCCGGAGCTCCTAGGGACGAATAAACCAACTAAAGAGTACACATGGAGCAACCCATGGCTCCAGCTTCATATGTAGCAAAGATTGGCCTTGTCATGTATCAAGGGGAGGAGAGTCCCTTGGTCCTGTGAAAACTTGATGGACCAGTGTAGAGGAATGCCATAGAGAGGAGGTGGGAGGGAGTTGTAGGGTAGGGTTACATCCTCATAGAAGCAGCTTAAGAAGTGATGGGCTAGGTGTTGTCAGGAGTAGAAACCAGGGAAGGGGATAACATTGAAATGTAAATAAATTAAATAAATTAAATAACCAATAAAAGATATATTGGGAAATATCATGAGTATTTTGTTCTCTTTTCTAAGGAGGACTGAAGCATCCACATTTTGGTCTTCCTTCTTCTTGAGCTTCATATGGTCTGTGAATTGTTTCTTTGATATTCCAAGCTTTTGGGCTAATAAAAGAAAGATTTTTCTACTGTGTTTAATTTTATTTCAATTCTGGAAATTTAAAAGATTTCCTTGTTAACATCTTTAATAACTATTCCTATGTTTTTAGAACTCTGTAAGTTTGAACATAAAATGTAGCAATTTCCTCTGAGACAACATATTTGGAGGGAAACACCTATGACACAGAATGTTCTAGGGGAGAGAATATAGTTCATCTTTCAGAGCAGTTAAAAAAACCTGTAATTAAACAATAATTTTAAGGAGTACATGAAACTGATGAGATTAACCTTTTCTAGCTGCCCGTAAGAGGCAGAGACAAGCTGGGCTGCCTAGAAAAGATTCAGTTGAGTTGACTTATCTAGAAAGAGCATTCTCCTAACTGTCGAACTTGTGTAGTTATCTCTAGGACTCTAGCTTACATGAAGTTGTCATTTCTACTGTGCATTTGGGGGACAGTTAGTGATGTAGCTATCTTTAGTAATGTCTAGCATGGTAACTTACTTTTCATTAATATTTCCATTACTAATGCTGACAATATTGTTGCTTTATCAACAATTACTGGGATTGTTACTTTGCTTTATTGTTGCTTATCTGTCTAGGTTAAATAGATGATAGCTCATGCTTCCTGAGGAATAGTGTCACCCCTTATTATATTTTCTGTTAGAGATAATAGAAGGGAATTATTAATTGATGGTATGGTTCTGAATCTGATACTGGGATCTTGTCGTTGCTGTTTCTGTCTCTTTCTTCCTGGGTGATATCTGTTTAAAAGTTTCCTTTGTCATATACTCCCAACATGAAGAATCACTTGATTACAAACCTAAAGACAAGTAAAATGTGACTCTTGGTTGACTGTAGAATTATGAACCCAAACCTTTTCAATTGTAATTTGTTGCTAGTATTTTAAGAGGAAACTGATATTTTAGAATGAAAAATCATTCAAAATCACATTAAAAAAAAATCCCTGTCTCCCACTTCTGAATAATTACTCCATTATCTCAATATTTGTTTCAGCTTGGCCTAGTGTTTCCATTGGTCTGATAAAATGCCAGGAGCAAAAGCAACTTCAGAAAGAGAAGTTTATTTTTCGTAAACTTCTACGTTGTTGAAGGAACTTAAGAAAGGAATTCAAGAAGGGCAGGAACCTTGAGGCATGAGCTGATACAGCAGCCTAGGGGGTAGGCTACTTAGCTGAATGTTCTCTCCTGATTTTGTCAGTATGCTTTCTCATAATACTCCATGCTCACCTGCCCAGGGATGATATTACCTATAATGGGGTAGGGATTTTCACAGTAATTCATTAATTTAAAAAGTTCAGGGACAAAAATGGATCAGAGATCAAAGATAAGGGTGTCCAGTGACAGGCCCAAATTGGGATCCACCCTACTGTAGGGCACCAAACCCTGAGACTATTACTGATACTATGTTGTACTTGTAGACAAGAGTATAGAATGTCTGTCCTCTGAGAGTCAGTACCAGCAATTGAATGAGATAGGTGCAAATACTTACAGCAAACCATTGGACTAAGATCAGGAACCTCTGAGGAAGAGTTAGGGGAAGGATTGAAGGAGTTGAAGGGGATAGCAACCCCATAGGAAGATCAAAAAAGTCAACTAACTTGAAACCCAGGGAGCTCCCAAAGACTAAGCCACCAACCAAGTAGCATGAAAAGGGTGGTAGGTGGACCCAGCATATGTGTAGCAGAGGACTGCCTTGTTTGCCCTCAGTAGGCAAGGATGCAACTAAATATGTAGAGACTTGATGTCCAAGGGAGGAGGGGGATGGCTGAGGATTTGAAAGAGTTGGAACATGAGGGAGAATGGGGTAAAGAATTCTGTGAATGGGGACTGGGAATGTGGGCAACATTTGAGATGGAAATAAACAAAATAATTCATTAAAAATACAGACTTGTCTACAGACAAATATTATGGAAGCATTTTCCAAATTGGGAATGTTGCCTTCCAAATCAATATAACTTGTGTAAGTAGACATAAAACTATCCAGGATACAGCTAAAGCACTGAACTTAACTCTTGGCATTTTTTTCTGTCATAATCAATCAGGAACTATTGCATTGGAGGTTTGTTGAATGCAACCATATTGAAGTATACAGTCTTGACTTTCAGTACTTGCACTAGTTTTCTATTGGTCTTCTGCTTTCCTTTTCCCATGCCAAGAATTTCTCTTTATTGAAATAAGAATATTTTTCTTAAAGTGAAAATTTAAACATATCAAATTCAATAATATTGAAATTACTTCATTTTTATCCATTACATTTTATGAAGAAAAAAATCTTGAATTTGAAATTTGGTGATTAAAATTGTCTTCCAATTATGACCTGCCAAATCTGGACTAGTTACTTTCTGTGAAGTTTCAAATGTGTGTGTGTGTGTGTGTGTGTGTGTGTGTGTGTGTGTGTGTGTGTGTGTGAGTGTGTGTGTGTGTGTGTGTGTGTCTACAACATTGTTTTAATTTAAGGTTCTTCTCAGTTTTCTCTCTCTCTTCCCTCATCTACAAAGTATCCTCAATGACATAGATGTTGAATACACTATGGAATACACGTGCAGCACCTGGATATGTGTAGAATGAAGAAAAATACGCTAAACATATTTGTCCTGGGTATTTATGACAACAGAGTAATAATAATCAATTTATTTATCTTATAGAAATGAGTAAAATAGAATATTATATCATTTCCTAGTGTATAAGGAGACACAAAACTTTTACAAATTACACTAAACTTGGGGATCTTCAGTTTTTCTTTAAAAGTACAATTACTAAATCCATTTATTGTAAACATCTTTATTAAGATACTGTTGTTGACGTTATCACATAAGTTAAAAGGTATTAAGAAATCCATCTGAATCTTAGATGATAGTTTCCTTTATGCTAGTAGTTTTATAGTTCAAGAAGGAGCTAGACAAACTCCTGGAGACCTAAAAAAACTGTTTTATCAAAGTATACATCTTATGAGTACAAATGACCTGTGTGACAAGAAATGCCGAGTTTTGAAATAATGGTATAGTTGTATGGTACTAACTGACCTACTTTTCTTTGTATTTGGGGCCTATTCTATAGAAATGATCTAATACCTATTATTAATGTAATCTGAGTCAAGAACCTATGGGTTGGGAGGACATAAGATCTAGGGAGATCTTACAACTGTTATTTTGGTAAGTAGACATTGTGCCAAATGGTCTTCTAAATATGCAGTTTTAGACTGATAATCATGTTATGCTTCCTGTCTTCACCAGAGAGTCTTCATTTTACAACTGGCTCTGGTTAATATGGAGACTCACAATATATCAGTGTATAGAGTATAATTTGGTAAAGTCAACATCTATATTATCACTTTCCAGGATGACCCAGTGGAAAGAAGAAAAGCCTGTGAAGAGCAGAGTTGTGAAAATGTCTTTTGTACATAGCATGCATTCATACTCATAAACTCAGTGTAGCTCTTGTTATTATCACAAAACCTGCCCATAATTTGTAAGGAACCAGTTAATCATTCACTGAATAGGAACAAGTGGCCTTATTTCTCCATGATGGTCTAAGGACGATTGAGGGTACTAGGGGATAGACTGTTATTTTTTGAAGTAATTAAGCAATTGATAAATTGTAGCACTAAATTACTCACACTCAATTGTATGTAATTAACTTTCACGAAACTCAGTGAATAATAAAAGTGCGCTTTCTGGCTGGGTTTATGCCAACTTGACACAAGCTAGAGTTATCTGAAAGGAAGAAACCTCAACTGAGAAATGTGGGGAAATCTGCTAATTAAGATCACAGTCTACTATTATAAGATAACTCCTCTGAGTTCAGCACAAAATGGAGGGCTCCTTTTACCAGCAGGGCTTACCCTTCTCTGAATTTATCTGGGAATCCAGACTCCAAAACACCCTCTACCTAAGAAGAAGTAGAAACACCCTGTACCCCATAAGAATCTGCTCACAAAGTATCTCAGATTCCTGGAATGCCTCTTTATATAAATTACAGATTCTTGTAACTTTAAAATCGAGCCAATTATTTTAATTTACCATGAAAACTTCTTCCCACTCTTCAAGGTCCATATAAGCTCCTGATTCACCCCCAAATAATGTGTCCTCAAATAAGCCCATCCCGAAAAAAGGTTCACACCCAAGCTAAGATCAGCTAAGAGAGCTGCTTCATTGAAGAATATTAAAGGTCTTCTACTAAAGCTGTAACACCCTTGTAGAAGGTCTCCCCCACACTGCTCTGTGACATTCACTTCCATCTAAACCAGGGTTCTATAGAATGCCACCAATTATGAACTCTGCTTCATCTTTTGAGCTTGATATGTAGTGGCATCTGGACACCCTGAGAAGAAGGAAGCAGCAAACATGGAATTACGGTTGGACCCCCATCATGAATACCACAGAGAAAATACCTCCATAAGTACCAGCTGAAGAGTACTTTCTTAATTATTGAATTTTTAGGGAATAAGTTGTACCATTCTTGGTCTCTTGGTCTTGGTTTATACAAGAAAGTAGGTTGAAATAGCCATGTGGACAACAATGCCAAGCAACCAGAGCTTCCAGGGACTAAGCCACTACCTAAAGACTATACATGGACTGACCCTGGACTCTGACCTCATAGGTAGCAATGAATATCCTAGTAAGAGCACCAGTGGAAGGGGAAGCCCTGGGTCCTGCTAAGACTGAACCCCCAGTGAACTAGATTGTTGGGGGGAGGGCGGCAATGTGGGGAGGATTGGGAAGGGAACACCCATAAAGAAGGGGAAGGGGAGGGATTAGGGGGATGTTTGCCCGGAAACCGGGAAAGGGAATAACACTCAAAATGTATATAAGAAATACTCAAGTTAATAAACAAAAAAAGCCATGTGGAAGAAATCAGTAGGCAGTAGTACCCTTCTGTGGCCTCTGCATTCATCATGGCCTCCAGATTTCTGCCCTGCTTGATATTCTATTCAGTCCTCTTTTGATAATGAATAGCAACCTGGAAGTATAAACCAAACAACCCCTATTCCAGTTTCTTTGGTCTTGATGCTTTGTCACAGCAGTAGTAATTGTCAATAAGATAAGTTGGTACCAAGATAGTAGAGTAGTAGAGTATTGCTAAGAGACCTGACCATGTTGTCTTATGGAGGACTGTGAAAGGACTTTGGAATTTTGAGCTAAAAATGCCATTGATTGTTAGGAACTCAGTGAGCTAACTGTTCTATAGGTGCTTAGATGATAACCTCCCCACACACGCCCACAAAATAGAGAATGTTGAGAGCAGTAAAGACTATGGGACCCTGGCTTGTGGTGTTAGAGAGGAAAGAAGAGAATCTAATGGGCCTTTGATGTGATGAGTATGTGTGTGTAGTCACCTAAAGATTTGTGAGTTAAATGAGACTAAAGCACTGAGGTAAAATCTTTGGTTACTAGAACTATTTATACTTGGTGGCTGGAGCTGAGTAATTAGTTGTGATTAAGAAGCAACTGTGGTGCTATCTTTTAGGAAGTCTTTCCTATGAATCAGCATGTAGAATCTGTGTTCCAGAGTCAGCCAATGTTGGACCTCATGCAGTCAACCAGATTTGGAAATGTGTAAAAGTCACCCTGGTGGTTCTAGTCTTGAAGGCCTGAAATATACTGTTAAGAGTTGCTGATACATGGCACTAGGAGAGGTGAGGAGTGAACACTGGTGCAGTTTCAGCAGTAACTGAAGACCCAGGTGTGAAGGGGTCATGCAAAGAATTTGAGTCTTGTCACCATGAAGAGAAAATGTAGCCCAATTGTAGCAAGATACTCCAGAATTTTGGAGATGCCAATACTGTATATCCTCCAAGAACAGCAGCAGTGGTGACGTAGAGCCCAAGCTGTGTATGCTACAGAGGATAGAAAAAGAGAAATGGTAAAATACTTTTGAAGAGCCCAGGACACATTGAAAGAGTCACAGAAATTAGATGTTGAATTATTTATACTGTTGAAATTTGGTTTTGCATTGTTCAAACAGTGACTGAGGCCTGGTTCTTCCCTTTTGAAGTGAGAAAGTATTTAATTTATAATTGATTTTACAGGATCCCACATTGAGAAACTTTGAATTTTAAAGGACTTTGGATTTTAAAAGAAACTGGCTATTTTAAGGAGACTGAAGTTCTAAGTGTTTGAATTTTTAAAGAATGAACCTTTTAAAATTGATATTAATGTGTGATCTTGGGGGAGAACAAGAAAGGAAAGCTTATGGCTTACCAGTGACATATTTGTGTGTTAAGTTGGCAAGAAGTTAATTGTGATGGCCAGATTTATGTCAACTTGACACAAGCTACAGTTACCTGAAAATAAAGAACTACAGTTGAGAAAATGACGCCATAAAATCCAGCTGGAAAATAATTTCTTAATTAAGGATTGTGAATGGTGTCAACCCTAAGCTGGTGGTCCTGTTTCACAAAAAAGCAGATCAAAGAAGCCATGATGAACAAGCTAGTAAACAGCATGCCTTTCCTACCTCCAGATTTTTGCCTTGTTTGTGTTCCTGTCCAAACTTTCTTCAATGGTGAAAAGCAACCTGGAATTTTAAGCCGAATATACCCTTTCTTCCACCACTTTCTTTGTTTAGGGTGTTTCAACGCAAAAATAGTAACAGTAATAAAATAAAACAGATGAAGGGAGGTTTCATTGGGGTTAATGGGGATTGAATATGACTAAAACTCAATATACAATGTGTGTGTATGTGTGTGTGTTTGTGTTTGTCATAATTCATACAGAAATGAACCTCATCATCTAAAATAATAACTAACAATTATGTCTTGAAGAACTACTTTTCAAAAGAATTTTTGGATAAATTTCAGGCTCTTTTTGGTTAATTGAGTAGTTAATATCACTGCTCCCTGAATTTATTGGTAATAATTATAAAAAACACATTGATTGAATAATTTTCTGAAAAATTACACATGAAGTCTGGTAAAGAAGTTTAGAAAAAAGATGGAGAAAAGATGGAGTAAGACATAGGATAAAAATGTGTTCTTTCTACCTATGTTGCTTTTTAGTGGAATGGCTGTTGTTCTACTAAGAAAAAAACAATTTTTTAGAGATGTAAAAACTTAGTAAAACAATTTCATACAGAACATGATTACCAGCAGTCTATATGTGCAACATACTTGCTGGCCAAAATTTCTTTTCTTCCTACCGCAGTGTCTGGAGCCAGTTGGCAGCTATTTCCTCCCAGAGGTGAATGCAGTATAGTTAAGTGCTGATTCCTGCATAGACAGAATCTGCAAAGGTGGTATGAATGCACCAGATTGTGGTACTCTATGAAGTAAACTAATAACTTTTAAAGAGTTAAGGTGAAATGAGACAATTAAAATATTGCTACGTGTGCATCTTTAAAATTGTAGAGTTAACATGGACACAGAAACAATGATCTATTTAATAATAAATAAAATATAAATTTATAAATACTTGTGGTCCTTTAGGAAGCAAAGCAGAAAGACCCACATCTCCATTTCTATAAGCATTAACTCACCTATGTTTTAAATGAATGACTAAAAATTCAAAACATAAATAAAACTAAAACTTATTTTCCTTCCAGCAATTTAAACCTATGTACCACACTGCTGTGATTTTGCAAAACAGTGTTTCAACATTTGACAACTCACTTGACATTTTCAGATCTGAATTACTGAACTGAAAGTTAGGTGGAAATTGTTTAAATTAACATAGGTTTTCAAAAGCTAAATTGTTTTCAAGTATAGTACTCGAATAATAAGAACTGCTGAGCAAAGAGCAAAATAATACCTTAATTAGTGAAGTATACATATATCTGAAAAAAAACAATAGAAATTACAAATCTACAAATGAAAATTAATTTAAATGCTTATCTTTTGAAAAAGAAACAGAAAGAAAATTTTGTCTTTTAAAAAGAAGAAATGTTTAAATATTTATAGGGAAGGTCATGATTCATAATGGTAACTATGAATTCTGGAGCTAGATTCACAGTACAATTTAACATAGTATCTTCTTTTTACAATAACACTGTTACTGGTCTTAAATATAGATTTGACATGAGTTACTTCTGCTCAGTTAAGAGATATTGATTGTTGAGGAAGGAATGATTATTTCTATTGTAAATCTATTTTTCCTACCTTGCATTCAAATGAAAAGCTATTTAAAAAGAAAAAAGGGTAAACCATTGAACCTTATAGTCAGTAGCTTACAAATGGGCATTCATTTAATGCTAATAAGAAACAACTTGTCTATGTATAAACATGTAGAGAACCAGAAGTTTTATAGTTCCCCCATTGGAGGAGTTAGAAAAAGCATTGTAGAAGCTGAAGGGGTTTGCAGCCCCATAAGAAAACCAATATCAACCAACCAGAGCTCCTAGGGTCTAAACCATTATCCAAAGAGTACACATGGACAGACCCATGACTCCAGTTGCATATGTAGCAGAGGATGGCGTTGTTGGGCACCAAAGGGAGGAGAAGCCCTTGGTCCTGCCAAGGCTGAACATGCAGTGTAGGGGAATGTCAGGTTGGAGAGGTGGGATGGGGTGGGTGGTTGGGTGGGGGAAATGGGATAACATTTTCAACGTAAATAAAAAAATCCAATAAAAATAAGGAGATACAGAGGCAGTAAAAGATACTGATTAAGTATAATAATGGGTAAAAGTATCTATCAGGATTATAGAAGTTCCATAGAACAGTTGCAATAAAATCATGTTAACTATCATTTCAAAAATTCTTACAAAAAGTTAGGAATTATGGAGATAAATAGAAAATATACATTAGAGATATATACTGTATGCTACTATTAAAAATAACAATGCTTATCACCTAAGTTGTCAGCTTAGAGACTGGATAAGTATCTGCATGACATACATATTATATTGTATGTTATTCTGACAGAAAATTATGTACTGCACATTTTATTCAATTTGCCAAAGATATGTATGGCACATGTGGTTGTCTCTTTCTTCCACCCTTCTACACCCTCTTTTTTCCACTCTGATAAACCTGTAACATTAGATAAGAAAGAACAAATAATAGAGAGGAAAGAAAATAGATCATTGAATAAAGCAATGGATGAGAAAAGGGGTGACATTTTTATTAGACTATTACCTGATGATTAGTTTCTTGGGGAAAGTATTGCCTTTGCTGTTAAGATATCTAATTTATTTTTCTTGCTGTTAATTTTTTGTTCATGACTAATTAATAAACCATGTACAAAAGCAATCAACAACAACAAACAACTAACCACCCCCCCATCAACCCCCCACAATCAATCAACATCCAACCAAAAATATTCTCCCCCTCTTTGGGTGCTAGCATTTGTATACCCTCTAAAAATTCCCCAGAATTCTAAATGTCATACAATCTCATAAACTATTTGAAGCTGTAAAAATAGTACTTCTGCTAGAGCAAAAGATAAATCATTGCTGCTGTGGACAATCTGAATCAGCCTAACATCCTAAACATAAATTATGAAATTTCTGTTTTACAAAAACCCAACATTCCAAAGAAATTTTTACTATAGCCATATATATATATATGTGTGTGTGTGTGTGTGTGTGTGTGTGTGTGTACATACATAGTTATATACATACATATATACATACATATGTTACATAACATATATATGGATATATTTATATATCCATATATATTCATAGAGTCAACTAAATTTAGCTCCATGGCTCCAGTTTCATATGTAGTAGATGATGGCCTGGTTGGGAATCAATGGGCGGAGAAGCCCTTGGCCCTGCCAGGGCTAGAACCCCAGTGTAAGGGAATATCAGGGTTGGATATTATATACAAATTAACACAATTTTGTAAATAAGTTGGAGATAAGTCATACTATGTAAAATGATACATGTAGTAAGAACTAAAGCATCTTTAAATTATTTATATCACTCAGTAAATATAATTTTAGTGGATAATAAATGTATAGGACATATTAAAGGTGTTCAAGAGATATAGGAACATGAACTAGTTATCTAAGAATCATGGAAATGTAGTAATTGGGTAAAGTAAGATCGTCTGAACTTATCTAGGTGTTCACTTGAGGCTAAGATATTTGAATTAAATGAAAATATTTATGACATATTTGTACATTTTTCTTCCTTATTCTAACATGTTCTTTAAGTAATCATGCCAATATCAATTCATATACTTTAGCAACTTCGAATAGTAAAAGCATAGTTTAATTACGTTAATTTTTTAAGAGATTCCATTGGTCCTATATTGACCAGTGAATAAACTCTAAACATATCATTGCTTCGTTTAGATTTCAATTTTATTCTGTCAATTATTTTACTTCATTTTCTTTTTTTGTTAGAATGGGTATTCATTTTTATTTTTATTTTTCTATAGTTTTTATTTATATTACTAATGTTGTCATCTTTCTCAGTTTCCCTTCCATAAAACTCCCATCCCATCCTCCCTCCCTCTTCTATGAGGGTGTTCCCCTGCCCCAACCACAAACCCCTTCCTGCCTCCTAGCCCTGATATTCCTCTATACTAGTGGTCCAGCCCTGGTGGGACCACGGGCTTCTACCCCAATCCTCTACTACATATGCAGCTGGAGCCATGGAGCTTAGGTTGGTTGGTATTCTCTGTTTAGGCAGTTTTATGCCCCTTCAGCTCCTACAATCCTTTCTCTAACCCCTCCAATGGGAACCCTGCTCTCAGTTCAATGGTTGGCTGTTAGAATTAGCCTCTGTATTTCTCAAGCTTGGGCAGAACCTCTCAGGAGACATCGATATCAGCATTCATGTCTTAGCATCAGCAATGTTTTCTGGGTTTGGTGGCTGTATGTATATGAACTGGATCCTCATGTAGGGCAGGCTCTGAATGGCCATGTATTCAGTCTCTGCTCCATATTTTATCTCCATATTACCTTTCATGAATATGTTTTTTCCCTTTTTTAAGAAGGACTGAAGCATTCACACTTTGGTCATCCTTCTTGAGCTTCATGTGGTCTGTGGATTGGATAATGGATAGGTAATTCGAGCTGTTGGGTGAATATCCACCTATCAGTGAGGGCATGCCATGGTTTGTTACTGTTGTTTTTTGTTTGTTTGTTGGATTGTTTTTGTGATTGGGTTACCTCACTCAGCATGATATTTTCCAGTTCCAATCATTTGCCTATGAATTTCATGTAGAAATTGTTTTTGAAAGCTGAGTGAGTAGTAATGCACTGTGTAAATATAACACATGTTTTTTGTACATTCCTCTGTTGAAGGACATCTGAGTTCTTTGCACATTCTGGATATCATAAATAAAGCTGCTATGAACATAGTAGAGCGTGTATCCTTGTTATATGTTGGAGCATCATTTGGGTATATGCCCATGAATAGTACAACTGGGTCCTCAGATAGTACTATGTCCAAATTTTAGGGAACATACAGACTGATTTGCAGAGTGGCTGTACCAGCTTGCAATCCCACCAGCAATAAAGGAGTGTTCCTCTTTCTCCACGTCCTCACCAGCATCTGTTGTCACCTGAGTTGTTGATCTTAGCCATTCTGATTGGTGTAAGGTGGAATCTTAGTGTTCTTCTGATTTGCATTTCTCTTTTACTAAGGATGTTGAATATTTCTTTTTTTTTTATTAACTTGAGTATTTCTTATATACATTTCGAGTGTTATTCCGTTTCCCGGTATCCGGGCAAACATCCCCCTCCCCCATTCCCTTCCTTATGGGTGTTCCACTCCCAACCCTCCCCCCATTGCCGCCCTCCCCCCACCAGTCTAGTTCACTGGGGGTTCAGTCTTAGCAGGACCCAGGGCTTCCTCTTCCACTGGTGCTCTTAATAGGATATTCATTGCTACCTATGAGGTCAGAGTCCAGGGTCAGTCCATGTATAGTCTTTAGGTAGTGGCTTAGTCCATGGAAGCTCTGGTTGCTTGGCATTGTTGTACATATGGGGTCTCAAGCCCCTTCAAGCTCTTCCAGTTCTTTCTCTGATTCCTTCAACGGGGGTCCTATTTTCAGTTCAGTGGTTTGCTGCTGGCATTCGCCTCTATATTTGCTGTATTCTGGCTGTGTCTCTCAGGAGCGATCTACATCTGGCTCCTGTCGGTCTGCACTTCTTTGCTTCATCCATCTTGTCTAATTGGGTGGCTATATATGTATGGGCCACATGTGGGGCAGGCTCTGAATGGGTGTTCCTTCAGTCTCTGTTTTAATCTTTGCCTCTCCCTTCCTTGCCAAGGGTATTCTTTTTCCTCATTTAAAGAAGGAGTGAAGCATTCACATTTTGATCATCCGTCCTGAGTTTCGTTTGTTCTAGGGATATAGGGTAATTCAAGCATTTGGGCTAATAGCCACTTATCAATGAGTGCATACCATGTATGTCTTTCTGTGATTGGGTTAGCTCACTCAGGATGATATTTTCCAGTTCCAACCATTTGCCTACGAATTTCATAAACTCGTTGTTTTTGATAGCTGAGAAATATTCCATTGTGTAGATATACCACATTTTCTGTATCCATTCCTCTGTTGAAGGGCATCTGGGTTCTTTCCAGCTTCTGGCTATTATAAATAAGGCTGCAATGAACATAGTGGAGCACGTGTCTTTTTTATATGTTGGGGCATCTTTTGGGTATATGCACAAGAGAGGTATAGCTGGATCCTCAGGCAGTTCAATGTCCAGTTTTCTGAGGATCCTCCAGACTGATTTCCAGAATGGTTTTACCAGTATGCAATCCCACCAACAATGGAGGAGTGTTCCTCTTTGTCCACATCCCTGCCAGCATCTGCTGTCCCCTGAGTTTTTGATCTTAGCCATGCTCACTGGTGTGAGGTGAAATCTCAGGGTTGTTTTGATTTGCATTTCCCTTATGACTAAAGATGTTGAACATTTCTTTAGGTGTTTCTCAGCCATTCGGCATTCCTCAGCTGTGAATTCTTTGTTTAGCTCTGAACCCCATTTTTTGATAGGGTTATTTGTTTCCCTGCGGTCTAACTTCTTGAGTTCTTTGTATATTTTGGATATAAGGCCTCTATCTGTTGTAGGATAGGTAAAGATCTTTTCCCAATCTGTTGGTTGCCGTTTTGTCCTAACCACAGTGTCCTTTGCTTTACAAAAGCTTTGCAGTTTTATGAGATCCCATTTGTCGATTCTTCATCTTAGAGCATAAGCCATTGGTGTTTTGTTTAGGAAATTTTTTTCCAGTGCCCATGTGTTCCAGATGCTTCCCTAATTTTTCTTCTATTAGTTTGAGTGTGTCTGGTTTGATGTGGAGGTCCTTGATCCACTTGGACTTAAGCTTTGTACAGGGTGATAAGCATGGATCGATCTGCATTCTTCTACATGTTGACCTCCAGTTGAACCAGCACCATTTGCTGAAAATGCTGTCCTTTTTCCATTTGATGGTTTTGGCTCCTTTGTCAAAAATCAAGTGACCATAGGTGTGTGGGTTCATTTCTGGGTCTTCAATTCTATTCCACTGGTCTATGTGCCTGTCTCTGTACCAATACCATGCAGTTTTTATCACTATTGCTCTGTAATACTGCTTGAGTTCAGGGATAGTGATTCCCCCTGAAATCCTTTTATTGTTGAGGATAGCTTTAGCTATCCTGGGTTTTTTGTTATTCCAGATGAATTTGCAAATTGTTCTGTCTAACTCTTTGAAGAATTGGATTGGTATTTTGATGGGTTTGAATTGAATCTGTAGATTGCTTTTGGTAAAATGGCCATTTATACTATATTAATCCTGCCAATCCATGAGCATGGGAGATCTTTCCATCTTCTGAGGTCTTCTTCAATTTCCTTCTTCAGTGTCTTGAAGTTCTTATTGTACAGATCTTTTACTTGCTTTGTTAAAGTCACACCGAGGTACTTTATATTATTTGGGTCTATTATGAAGGGTGTCGTTTCCCTAATTTCTTTCTCGGCTTGTTTCTCTTTTGTATAGAGGAAGGCAATTGATTTATGTGAGTTAATTTTGTACCCAGCCACTTTGCTGAAGTTGTTTATCAGCTTTAGTAGTTCTCTGGTGGAACTTTTGGGATAACTTAAATATACTATCATATCATCTGCAAATAGTGATATTTTGACTTCTTTTCGATCTGTATCCCGTTGACCTCCTTTTGTTGTCTGATTGCTCTGGCTAGAACTTCAAGAACTATATTGAATAAGTAGGGAGAGAGTGGGCAGCCTTGTCTAGTCCCTGATTTTAGTGGGATTGCTTCAAGTTTCTCTCCATTTAGTTTAATGTTAGCAACTGGTTTGCTGTATATGGCTTTTACTATGTTCAGGGATGGGCCTTGAATTCCTATTCTTTCCAGGACTTTTATCATGAAGGGGTGTTGAATTTTGTCAAATGCTTTCTCGGCGTCTAATGAAATGATCATGTGGTTTTTTTCTTTCAGTTTGTTTATATAATGGATCATGTTGATGGTTTTCCATATAATAAACCATCCCTGCATGCCTGGGATGAAGCCTACTTGGTCATGGTGGATGATTGTTCTGATGTTCTCTTGTATTCAGTTTGCCAGAATTTTGTTGAGTATATTTGCGTCGATATTCATAAGGGAAATTGGTCTGAAGTTCTCTTTCTTTGTTGTGTCCTTGTGTGGTTTAGGTATAAGAGTAATTGTGGCTTCGTAGAAGGTATTCGGAAGTGATCCATCTGTTTCAATTTTGTGGAATAGTTTGGACAATATTGGTATGAAGTCTTCTATGACGGTTTGATAGAATTCTGCACTAAACCCGTCTGGACCTGGGCTCTTTTTGGTTGGGAGACCTTTAATGACTGCTTCTATTTCCTTAGGAGTTATGGGGTTGTTTAATTGGTTTATCTGTTCCTGATTTAACTTCGGTACCTGGTATCTGTCTAGGAAATTGTCCATTTCCTGAAGATTTTCAAGTTTTGTTGAATATAGGCTTTTATAGTAAGATCTGATGATTTTTTGAATTTCCTCTGAATCTGTTGTTATGTCTCCCTTTTCATTTCTGATTTTGTTAATTTGAACGCTCTCTCTGTGTCCTCTCGTTAGTCTGGCTAAGGGTTTATCTATCTTGTTGATTTTCTCAAAGAACCAACTTTTCGTTCTGTTGATTTTTTCTATGGTCCTTTTTGTTTGTACTTGGTTGATTTCAGCTCTGAGTTTGATTATTTCCTGCCTTCTACTCCTCCTGTGTGTATTTGCTTCTTTTTGTTCTAGAGCTTTTAGGTGTGCTGTCAAGCTGCTGATATATGCTCTTTCCTGTTTCTTTCTGCAGGCACTCAGCGCTATGAGTTTTCCTCTTAGCACAGCTTTCATTGTGTCCCATAAGTTTCGGTATGTTGTACCTTCATTTTCATTAAATTCTAAAAAATTTTTAATTTCTTTCTTTATTTCTTCCTGACCAGGTTATCATTGAGTAGAGCATTGTTCAATTTCCAAGTATATGTGGGCATTCTTCCTTGATTTTTATTGAAGACCAGTTTTAGGCCATGGTGGTCCGATAGCACGCATGGGATTATTTCTATCTTTCTGTCCCTGTTGAGGCCCGTTTTTTGACCAATTATATGGTCAATTTTGGAGAAAGTACCATGAGGAGCTGAGAAGAAGGTATATCCTTTTGCTTTAGGATAGAATGTTCTATAAATATTCGTTAAGTCCATTTGGCTCATGACTTCTCTTAGTCTGTCTACATCTCTGTTTAATTTCTGTTTCCATGATCTTTCCATTGATTAGAGTGGGGTGTTGAAATCTCCCACTATTATTGTGTGATTTGCAATGTGTGTTTTGAGCTTTAGTAAGGTTTCTTTTACATATGTAGGTGCCCTTGTATTTGGGGCATAGACATTTAGGATTGAGAGTTCATTTTGGTGGATTTTTTCTTTGATGAATATGAAGTGTCCTTCCTTATCTTTTTTGATGAATTCTAGTTGAAAATTGATTTTATTTGATATTAGAATGGCTACTCCAGCTTGCTTCTTCTGACCACTTGCTTGGAAAATTGTTTTCCAGCCTTTCACTCTGAGGTAATGACTGTCTTTGTCTCTGAGGTGTGTTTCCTGTAGGCAGCAGAATGCAGGGCCCTCGTTGCGAATCCAGTTTGTTAATCTATGTCTTTTTATTGGGGAGTTGAGGCCATTGATATTGAGAGATATTAAGGAATAGTGATTATTGCTTCCATTTATATTCATATTTGGATGTGAGGTTCTGTTTGTGTGCTTTCATTCTCTTTGTTTTGTTGCCAAGACGATTAGTTTCTTGCTTCTTCTAGGGTATAGCTTGCCTCCTTATGTTGGGCTTTACCATTTATTATCCTTTGTAGTGCTGGATTTGTAGAAAGATATTGTGTAAATTTGGTTTTGTCATGGAATATCTTGGTTTCTCCATATATGTTAATTGAGAGTTTTGCAGGATACAGTAACCTGGGCTGGCATTTGTGTTCTCTTAGGGTCTGTATGACATCAGTCCAGGATCTTCTGGCCTTCATAGTTTCTGGTGAGAAGTCTGGTGTGATTCTGTTAGGTCTCCCTTTATATGTTACTTGACCTTTTTCCCGTACTGCTTTTAATATTCTTTCTTTATTTTGTGCGTTTGGTGTTTTGACTATTATGTGACGGGAGGTGTTTCTTTTCTGGTCCAATCTATTTGGAGTTCTGTAGGCTTCTTTTATGCTTATGGGTATCTCTTTTTTTAGGTTAGGGAAGTTTTCTTCTATGATTTTGTTGAAGATATTTACTGGTCCTTTGAGCTGGGAGTCTTCACTCTCTTCTATACCTATTATCCTTAGGTTTGATCTTCTCATTGAGTCCTGGATTTCCTGTATGTTTTGGACCAGTAGGTTTTTCCGCTTTACATTATCTTTGACAGTTGAGTCAATGATTTCTATGGAATCTTCTGCTCCTGAGATTCTCTCTTCCATCTCTTGTATTCTGTTGGTGAAGCTTGTATCTACAGCTCCTTGTCTCTTCTTTTGGTTTTCTATATCCAGGGTTGTTTCCATGTGTTCTTTCTTGATTGCTTCTATTTCCATTTTTAATTCCTTCAACTGTTTGATTGTGTTTTCCTGGAATTCTTTCAGGGATTTTTGTGACTCCTCTCTATGGGCTTCTACTTGTTTATTTATGATTTCCTGATATTCTTTCAGGGATTTTTGTTTCTCCTCTCTATGGGCTTCTACTTGTTTATTTATGTTTTCCTGGAATTCTTTCAGGCATTTTTGTGATTCCTTTCTGTAGGCTTCTACTTGTTTATTAATGTTTTCCTGTGTTTCTCTAAGGGAGTTCTTCACGTCTTTTTGAAGTCCTCCAGCATCATGATCAAATATGATTTTGATACTAGATCTTGCTTTTCTGGTGTGTTTGGACATTCCATGTTTGTTTTGGTGGGAGAATTGGCCTCCGATGATGCCATGTAGTCTTGGTTTCTGTTGCTTGGGTTCCTGCGCTTGCCTCTCGCCTTCAGATTATCTCTAGTGTTACTTTGTTCTGCTATTTCTGACAGTGGCTAGACTGTCCTATAAGCCTGTGTGTCAGGAGTGCTGTAGACCTGTTTTACTGTTTTCTTTCAGCCAGTTATGGGGGACAGAGTGTTCTGCTTTCGTGCGTGTAGTTTTTCCTCTGTACAGGTCTTCAGCTGTTCCTGTGGGCCTGTGTCTTGAGTTCACCAGGCTGGTCACTTGCAGCATACAAGTTGGTCTTACCTGTGGTCCCAAGGCTCAAGTTCGCTCGTGGGGTGCTGCCCACAGGCTCTTTGCGGCGGCAGCAACCAGGAAGACCTGTGCTGCCCCTTCTGGGAGCTTCAGTGCACCAGGGTTACAGATGGCCTTTGGTGTTTTCCTCTGGTGTCCGAGATGTGTGTGCAGGGAGCAGTCTCTTCTGGTTTCCCAGGCTTGTCTGCCTCTCTGAAGGTTTAGCTCTCCCTCCCACGGGATTTGGGTGCAGAGAACTGTTTATCAGGTCTGTTTCCTTCAGATTCCGGCGGTGTCTCAGGCAGGCGTCCTGCCGTTACTGGGCCCTTCCCCACGGGAGCCCAGAGGCCTTATACAGTTTCCTCTTGGGCCAGGGATGTGGGCAGGGGTGGGCAGTGTTGGTGGTCTCTTCCGCTCTGCAGCCTCAGGAGTGCCCACCTGACCAGGCGGTGAGGTCTCTTTCCCAAGGGGTCTGGGAGCTGAGAGCTGCTGCGGGCCGGGATCCGCGGGTGTGGGACTTCCCGAACATTTCTTTAGGATCTTCTCAGCCATTCAATATTCCTCAGTTGAGAATTATTTGTTTAGCTCTGTACCCCATTTTTAATAGGGCTGTTTGACCCTCTGGGGTCAAACCCTTCTTGAGATCTTTGCTTATATTGGATATTAGCACCCTATTGAATGTAGTATTGGTAAAAATCTTTCTTTTCCCAATCTCTTTGTTGACATTTTGTCCTAATGACAGTGTCCTTTGTCTTACAGAAACTTTGCAATTTTATAAGGTTCCATTTGTAGACGCTTGATCTATGAGTATAAGCCATTGGTGTTCTGTTCAGAATGTTTACCCAGTGCCTATGTGTTTCAGGCTCTTCCCCATTCTTTCTTCTACTAGTTTGAGTGTATCTTGTGGGGATGATGCAGGGATGGTTCAATATAAAATCCATCAAGACAATCTACTATATAAAGAAACTCAAAGGAAAAAAAAATACACATGATCATCTGATCTGCTGTTGAGAAATCATTTGACAAAATTCAACACCCCGTCATCTTAAAAGACTTTGAAAGATCAGGAATTCGAGGCTCATACCTAAGCATAATAAAAGTAATATATAGCAAACCAGTAGCTAACATCAAACTACATGGAGAGAAACTTCAAGTAATCCCACTAAAATCAGGAACTAGACAAGGTTTTCCACTCTTTCCCTACTAATTATATATAGTACTTGAAGTCCTAGCAAGAGCAATCAGAAAACAATAGGATGTCAAAGGGATACAAATTGTAAACAAAGAAGCCAAAATATGATTATTGCAGATGATGTGATAGTACACTTAAGTGACCCCAAAATTTCCACCAGAGAACAAGTAAGCCTGGTAAACAACTTCAGCTGTTTAAAATTATAAATTAACTCAAAGTATAAAATTTACTTAAACAAATCAATAGCCTTCCTCTACTCAAAGGATAAACAGGATGAGAATGAAATTAGGGAAATGATACCATTCACAATAGTCACAAATGACATAAAATACCTCCTTGTGACTATAACAAAGCAAGTGAAAGATCTGTATGAGAAGAACCTCATGTCCCTGAAGAAAAAAAAAAATTGAGGAACATCTCAGAAGATGGAAAGACCTCCCATGCTCATGGATTGGCAGGATTAATATACTAAAAATGGCCATTTTTGCCAAAAGTAATCTCCAGATTCTATGCAAAATTCCAACTTAATTCTTCATAGCATTAGAAAAAACAATTTGAAAATCCACTTGGAATAAGAAAAAACCCAAGATAGTGAAAACTAAAAAAGAAGTTCTGCGGTAATCACCATCGCTGACCACAATGTATATTACAGAGCAATAGTAATACAAACTTTGGTACAAAGACTAGCACGTAGATCAATGGAATAAAACTGAAGACACAGAAATGAACCCACACACTTATTGTCCCTTGATTTTGACAAAGGAGCTAAAACCATTCTATGGAAAAAGATAGCATTTTCAACACATGGTGCTGGATCAACTGGAGGTCAGGATGTAGAAGAATGCAAATTGATCCATTCTTATGGCCTTTTACTAAGGTCAAGTCCAAGTGGATCAAGGACCTCCACATAAAACCAGATTTACTTTATTTTCTTAATACTCATTTGAACTATGATTACATAGTGTACATTAATATAATTTCAGACTTATTTTTATTTTCTTTATGGCATGTTCTTATCTCTGACCTTTTTATATATTCATCTTAACAACATCACTCATACACTTTTTTCTCTTCCTCTTGTAATTCCTCAATTTTGTCAGTTTTTCTACCCACTCGATCCTTAGTTAAAAGAAATCTACGTGGATATTGAAGCTTGAGTGGGCATAGAAATGCAGAGGAGGATATAATACACAGAACACATCATTAGTTACTGGGAAACTGAAAGATAGATGACTTGTCCTAATATCTAATAGTCCAATTACCCATTCAGAAGATAATGTTGTAAATTGATTAAAGTGTACATTTCACTTTCATAATACATTCCATTCTTGTAGTAATATCTTCTCATCTAATGTTTCTTTTTTTACCACTGATTTTAGGATTATGTATTCTTTGGATAACAGAAAAATTAACCTTAATCTCATATTTTATTTATAGAGTGATAGAGTAAAACAATATTCTTATTTCAACTTCATAATGACAGTGTGGAAGAAGACTTATATACTGAAATCAAACGTTTTAATTTGTTATTGACTTTTCTCAAGTATTCAAAGTGCACAACTTTGAGAATCACACATAAGAAAATTACTTAGCTATTTGTGCTTTTTCTAACAGTTGACTTTTACAATAATAAAATATATAAGTAAGATAAAAAATATTTAGACTTATTTAAAAAGTTGTAAATTCCTTAGTAAGAGATAGGCATTTCTTTCTCTGGACAGCAATGAGTTTGGAATTATGCGACTCCAAAAGATTTTTGATATACCAAATTTTGTTTTGTCAAAGGTTATGACTTTTAATATGGTTAATTAATAATGGTAATTTTAATAATGGTTAATTAAAATAAATGTCTCTAAATTCTATAAAAGTACTGTAGACACTAATTGTTTTCCTAAAGAATTATTATTAATTTAAAAGAATTTGATGAGTAAGTTAATTAAATATCATATATATTACTTTGAAAAATATATAGTTATATTAATATTTTTATTATTTTCAAGTGTATCAATTCTCAAAATCAAATTTAAATTGTAGGAGTAAAACTGAAAAATAGTAACATTAGATTTAGAATTAAGGTAGATGTTTTAATTCATGAAGAAAAGAGAAAATCTTGAACTATTTTCTAAAATGTTCATATACCTACAACCTTAAATTTAATGATTCATTTTAAGAGAATAGGAAGAAAATTATTTTAATTATTTCAGAAACAATATTTTTAAGTATATTCATTTATTTTTACACTCCAGATTTTATTCCCCTCCCAGTCTATCCTCCAACCCTTCTATATTCCATACTTCTTTCCAGCTCTCCACATCTCTACAAGGATGTACCCACCTCTCCCACCCCTCCCACCCCAACAGACCTCTAAGAGACTGGGCTGCCAGTCTCTTGAGGGGTAGCTCCATCTTCTCTAACTAAACTCAGAACTGGGAGTCCTCTGCTGTATATATGTTGGAGACTTCATCTCAGTGTATGCTGCCTGGTTGGTGATCCATTATCTGAGAAATCTCAGGGATCCAGGTTAATTGAGATTGCTGGTCCTCCTAGAGTGTTTTCCTCCTCCTCAGCTTCCTCCAGCTTTTCCTTACTTCAGCAAGAATGGATAGCAGCTTCTGCTCATTGGTTGAGTGTACATATCTGCATCTTATTCTTTCAGCTGTTTGTTGGGTCTTTTGGAGGGAAGTCATGTTAGGTCCTTTTTTTTTTTTTTTTTTTTGGTGAACGTCCCATAGCCTCAGTAATGGTGTCAGGCCTTGGGGCCCACAGTTCAGCTAGATCCCACTTAGGGGTTATCATTGGACCTTCTATTCCTTAGGTCTTCTCTATTTCCATTCCTGCATTTCTTTCAGACAGGAAGAATTACATGTCAGAGTTTTGGCTGTTGGATAGCACCTCTGTCCCTCACTTGATGCCGTCTTTCTGCTGGAAGTGGGTTCCATAAGTTCCCTCTCCCCACATAGGTCATTTCTTCTAGGATCCTTCCCCTTTGAATACTCAGAGTCTTTCACTTCCCAGGTCTCTAATATATTCTGGAGGGTCCTCCCAACCTCCATCCTCCCAAGGTCTCATGTTTCCGTTTTTTTTTTTTTTTTTTTTTTTTTTTTTTTTTTTTTTTTTTTTTTTTTTTTTTGCTGGCCTTCAAGGCTTCAGAACTTTTTCCCCACCAATATCAAATTATATTCCCCTCTCCCCTCACTCCTATTCCCTTTTCATCCCCTGCTCCTCCCTCCCCTCTTGTTTTTGCTTTTTCATCCTTCAAAAGTGGGATTGATGTGTCCTCACTTGGGCACCTCAGCTTGTTGAACTTTTTGAGTTATGTGGACCATATCATGGATATTCTTTTTATTTGATTAATATTTGTGAGAGCATACCATGCATGTCATTTATGGTCTTGGTTACCTCACTGAGAGTGATATTTTCTAGTTCCATCCATGTGGATCTAGAGTGAGGGTTACCTCACTCAGGATGATATTGGGTAATATTCTATTATGTAAGTGAATCACATTTTTATATCTGTTCTTCTGTCACGGGACATCTGGGTTTTTTTCTAGCTTCTGGGTATCAAAAATAAGGCTGTTATGAACATAATAGAACATGTGCCTCTGTATCGTGGTAGGGCACATTTTGAGTATGTTCCCTTTAGTCTATTTCGATTTCTCCAAGGAAACTCTAAATTGATTTCTAGAATGATTGTACCAGTTTGCAATCCAACCAGCAATGGAGGAGTGTTCCTCTTTCTCTACATCCTCGCTAACAAGTGCTATCACCTGAGGTTTTTATCTTATCTAGTCTGAGTGGTGTTAGGTGGAATCTCAAGGTCACTAAGGACTTTGACCATTTCTTTAGGTGCTTCAAAGCCATTCGATATTCCTTTGTTGTGAATTCTTGATTTAGTTCTGTACCCCATTTTTTTTAAATTTGGTTGTTTGGTTGTTATCTTCTTGAGTTCTTTTAATGTTTTGGATATTAACCCTCTATCAGATGTTGGGTTAGTGAAGAATTTTTCCCAATCTATAGGATGCCAATATGTCTTATTGACTATGTCCTTTGCCTTACAGTAGCTTTCCAGATTCATGAAGTCCCATTTATCAATTCTTGATATTAAAAAGCAAGATTGGTCTGAAATTCTGTATTTTTGGTAGGGTCCTTCTTTGTTTTAGGTATCAGTATAATTGTGGCTTCATATAATTAATTAGGTAGTATTCCCTCTGTTTCTATTTTATGGAATACGTTGAGGAACATTGGTATCAGGTCTTCTTTGAAGGCCTGATAGAATTCTGAAGTGAATCCATCTGGCCCTGGGCTCTTTTTGGTTGTCTGGTTTTTAATGATTTTTTTCTATTTCCTTATGGAACATAATCCTGTTTATGTTTACCTGCTCCTGACTTAACTTTAGTATATGGTTTCTGTTTAGAAAACCATTCATTTTATTTAGATTTTTCAGTGTTGTTGAGCATAGGCTTTTGTAGTAGAATCTTATGATTTTTGAATTTCCTTCATTTCTACTGTTATACTTACCTTTTGATTTCCGATTTTGTTAATTTGAATACTGCCTCTGGGCCCTTTATCAAAGAACCACCTTTTGGTTTTGGCTATTCTTTGTATTGTTATTTTTTATTTCATTTTGGTTGATTTTAATCCTGAGTTTGAGTATTTCCTGCTGTCTACTTCTCTTGGGTGAGTTTGCTTCTCTTTGTTCTAGAACTCTCAGGTATACTATTAAATTGCTAGTCTAGGATCTCTCCAGCTTCTTTACCAGTGCACTTAGAGCTATGAATTTTCTTCTTAACCCTGCTTTCATTGTGTCCCATAAGTTTGGGTATGATGTTTCAACATTTTCATTAAATTCCATGAAGTCATTAATTCCTTTCTTTATTTCATCCTTTACCAAATTAACGTTGAGTAGAGAGTTTTTTAGTTTCCACATGTATGTGGGTTTTCTTTTATGTTTGCTGTTAAGGAAGACGAGCTTTAGGCCATGGTGGTTGGATGTGATACATGGGACTATTTCATTCTTCTTGTATTGGTGGAGGATTGCTTTGTGACCAATTATATGGTTGATTTTGGAGAAGGTACCATGAAATGCTGAGAAGAAGACATATTCTTTTGTTTTAGGATGAAATGTTCAATAGATATCTGTTGAATCTATTTGGTTCATCTCTTCTGTTAGTTTCACTGTGTCTCTGTTTAGTTTCTGTTTCCACGATCTGTCAATTGATGAGAATGAGGTGTTGAAGTCTCCTACTATTATTGTGGGTGGTGCAGTGTATGCTTTGAGCTATATTTAAGTTTCATTTATGAATGTGGGTGACCTTGGATTTGGAGCAAAAATTTATCTTGTTAGATTTTTTTCTTTGATGAGCATGAAGTGTACTTCCTTTTCTTTTTTGATAACTTTTATTTGAAAGTCAATTTTATTTGATATTAGAATGGCTATGCCAGCTTGATTCTTGTGATCTTTTGCTTGATAGAACTTTTTCCATCCTTTTACTCTGAGATACTGTCATTCGTTTTAATAAGGTATGTTTCTTATATGCAGCAAAATGCTGGATCTTGTTTGTCTATCCAATCTGTGAACTTGTGTCTTTTTATAGGTGAGTTGAGTCCTTTTATATGGAGAGATATTAAAGATAGATGACTGTTGGTTTGTTATATTTGTTTTTGTGGGTAGCTTTATATGATTGTGGTTTTCTACTTTTGCCTTTGTTGTGGGATGGTTAATATCTTGTCTTTCTTTGGTATAGCTCTCTTCCTTGTACTGGAGTTTTCTTTCGAGATCCTCTATAGGACTGGATTGGTAGATAGATACTGTTTAAATTTGGTTTTGTCCTGGAATATTTTGGTTTCTCCATGTATGTTGATTGAGAGTTTTGCTGGGTACAGTATAATGGGTTGACATTTGTGTTCTCTTAGAGTCTGCAAGACTCTGCATGTCCAGGGTCTTCTTGCTTTTATAGTCTGTTGTGAATTCTTTTGTAATTCTGATAGATCTACCTTTGCATGTTAATTGGTCTTTTTACTTTGCAGCTTTTAATATTCTTTCTTTGTTTTGTGTGTTTAGTGTTTTGAAGATCATGTGACTAGTGGATTTTCCTTTCTTTTCCCATTTGTTTGGTGTTGTGTAGGCTACTTGTACCTTTATGGTCGTCTCTTTCTTTAGGTTGGCAAAGTTCTCTTCTATGATTTTGTTGAAGAATTTTTCATGTCTTTGATCTAGGAATGTTCATTCCCCTCTATTCGAATTATTCTTAGATTTGTTCTTTTCATTGTGTCCTGAATCTCCTGGATGTTTTGTGTTAAGAGTATTTTTTTTTTTTGCATTTCATTTTTTTATTGGATATATTTCTTTATTTACATATCAAATGTTATTCCCTTTCCTGATTTCCTGTCCAATAAGCCCCATCCCCTCCTGTTCTCGCTCCCCAATAAGGGTGTTTCCCCCATCAACGCTCCCTTACCCAGCCCCCACATGATATTCCCCTGCACTGGGTATCCAACCTTGGCAGGACCAAGGGCTTCTCCTACTGGTACCCAACAAGACCATCCTCTGTTACAAATGCAGATATTTTGAATTTTCTTGGTCCATTGTGTTATTCTTTTCTACAGGTTTTTTTTTTTGTACACCTGATATTCTCTCTTCTATTTCAGTACATCTGTAATTCCTGACCTCTTTCCAAGGTTTTCGATTTCCTGATTTGCCTCCATTTTTGTTTGCTTTATTGTTTCTACTTCTGATTTTAGCTCTTAAAGCACTTTATGCAGTTACTTCAGCTGTTTGATTGTGGTTTTGTGTATTTCTTTAAGGGATTCATTTGTTTCCTCTTTAAGAGCTTACCAGAGAATCTGCTGCACTTAGAACATTTGACATCATATACTGAAGCATTCAAGAAGAACTATATACCTAAAACATTTGATGTCACATCCTGAGGCATCCCAGGAAATCTGCTATACCCAGGGCATCTGACACCACAACCAGAGACATCCCAGGAGATCCACTGCATCCAGGATACCACAGCTTGATGTCATCCCAGGAGTTTCTCTGTATACATGCAACTGGGCAAGATATACCAGACATAATAAGTTCTGGGGGCTCTGTGACATGCAGGGAAACTGACTCAAAAGACTGAAAGCCTCCCTGGAGTGTGGTTGCATATGAGGAAAAAGAAATCACAATGCATTGACCCCTGGAGAACAGCTTCACACAAGACAAGAGTGTGACTGCACCTCTGAAGACCCAACAATCTGAAAGCCTCCCAGGAGATCTACTACAGTCAAGGCCATAAATCAGCAGCTTCTCTACCCTTATGAAGACCCTCCAGTTGTGAAGCCTCACAGGAGTTCTGCTACATCCAGGTCCACAGACCTACCAGAAGACCTGTTTCAACCCAAGGACAAAAGAGGCAGACCCCAGACAGAGTCATCTCGACCAGCAAGCACTATGGATAACCAGATAGCAAGAGGCAAGAGCAAGACCAAAAGCAACAGAAGCCAATATATGTGGGCATCATCAGAACCCAGTTCTCCCACCACAGCAAGCCCTGAATATATCAACATATCTGAAAAACAGGAAGCTGACCTATAATCCTATCTCATGAAGATAATAGAGTCCTTTAAGAAGGATATAAATAACTCACTGAAAGAAATAGAGAAAAACACAGGTAAACAGGTAAAAAAAAATCTTGACCTTAATATATGTTCACGTTTACAGTATTTATAATAATAAATAAATAGGGTTATACCTAAGTATTGATTCAGAGAGCAGAGTAGTGGAAAAAAAGGTAGTTACAATTATGCCAACTTTAAATTTGTTAACTTTAATAACAGTATGTGTAAGACATTATTAATATATCTTATTTTAGTAATTATATAAATAATATAAAAAGTAGCTTTGGAAGATCTATATAGACAGTAAAAATTGGAAGTAAGTCATTCAACCTTTCTTGTGTACTAGACCTCTTGATTAATGTTTTGATGCATTGGTTCAATTTTTTAAATTCAATTTCTTTTAAAAATTAGCATCTTTTTTGAAAATATATTAGCTATACAATTTTTAAGAGGAAACATATGAGATAATAAACTATATATTCTTTCTGATATAGTTCATTGAAGTACAATTTTCCCTAAAATAATTGATATTTTAAGTATTCTTAATCATCTCTCTAATCATATTTTCTTACTACCAGAATTAAAGGCCAAGCTGAGGAATTGAGAAATCATTATGTGTATTTTGCTAAGTTTTGTAATGAAAAAGAGCCTTTTGTAACTCAGACTTGTCTTTAATTTGTATAAAGTTGAATTTGGTTTGAATTCCTGAACTTTCCTTTATTACCTATGAAGTTCTGGATTTGTGGGCATTGGCCAGGAGACCATGCTTTGAGAGATTGTTTTCGTGCACAGGAATCTAAACCATGAAATTATTCCACTAACACACACAGACACATACTGACACACACACACACAAACACACACACACACTCATTCACACACACACACACACACACATACACACACAAACACACACACACACACACACACACACACACACACACACACACACACACTTTGCATTAGATATGTAGATTCCTTTATAATACTCTCTCTCACAAACAAATAGTGCCCAAGGAAGGATTGAACATTACTCAATCAACTAACTGAAAGTTAGCTCTTTAGAGGAAATTAGGAAAGAAATAGAAATAAACAATTTAATGGATGAACATAGATTAGCAAACTATAATACTTTTGTTTTTTAAAGAATACACATACACGGATATTTGTTGAACTAACTCATGGAAGTCTCTATAATTTCATAAGTCAATAAATAATACAAATGGATCAGAATTCTACCTATTGCTATACATGATCTATTTAATAAGTAAAAAAGAGTATAAAAGACCACTGTTCATTTACAAATGTTACTGAAAATCAGATTATTCAGCTTCTTAACTACTACTATAATTTTAATTATTATTAAGATAACCGAAACAATTTCTTAATTGGCTGTTGTCCCTAAAGAGAAAACTGCTTCATAAAAATTAATCTATTTTCTGAAAGTATAAATATTAATTAATATTGACCAGCACCAATTCACCTCTTCTTTTATTCAACTGACATTTGAAAATTACTATTTATACTAAAATAAATTATAATCTTATAAGGAATTTCCAACATTATAGAAAATCAATGCGAACTATCTACTCAAAGCATAGAATTATGGAAATGAATTTATTTCAGAAACTAGGGGGGATGTCATATATTTATTGTTTCAATTGCCCAGCATTAGCTTGTTACTAAATAGAGTTTATGAATATTTATCAGAGACACTGTAGTTAAAGAGACAACATGGCTTAATTTCCAGATAGCACCTGTGGTATGTTTGCAATTTAACATGGATTAAACCTGAGTACTAAGAAAAAAAAAAACCAACAACAACAACAAAAAAACAGTCTCAAATGGAATATATGGAAGAAATTAGAAGTTGCTGTAGGTACATTGTTTTTGTACACTGTGTACAGTTTGCCTATGTGTTATTAAAATGCTGATTTCTCTGACCTCATATCTTGTTCTAATCAAGACATGGCCTGTCTCAACTTTGTCTAAACAATTCTTACAATTTCTTTCAGTCTTGCCAAGAAATGCAGATCACCCAATGGCTGGGAAAAATAGAGCATATGTCAGGACTTCTGTCAAACACAAGAAGGAGAGAAGTAGAGAGAGAGATTGAGATCCATATTGTAACCTTCCATGTGACAAAATATAAGTTAAAAGAAATGGGATATTTTAAGTTTAGATCTAGAAGAGAAGATCCTAGCTAAATGGGCAAGATATCTGTAAATACATATTGAGTCTGAGTCTTTTTTTTTCTGGGAACATGGGCTTGGGAGGAAGAATTAGGGATTAACTAACTTCTTCAAGGTACATTAAAAGGATAGAATAATCTCTAGATCAGTTCCCAAGTGTGAACAGAGAGAAATAAGTACTCCGAGATAGAAAATATGTCAATTTGAAAACTCTTGTCAGTCAGTCAGATCATTCAGTCCTTGAACCTCAGCTTCAAAAGGAGACAGTTGTCTCAGAGGAAAATGAAAATTTGATATCTGTGGGTTCCTAACCCACATGGCCACAACTACCAAAAGTCTTATACTGCTATGAGTTAATGCCTAATCACTTACAAAGAAGTTTTTTAGAATGAAGGCAAAATATATTTTATGCTTGATAGTTTTAATTCTTAGCAGTTTTCTAAGAGAATTCTGGTTTTTTGAATATGGTTGACAAAAATAAGTTTCCAGGATTCAGACCTAAATCTAGATACATTAACAGATGATTCTATGAACCTAAAGCTATGACATCAGATGCTGCCATAACACTGATAGAAACAGGAAAGCTATGCCATACGAAGAATAAGAGCTATTATTAAATCATATTAACTGTAGATTGTTATAAAAGTAATGCATATTGTTTACATATAAATTCAATCTAATGCAATTAAAATCTAGTAATGTAATGAGATGAAAATGCATTCAGAGCTTGTTAATAGAATTTGGACAGCACAATGGTAGGGGAGAGCAGTTAGTAGGAAGTTGATATGAACTACTTTTCATATTAATTAATTTTTATAGCTGATAAATGTTGCTGTAAAATTATAAAAAAAATCCGGTCTTTTATCCTTCAATACATCTGGCACCATAGTGCCCCAAAATATCTGGTAGATATCTTCATCTCAGTCAGCAAAGAGTCTCATTCGCTTTGCTCTATCCCATATCACACTGTCTATGGCTATTCTCTGAGCCTGCCAACAATTGCTCTACCCATCTAGTTCTCAAGGCAGGTTGCCACCATGCCAGACATACACATTCTAATTCTGTGGTGGCTCGTGTCTCCAGCCACCACATACTCTCTTAAATTCACTTAAATAGCCACATGAAAGAACACACAACGTAATAACCTCTGATCCAATCAGTAATATATTATTGCACACCTAGACATACAAAGCTCTGTATACATCCATCCCTTAAGAATATTCATAACAACTTGTAAGTGTGGGGAGAGGAATCTTAACTTCTGCCTCCAGGGTCTCATGGCTGCTCCTCTCTCTTTCCTTGTGTCAGTCTCCTCCTCCTCCTCTTTAAAACTTTTCTCCCACCCATCCTTCCTTCTCATTCAATGATGGGCCTCATTCTGTCTTGTACCTTCCTTCACCTGCATAATGACATCATTCTGCAGATAAATAATTTTAAAAGACTATATGTATTCTCTTTAAACACATGATTATGGAAATACCATAATTTAAAAGTCATAAGCTTATCAGATATTTTAGTAAGATAAATTCAATGAAGGAAAACAATATAGCAATAGTTCAAGTATGTGAACCAAGAAGTACTTAAAACAGATATAATGAAAACTAATGATGTATTTATACTTTAATATATATGAATAAAAAGAGTAAAAACTTATATAAAGTATGATTCTAAATTATCATGTATATATAATTCCCTAAGTATCTAGTATTTACAAGTTTATTCAGATAGAAATTAATGATTAACAACTAAGGAAAACAAAGTGAAGCTCAATAAAATATAAACATCATGCAAAAAAAGAGAAAAATATTACTATATCATTAAATTAGTGCACCCTCCTTTCTCTCTCTCTCATATTATACATATGCATATATATCTATATATTTACATACATATATATTGCATACGCATATGTATATATAATATGATTTGTATATATAGGAAAACTTCAAAAGAATGAAAAATTAGGTTATAGCAGTTTAAAGAAGGCCATTGGTTCTTACATCCTTTATGTCTATTTTCTGAGAAGTTTCCTGATCCTAGAATGTTAGTAAGTTGATATGGGGCTGCATATCTGAGCATTCAGAGTTATTTATATATTTTGACGAATGTTGAGTTTGTGCACTAGTCACTGCCTATTGTAGTAAGAGAAGGTTCTCTGAACAAAGTTGAAAGTAACACTAATCTATCAGATTAGGGAAAATATATAGGATGCATTTGTCATCAAAACTACTGTTCAAAACGACAGCAGTGAGTTTCCCTTGGTGTCTCTAATCTTCACTGTCATGAGCATTGGATCAGGACTACAATCCACAGTATAACATTCCTCATATAAAGCAGTATGTGCAGTCAGGTCCATGCTGCAGCATGTATAATCTAGTGTTAGGTAGGATCACTGATGTTTCTCCTGCATCAGCAGACAGAGAAACTTCTTGTAGTGTGCAAGCTAGCCAACACCAAAATAGTATCTTAGTAAGTTGAAGGTTGATTTCTCTATATCTTGCATCCAAAGAAATGATTTTTAGAAGCAGTTTTGTCATCTACTTATTTTGGGCAACCAGGAGCAATGGTGAAAGTCAATAGTACATTGGTTACTTCTGAGAGCCTTGGGTAACACATAAAGATGTGTCCTGGGACTAGGACTTGGGTCAATAACCAGTGCCATCTAGGAGCAGTGCTATCTACTAATACTTTTGCTCAATTTCCATTGTATAATATATGTTTAATATGTTATGCATGTTTTATATATTTTAATAATTACTAATAATTGTATTTTTAGAAATCTTTGTGTAGCCTAGTTTAGGCTAACATTATATCTTCTCATCTTTCTAATACTTATCTCTACTTAGGCCATTATAACTTATTATTTATTAAATTCTTATCAATTTAATTAGAGAAACTTTATTTTTATGTCATATCTATTCTACTATAACCTATTCTTTTCTTCAGGTAAATATAAATATTCACATGGAATTTACACACACACATTATTTTACTGTATACCTACATTAGCCAAGCAAGTCCCTGTTAATTATCACTAGCTGCCTTACTTCTACATACAGAACAGGTTACACATATAAAGCATAAATTTATGTTTCATGTGAGATAATATGGAACTTTTGTCTTTCTGTGACTTGAAGACCTCAGTAAATTTTTTTCCAGTTTCATCCATTTATGTTCAAGTTTCATAATTTCATTTTTATTTATTTTTTTAGACAAAATTCCATTGTATATGGGATCTATATTTTCTTTATCCATTTATGAGCTTAAGATATCAAGCTTGATTTTACATCATAAATATCTTGAATTTGGGTGCAATGAACACAGATGTTCTAATATATTCTCTGAATAACAGTATGTACATTCACCCTTTTGGATATGTGACTAGAAGTTGTATTATTAGTTATATTTCTACACTTTTGAGAAACTCAGATTGATTTGCAAAGAGTCTACCTTAATTTACACTCCTATCAACCATGAATAAAGGAGCCTATTTACTCACATTACATAAACCAGGCTGGCTTGGACTCACAGAGATTTTCTTGCCTCTGCCTTCTGAATGCTGGGTTTAAAGGTGTGTACCACCATGCACACTAGATTCTTCTTTTTTATTTTTTATTTTCAAAAAAACTTTTTTCAATTCTGCACATAGTTTCTTTATATATAATATTTTTATTATGGTTATTTTTTCTTTTTTAAAATTTAATTTTTCTTGGATATTTTATATATTTACATTTCAAATGTTATCCTCTTTTCCCTCTCTCCCATACCCCCTCCCTCCTTCACCTGATCTATGAGGATGCACCTACTTCCACACCCACACCCACCTCAATGCCCTGGCATTCTACTATACTGGAGAAATAAGCCTTCACAGGACCAAAGACTTTTCCTCTTACAGATTCAGGGCAATGCCATCCTCTGCTACATATGTGATTGGAGTTATGAGTCCTTCCATGTGTACTCATTGGTTGGTGGTTTAGTCCCTGAGCTCTGGAGGGATCTAGTTGGTTGATATTTTTGTTCTTTTTTATGGTGTTGCAAACTCCTTCAGCTCTTTCTGTCTTTTCTCTAACTCCTCCATTGTGGTCCCGTTGTTGAGTCAAATGACTAGCTGCAAGCATCCTCATCTATATCAGGAGGACTCTGGCAGAGCCTGGCTCCTGTCAGCAAGCACTTCTTGGCTTCAACAATAGTGACTAGGTTTGATGACTTCATATGGGATGGATCTCAAGGTAGGACAGTCTCTTGATGACCTTTTCTTCAGTCCCAGCTCCAGTCTTTGTCCCTGAATTTCCTCCTGTGAGTATTTTGTTCCCCCTTCTAAGAAGGACTGAGAATCCCCATTTTGGTCTTCCTTCTTCTGGAGCTTCATATAATCTGTAAATTGTATCTTGGTTATTACAAGCTTTTGGGCTAATATCTACTTATCAGTGAGTTCATACCATGTGTGGTTTTTTGTGATTGGGTTACCTCACTCAGGATGATATTTTTTTGTTCTATCAATTTGCCTAAAAATTCCATGAAGTCATTGTTCTTAATAGTTTAATAGTACTCCATTGTGCAAATGTTCCACATTTTCTGTATTCATTCCTCTGTTGAAGGACATCTGGGTTCTTTCCAGTTTCTGGCTATTACAAGTAAGGCTGCTATGAACAAAGTGGGGCATGTGTCCTTGTCATATGTTGGAGTATCTTTTGGGTATATGTCCAACAATGGCGTAGCTGGTCCTAAGATAGTACTTTGTCCAATTTTCTGAGAAACTGCCAGACTGATTTCCAGAGTGGTTGTACCTGCTTGCAATCCCACCAACAACAAAGGAGTGTTCCTCTTTTTCCACATCCTCACCAGCATCAACTGTGACCTGAGGTTTTTTTATCTTAACCATTACAACTGGTGTGATTTGGCATCTCACGTTTATTTTGATTTGTATCTCCCTGATAGCTAAGACTGTTTAATATGTCTTTAGATTCTTCTCAGCCCTTCAGTATTCCTCAGTTCTGAATTATTTGTTTAGCACTCTACCCCATTGTTCTAAAACGAATATTTGCTTCTTTGGAGTCTAACTTCTTGAGTTCTTTGTACATATTAGACATTATCCCTTTATGTTACATAGTATTGGAAAAAGACTTTTCCTAATCTGTTGTTGGCAGTTTTGTTCGATTGACAGTGTCCTTTGCCTTATAGACACTATCTAAGAATAAAAGGCTGGAAAAATATTTTCCAAGCAATTGATCCCAAAAAACAAGCTAGAGTAGCCATTTGAGTATCAAATAAAATCGACTTTCAACCACAAGTTATCAAAAAGATAAAAAAGGATACTTCATACTCATAAAAGGAAAAATCTACCAAGATGAACTTTCAATTCTAAACATCTATGCTCCAAATGCATACATGACACCACACACAAAAATTGTAGGAGACTTCAGCACTCCATTCTCATCAATGGACAGATCATGGAAAGAGAAACTAAACAGAAATACAGTGAAAATTACAGAAGTTATGAATAAAATGGTTTTAACAGACATCTATAGAACATTTCATCCTAAAACAAAAGAATATACCTTCGTCTAAGCACCTCATGATACCTTCTCAAAAATTCACTATATAATTTGTCACAAAACAAGCCTCAATAGATACAAGAAGATTGAAATAATCCCATGCATCCTATCAGATCACAATGGACTAAGGCTGATTTTCAATAACAGTAAAAACAACAGAAAGTACACACATGCTCACAGAAGCTGCACAATATGCTACTCAATGATAACTTGGTAAAGGAAGAAATAAAGAAAAAAAATTAAAGACTTTTTAGAATTTAATGAAAATGGAGGCAAAAAATACCCAAAAATATGGGATACAATGAAAGTAGTGATAAGAGGAAAATTCATACCTCTCAGTTCCTGCAAAAAGAAATTGGAGAGAGCAAACACTAACAGCATGATAGGAAAGCTCTAGAACAAAGACAAGAAAATTCACCCAAGATGAGAAGATGGAAAGAAATAATCGTTTTTTTTCATTCGTTTGGTTTTTTCGGTTTTTTGGTTTTTTGGTTTTTGGGGGTTTTGTTGTTGTTGTTGGTCCTTCATTTGTTTGTTTGTTTTGTTTTGTTTTATCTTTTTTTCATCTTTATTAACTTGGGTATTTCTTATTTACATTTCGATTGTTATTCCCTTTCCCGGTTTCCAGGCCAACATCCCCTTAACCACTCCCCCTCCCCTTCTCTATGGTTGTTCCCCTCCCCATACTCCCCCCATTACCGCCCTCCCCCCAACAATGACGTTCACTGGGGGTTCAGTTTGGCAGGACCAAGGGCTTCCCCTTCCACTATTGCTCTTACTAGACTATTCATTGCTACCTATGAGTTTGGAGCCCAGGGTCAGTCCATGTATAGTCTTTGGGTAGGGGCTTAGTCCTTGGAAGCTCTGGTTGGTTGGCATTGTTGTTCATATGGGGTCTCAAGCCCCTTCAAGCTCTTTCAGTCTGGATTTTATTACCTTCCCAGTCCATGTTCCCACTGTTCCACATACTTCCTTCCTGACCCCTGTTACCAGTAGGTTGTCCACACCGCACCCACCCCAAGAGACCTCTAAATTCCTTGGCACCTCCAGTGTCTTGAGAGTTAGGTGCATCTTCTCTGAATGAACCCAGACACAGCAGTTTTCTCTTCTATATGTGTTGGAGGCCTCATCTTAGCTATTGTATGTTGCCTGGTGGGTTGGGGATTCAGTGTCTGAAAGATCTCAGGGGTCAAGATTAATTGAGACTGCTGGTCCTCCTACAGGGTTGCCCTCTTCCTGAAATTCTTCCAGCTTTCCCCTAATTCAATCGCAGGTGTCAGTAACTTCTGATCATTGTCTGGGTGCACATATCTGCATCTGACTCAGTTGCTTGTTGGGTCTTTGGGGGGCATTCATTATAGGTCCCTTTTACTTATTTTTTAACTGGATATTTATTTTAATTTACATTTAAAATGTTATCCCTTTTCCTAGTTTCCCATATATAATCCCCCTATCCCATCCCTCCTGCCCCTTCTGTATGACAGTGTTCCTACTCTCCAAATACCCACCCCTACCAACCTCCCTGCCCTGACATTACCCTAAACTGGTGGATCCAGGCTTGGCAGGACCAAGGATTTCTCCTCCCATTGGTGCCCAACAAGGCCATCCTCGGCTACATATGCAACTGGAGCCCTGGGTCTGGCCATGTATACTCTTTGGGTAGTGTGATTTAATCCCTGGGAACTCTGGTTGGTTGGTATAGTTGTTCTTATTGGGTTGCAAGCCCTTTCAGCTCTTTCAGTCCTTCTTCTAACTCCTCCAATATAGACCCGATTCTCAGTTCAATGGTTTCCTGAAAGCATTAGCCCTGTATTTGTCATGATGTGGCATTGTTATTCTAATGGGTTTGCAAGCCCCTTCAGCTCCTTCAGTCTTTTCTCTGTAATTGTTACACTCTGGCTGAGCCTCTCAGGAGACAACTATATCAGACTCCTGTCAGCATGCACTTCTTGGCATCAGCAGTATAGTCTGGGTTTGGTGGCTGTATGTATATGGGCTGGATGCCCGGGTGGAGCAGGTTCTGAATTGCAATTCCTTCATTCTCTGCTCCAAACTCCGTCTCCATATCTCCTCCTATGAATATTTTTGTTCCCCCTTTGAAGAAGAACTGAAGCATTCAGCATTCACACTTTGGTCATTCTTTCTTATTGAGTTTCATGTAGTCTGTGGATTGTATCTTGGGTAATTCGAGATTTGGGCTAATATCCACTTATCAGTGAGTACAAACCATGTTTTCTGTTTTTTTGTTTGTTTGTTTGTTTTGTTTTGTTTTGTTTGTTTTGTTTGGTGATTGGGTTACCTCACTCAGGATGATATTTTCTAGTTCCATCCATTTGCCTATGAACTTCTTTTGGTGCTTGTCAGTCATTCATGATTCCTCTATTGTGAATTCTCAGTTTAGTTCTATACCCCATTTTTTGATTGGGTTGTTTGGTTTTGGTGGTAATAGTCTTGAGTTACTCATATATTTTCGATATTTAGAGTTCTATCAGATGTGGGGTTAGTGAAGATTTTTTTCCCAATCTGTAGGATGCTGATTTGTCTTATTGACTATGTCCTTTGCTTAAAGAAGCTTTCCAGTTTCATGAGATCCTACTTATAAATTATTGATCTAAGAGCATGTGTCACTAGAGTTCTGTTTAGGATATTTCTGCCTGTGCCAATGAGTTCAAGGCTCTTTCCCACTTTCTCTTCTATTAGATTCGGTGTGTCTGGTTTTATGCTGAGGCCCTTGATCCACTTGGACTTGAGTTTTATGCATGGTGACAAATATGGGTCTATTTTCATTTTTCTACATACAGGCATTCAGTTAGATCAACACCACTTATTGAATATGCTTTTCTTTTTCTATTGTATATTATTCTTCTTTGTTAAAGATCAATTGTGCATAAGTGTGTGTATGTGTGTGTGTGTGTGTGTGTGTGTGTGGTTTTATTATTTTGTTTCAATTCTGTTGCATTGAACAACCTATCTGTCTCTCTACCAATAACAAACAGTTTTTTTAATCAATATTGCTTTGTAGTAGGGTTTGAGGTCAGGGATGTTGATTCCCCCCCAATTGTTCTTTGATTGTTAAGAATTGTTATTGCTATTGTGAGTTTTTTTGCCTTTCCAGATGAATGTGAAAATTGTTCTTTCCATGTCTGAAGAATTATGCTGGGATTTTGATATGGAATGCATTGAATCTACGGATTGCCTTTGGTAGGCTGAGAAATTTTTATTATGTTAATTCTGCCAATCCATGAGCATTGTAGTTCTCTCAATTTTCTGAGACCTTCGATTTCTTTCTTTAGAGACTTGAAGTTTTAATCAGAAAGATCTTTCACTTATTTGGTTAGAGTTAACCCAAGGTATTTTATATTGACTGTGGATATTGTGAGAGGAATCCTTCCCTAATTTCTTTCTCATCTAGTTAATCATTAGTATAAAGGGAGGGTACTGATTTATTTGAGTTCATTTTATATATGTCCACTTTGCTGAAGGTGTTTATCAGCTGGAGGAGTTATCTGATAGAATTTTTAGAGTCACTTAAGTATGCTATCATATCATCTGCAAATAGTGATATCTTTAATTCTTCTTTGCCAATTTGTGTCCCCTTGTAATCTTCTTTGCCAATTTGTATCCCCTTGACCTCTTTTTGTTGTCTTATTGTTCTAGCTATCACTTCAATTACTATATTGGATAGATATGGGGAGAGTGGACATCCTTTTCTTGTCCCAGATAGTGGGCTTGCTTCAAATGTCTATACATTTAGTATGATAGTACCTGCTGGTTTTCAGTAAATTGCTTTTACTATGTTTAAGTATGAGCCTTGAATTCCTGATCTATCCAATACTTTTTAACATGAAGGGATGTTGTATTTTGTCAAATGCTTTTGCACCTAAGGAAATGATCATGTGATTTCCTTTCTTTGAATTTGTTTATATGTTGGATTACATTAACGGATTTTCACATATTGAACCAACCTTACATCCCTGGGATGAAGCCTACTTGATCTTGGTGAATGATGGGTTTGCTGTGCTCTTAGATTCAGTTTGTGCCAATTTTATTGAGTACTTTTGCATTCATATTAATAAGAAAGATTGGTCCGAAGTTTTCTTTTCTGATAGGGTCCTGGTGTGCTTTAGGTATCAGAGTAATTGTGGCTTCATAGAATGAATTAGGTCGAGTTCCTTCTATTTCTATTTTATGGAATAATTTGAGGAATATTAATATCAGGTCTTCTTTAAAGTTCTAGAATTCTGAACTAAATCCATCTGGCCCTGGGCTTTTTTTGGTTGGAAGTTTTTAATGACTTCTATTTCCTTATGAGATATAGGACAGTTTAAAAAGTTTACTGCCCTTGATTTAACTTTGGTATGTGGTATCTGTCGATAAAACCATCCATTTCATCCAGATTTTCAAGTCTTCTTAAGTATAAGCTTTTGTAATATGATCTGATGATTTTTTTGAATTTCATTGGTTTCCATTTTATGTACTCCTTTTCATCTCTGAGTTTGTTAATTTGGATGTTGGCTCTGGTCCCTTTAGTTAGTTTGGCTAAGGGTTTATCTATACTCTGGATTCTCTCAAAGGACCAGCTTTTGATTTTGCTCATATTTTGTATTGTTTCCTTTGTTTCTATTTGGCTGATTTCAGCCGTGAGTTTGACAATTTCCTGCCTTTTGCTACTCTTGCCTGAATTTGCTTCCTTTTGTTCTAGAGCTGTCAGATATACGGTTAAGTTTCTAGTGTAAGGTCTCTCCAGTTTCTTTACCAGTGCACTTATTGCTATGAATTTTCCTCTTAACACTGCTTTTATTGTGTCCCATAAGTGTAAGTATGATATTACAACATTTTCATTAAATTCCCAGAAGTTTTTAATTTCTTTCTTCAATCCATCCTTGACCAAATTATCATTGGGCAGAGAGTTTTACAGTTTCCATATGTATGTGGGTTTTCTGTTTCTTTTGCTGTTAAGTAAGACGAGCATTAGGCCATGGTGGTTTGATAGGGTGCATGGGACTATTTCATTCTTCTTGTGTTGTTTGAGGATTATTTTGTGACAAATTATATGGTCGATTTTGGAGAAGATACCATGAGGTGCTGAGAAGAAGTCATATTCTTTGGTTTTGGGGTGAAATGTTATATATATATATATATATATATATATATATATATATATATATATATATATGTGTGTGTGTGTGTGTGTGTGTGTGTGTGTGTGTGTGTGTGTGTGTGTGTGTGTGTGTGTGTTAAATCCATTTGGTTCATAACCTCTATTAGCTTTACTGTGTCTCTGTTTAGTTTCTGATCATGGACTTGTCCACTGGTGAGAATAGGTTGTTGAAGTGTCCCAGCATTATTGTTTGAGGTTCAATGTGTGTTTTAAACATTACTAAAGTGTCTTTTATGAATATTATTGCCCTTGCATTTGGGTCATAGTTGTTCTGGATTGAGACTTTCTCTTGTTGGATTTTCTCTTTGATGAAGTGTCTTTCCTCACCATGTTTGATAACTTTAGGTTGAAAAGACTATTTTATTGGATATTAGGATTGAAAGATCTCTGCAGGGAGACCCTCCCTCAAGTACCAGGAAGTCGCAGGCCCCAGACACACGAGAGACCAATCTTGATGCAATAAGCAGAGGCAAGGTTTATTTCGGAACTCTGGGCCAAAACGTATCTCTCGCAGGAGACAGGGGTGTTGACCCCGAGTGGCTGGGAGAAGGTTTTTTTTTTTTTTTTTGGTTCTTTTTTTCGGAGCTGGGGACCGAACCCAGGGCCTTGCGCTTCCTAGGTAAGCGCTCTACCATTGAGCTAAATCCCCAGCCCCAGAAGGGCTTTTTAAAGGAAGAAGTCACAAGCTCAAGGAGATGAGGGGAAAGGTCAAGCATTCTCCTGAGAACAGATCCTGATTGTCCTTTAAGGTAAACGCTTGTCAGAGTTGATGAGGCATCTGCATCTGAAACACATCTGGTTAGGCTTGGTCTCAGGTTTCCTGGAATACTCTCTGTAGGACACAATGGCTGGAGGGCACAGTGGGGCCTTGAACAAACATCACAGGGGCAGAACAAAACCCATTACTCATTTACTCAGTTGGGTGATAAGCAGGAGGTTCAGTTTCTCCAAACCAGTTCTCCTGCATTTTTAATAATCTGTCTTCCTGAGTCAGATCCTGTTGCTGAGTTTTGAGCTAATTTAAAACTCTATCTTTCAGGATGACAACTCCACCTTGTTTCTTGGGTCCATTTGGTTCATAGAACTTTTCCATCCTTTTACTCTGAGATAGTGTCTGTCTTTTTTAATGCGGTATGTTTCTTTTATGCAGCAAAATGCTGTATCTTGTTTGCATATCCAATATGTTAGCTTATAACTTTTTTTTTATCAACTTGAGTATTTCTTATATACATTTCACGTGTTATTCCCTTTCCCGGTTTCTGGGCAAACATCCCCCTCCCCCCTCCCCTTCCTTATGGGTATTTCCCTCCCAACCCTCCCCCCATTGACGCCCTCCCCCCATAGTCTAGCTCACTGGGGGTTCAGTCTTAGCAGGACCCAGGGCTTCCCCTTCCACTGGTGCTCTTACTAGGATATTCATTGCTACCTATGGGGTCAGAGTCCAGGGTCAGTCCATGTATAGTCTTTAGGTAGTGGCTTAGTCCCTGGAAGCTCTGGTTGCTTGACATTGTTGTACATTTGGGATCTCGAGCCCCTTCAAGCTCTTCCAGTTCTTTCTCTGATTCCTTCAACGGGGGACCTATTCTCAGTTCAGTGGTTTGCTGCTGGCATTCGCTCCTGTATTTGCTGTATTCTGGCTGTGTCTCTCAGGAGCAATCTACATCCAGCTCCTGTCGGTCTGCACTTTTTTGCTTCATCCATCTTGTCTAATTGGGTGGCTGTATATGCATGGGCCACATGTGGGGCAGGCTCTGAATGGGTGTTCCTTCAGTCTCTGTTTTAATCCTTGCCTCTCCCTTCCCTGCCAAGGGTATTCTTTTTCCTCATTTAAAGAAGGAGTGAAGCATTCACATTTTGAACATCCGTCTTGAGTTTCCTTTGTTCTAGGGATCTAGGGTAATTCAAGCATTTGGGCTAATAGCCACTTATCAATGAGTGCATACCATGTATGTCTTTCTGTGATTGGGTTAGCTCACTCAGGATGACATTTTCCAGTTCCAACCATTTGCCTACGAATTTCATAAACTCGTTGTTTTTGATAGCTGAGTAAAATTCCATTGTGTAGATGTACCATATTTTCTGTATCCATTCCTCTGTTGAAGGGCATCTGGGTTCTTTCGAGTTTCTGGCTATTATAAATAAGGCTGCGATGAACATAGTGGAGCACGTGTCTCTTTTATAGGTTGAGGCATCTTTTGGGTATATGCCCAAGAGAGGTATAGCTGGATCCTCAGGCATTTCAATGTCCAATTTTCTGAGGAACCTCCAGACTGATTTCCAGAATGGTTTTACCAGTCTGCAATCCCACCAACAATGGAGGAGTGTTCCTCTTTCTCCACATCCTCGCCAGCATCTGCTGTCACCTGAGTTTTTGAACATAGTCATTCTCACTGGTGTGAGGTGAATTCTCAGGGTTGTTTTGGTTTGCATTTCCCATATGACTAAAGATGTTGAACATTTCTTTAGGTGTTTCTCAGCCATTCGGCATTCCTCAGCTGTGAATTCTTTGTTTAGCTCTGAACCCCATTTTTTAATAGGGTTATTTGTTTCCCTGCGGTCTAACTTCTTGAGTTCTTTGTATATTTTGGATATAAGGCCTCTATCTGTTGTAGGATTGGTAAAGATCTTTTCCCAATCTGTTGGTTGCCGTTTTGTCCTAACCACAGTGTCCTTTGCCTTACAGAAGCTTTGCAGTTTTATGAAATCCCATTTGTCGATTCTTGATCTTAGAGCATAAGCCATTGGTGTTTTGTTGAGGAAATTTTTTCCAGTGCCCATGTGTTCCAGATGCTTCCCTAGTTTTTCTTCTATTAGTTTGAGTGTGTCTGGTTTGATGTGGAGGTCCTTGATCCACTTGGACTTAAGCTTTGTACAGGGTGATAAGGATGGATCGATCTGCATTCTTCTACATGTTTCCCTCCAGTTGAACCAGCACCATTTGCTGAAAATGCTATCTTTTTTCCATTGGATGGTTTTGGCTCCTTTGTCAAAAATCAAGTGACCATAGGTGTGTGGGTTCATTTCTGGGTCTTCAATTCTATTCCATTGGTCTATCTGTCTGTCTCTGTACCAATACCATGCAGTTTTTATCACTATTGCTCTGTAATACTGCTTGAGTTCAGCGATAGTGATTCCCCCTGAAGTCCTTTTATTGTTGAGGATAGCTTTAGCTATCCTGGGTTTTTTGTTATTCCAGATGAATTTGCAAATTGTTCTGTCTAACTCTTTGAAGAATTGGATTGGTATTTTGATGGGGATTGCATTGAATCTGTAGATTGCTTTTGGTAAAATGGTCATTTTTACTATATTAATCCTGCCAATCCATGAGCATGGGAGATCTTTCCATCTTCTGAGGTCTTCTTCAATTTCTTTCCTCAGTGTCTTGAAGTTCTTATTGTACAGATCTTTTACTTGCTTGGTTAAAGTCACACCGAGGTACTTTATATTATTTGGGTCTATTATGAAGGGTGTCGTTTCCCTAATTTCTTTCTCGGCTTGTTTCTCTTTTGTATAGAGGAAGGCAACTGATTTATTTGAGTTAATTTTATACCCAGCCACTTTGCTGAAGTTGTTTACCAGCTTTAGTAGTTCTCTGGTGGAACTTTTGGGATCACTTAAATATACTATCATGTCATCTGCAAATAGTGATATTTTGACCTCTTCTTTTCCGATCTGTATCCCCTTGATCTCCTTTTGTTATCTGATTGCTCTGGCTAGAACTTCAAGAACTATATTGAATAAGTAGGGAGAGAGTGGGCAGCCTTGTCTAGTCCCTGATTTTAGTGGGATTGCTTCAAGTTTCTCTCCATTTAGTTTAATGTTAGCAACTGGTTTGCTGTATATGGCTTTTACTATGTTTAGGTATGGGCCTTGAATTCCTATTCTTTCCAGGACTTTTATCATGAAGGGGTGTTGAATTTTGTCAAATGCTTTCTCAGCATCTAATGAAATGATCATGTGGTTCTGTTCTTTCAGTTTGTTTATATAATGGATCACGTTGATGGTTTTCCGTATATTAAACCATCCCTGCATGCCTGGGATGAAGCCTACTTGGTCATGGTGGATGATTGTTTTGATGTGCTCTTGAATTCGGTTTGCCAGAATTTTATTGAGTATTTTTGCGTCGATATTCATAAGGGAAATTGGTCTGTAGTTCTCTTTCTTTGTTGTGTCTTTGTGTGGTTTAGGTATAAGAGTATTTGTGGCTTCGTAGAAGGAATTCGGTAGGGCTCCATCTGTTTCAATTTTGTGGAATAGTTTGGATAATATTGGTATGAGGTCTTCTATGAAGGTTTGATAGAATTCTGCACTAAACCCGTCTGGACCTGGGCTCTTTTTGGTTGGGAGACCTTTAATGACTGCTTCTATTTCCTTAGGAGTTATGGGGTTGTTTAATTGGTTTATCTGTTCCTGATTTAAGTTCGATACCTGGTATCTGGATCTTATAATGCCCACATATATTGACTCCTCTTCTTATGGTCTTGTGCTTGTCTCTTTCCATCTGAGTATCACTGGTGTTTGAGGTCTGAGTGACTCAAGAGTCTGCCTCTTTTGTTCCTTGGTCATTACAAGTCTCCTGGTAGGCCTGTGACCCTGGCTGTAGCAAAACTCCTGTGGGGCCTTCCTACTGGAGGGCCTTCAGAGGGACAGAGAAGCTGCTGATTTGTTTCCTTGGCTGCAGTAGATCTCCTGGGGGGCCTTCAGAATGTTGGGTCTTTAGAGGAGCTGTCAGACTGTTGTCCTGTGTGATGTAGTCCTCTGAGGTGGGAAGAGGTGGGGTTGAGGGGTTGTGGGGGCAGTCAATGGAATGTTGTGTCTGTTTCCTTTTGTGCAGCCACGTTCCAGGGAGGATTTAGTCTTTTGTGTTACTCTGCATACCTCAGAGCCTGGGGACATCTTCAGGCTGGTGTCAATTGCCTAGTTTCCCTGTATACAGAGGAACTCCTGGGATGCCTTCAAACAGTGGTGTCCTGGGTGCAGTGCACCTCCAGGGATGCCTCAGGATTTGGTATTAAATGTTTTGAGTAAGGTGGTCCTTCTGGTATATTTCAGGATATGATGTCAAATGTTCTGATTCTAGCAGATCCTCTGGCATGTCTGAGGATATAGACTCTTCCAGGGAGCAGACTTGCTAGAAGTTTGTCCCAGCAGAAAGCAACTGGCAGAAGGGGATTAGTATTAGGTAGGAGGGGGATTTGAATAAAGAGTGGGTCCCTGAATCCACTGGTCCCCAGCAAACTGCTGTGGAACTTGGGGGGTGGTTCTGACCAAATGCTAAGTGCACCAAATCCTCTTGTATATCTTAAATTATAGCCTCTTCCAGGGAGCAGACTAACTAGCAGTCTGTCCCAGCAGAAAGGACCAGGTGGAAGAGGATAGATAGGTCCCTTTTTGTGAGAATTCCTTAGTTTCATTAATAGTGTCAGGTAATTTTAAATTGTGTTTGGATTATAGATAAATTTGTTGAAATATTTTGTGTGTCTGCTTTCTTGCCATTTTCCTTTTTTGTTTTGAGGACTTTTTGTTTATTTGCATATTGCACTTATATTGACATTTGTTTGTTTGTTTCCATATCATACTTGCATTGAGTCATTTTTGACACTTTAATTTTTAATAATTTAATATTTTATATTTTATATTTATATTTTCTCCACATTAATTTTCTTACAGATATATAGCTGGAAAAAATCACTCCTCTTACATTGGTTTCTTGGTCCCTATATATTTTCTAAGTACCTAATCTTATGTTAAAATCATTGATTCATTTTTAGTTGAGTTTTGTGCAGTTTTTTATGTTTGTTGTTTATCTTGCTGTATTTAGTAGATTTACAGTTGAATCTACTAATCTGTTCCACTGATTTATATGTTTGATGTGTGTCAATACCATGGTGTTTTTAATAATAGAAATCTGTAGTGTAGTTTAAACCATACTTAAATCGGCATCCAAAGGTGAAAATCACAATATTTAGCGAGAGACAAATTTTGACATTCTGAATCAAATTGTGAGAAGCATGGAAAATTATAGCAAATTAATATTTTCCAAATAATCACATTTTATAATTATTTCTTTGGTTGACAACTTGATACTAACACTCAAAATAGGTAGAATATTATTTCTTACCTAGTCTGACATTATTAGCCTTTAAACCAATAGTATTTATAAAAGAAATTGTTTTTCACAATGTTGCATTGGTATTTGGACCTTTCAACAACCATTGTATAAATTCACCTACTCTAACATCTACGTTATGAGAATGCAAGTATGTCCGTGCATGTGCTCATTTTTATAAATATTTTAATGTGTTAACCCTACTAGACCAATTTATCACTATAGCGGAAGTGATGTCAATGTTCATAATATTAAGTTTCAAATATAGTGAGAATAGGAGATGTCTATTTATCAAGAACTAAAAATAACACACGATCAGTGCTATGTCTCAAACTACTGTGGTGTCAGCTGATTGCAAATGATTGCCTATTGCAAGTGTCTGTTTCCTTTGTATTTTGAAGTGATTTTGGGATAAGGGGCAACCATGGTATGTACAAGTAATGAACTGAGCACTTGAACAGGTAAATGGGAGAGGTCAACTAAGTTCAACCGATATTTGATATTTTACATCATTCTGAGTCTGATGAGGGAGAATTTCACAAGGATTACCTTTCTCTTTCTGATTCAAGTAGTGATTACCTTGATGAAGCATTGAGTAGAAGTGAAAGTAGTGACACTGAAAACGGAAAACACAATTTTGGACAGAGGGAGCACACCTATGCCCATCAACCAAGTGATAAGGGAGATGCTGGTGTGATCATTGAGAGAAAGATTAGAAACTTTGTGGCACCAAATGTGGATCTGAGTTTCAATGAGAATGATAAAGGCAAGTGAACATTCCAGGTCATATCAATAACGAAAGCAAGAACCTAGGTTTTTCTTTCCTTGTATCTTTGAGCCAACTTCTGACAGAGTTTGACTTGCCAATCAAAAGTGTTCAGAAAGGCCAAGCTACTATTTTTCCAAGAAATTAAAGGATGCTTCTGTTGATGAAATGAAAGTTATTATTAGGCTCGGAATATACATGGAATACGTTTTTATAAAACCAAGCTAACTACCAGGATTACTGGTCAAGTAAGGGAAAATTAACATTTTTGTACATGTTTGTTGAGCAGAGTGTAAACATTCATCAAACAGACATAAAAGGGAAATATTGCTGTATTGTACAACCTCTCCAAGTTTCATCTAAATCTAACTATTGTCATGTGGTAATTAACATTTTTCTGTTCTATCTACATGTCTCAAAATTTATCACAGGAGGCCCATTGGGGGTTAATAATGCTAAGAGGTTAATGTCTGGTAAGTCTAAGCTTTAAATACAGAAATCTGGACTATACACAGCCATCTGAAGCAGCATTGCTAGACATCAAGTACATCCTGTTTCCCTTGGAGACCTGGAGGGTCCCCATGAACAACAGGCCATGACCCCTCTCCTACCAATTACCTGTCAGTCTGGTCAACCTGGGATATAGTCAGCATAGTTGAACTGTCTGATACCCTCTGACCTCCATTATCTAAATCATTTCTTTCACTGACTTCCCAAGGAGTCCTGATGTCATATGAATAATCTAGAAAATACCACAGACAACTAGATGGCTACAAGTAGCATAAGAATACAATCAAGAAAAGTCAGTATAAGGTAGCACCACCAGAGCCCAGCTATTCTGCTACAGCAAGTCCTGGCTATACTATCAGAGGCAAAGTTCAGAAGGTTACTTAAACTCCAATCTTATAAACATGACAGAGACCTTCAAAGGGGAAATGAATAAAGGCCATACGAAATAGAGAAAAGTACAATCAAATTATGGAAGTGAATAAAACAGTCCAAGAACTGAAATTTGAAATAGAAGCAATAAAGAAAGCATAAATTGAGGCCGTCCTTCAGTTGAAAAGCCTAGGAAAAAGAACAGAAAATACAGATGCAAGTATCACAAACAGAATGCAAGATATGGAAGAAAGAATCTTAGATGTAGAAGATCACATTGAGAAATTGATACATCAGTATAACAAAATTTAAAATCTTAAAAAGTTTAAGAAACAAAACATGGGAGTTCTCTGCACCCAAATCCCGTGGGAGGGAGAGCTGAACCTTCAGAGAGGCAGACACGCCTGGGAAACCAGAAGAGACTGCACTCTGTGCACATCCAGGAGCCAGAGGAAAACACCAAACGCCATCTGGAACCCTGGTGCACGGAGGCTCCTGGAAAGAGCAGCGCAGATCTTCCCGGTTGCTGCCACAGCGGAGAGGACTTAGGCAGTACCCCACGAGCAAACTTGAGCCTTGGAACTGCAGGTAGGACCAACTTTTCCCCTGCAAGAAACCTGCCTGGTGAACTCAGGACACACAGAGGCAAAATTCCTCTAAGGCCGGGCACTTCCTGTGTTTACCGGAAGTCCCACACCAGCGGATCCAAGACCGCAGCAGCTCTCTGCTCCCAAACCCCGTGGGAGAGAGACCTCACCGCCTGATCAGGTGGGCACTCCTGAGGCTGCAGAGCGGAGGAGACCACCAACACTGCCCACCCCTGCCCACATCCCTGGCCCAAGAGGCAACTGTATAAGGCCTCTGGGTTCCCATAGGGGAGGGCCCGGGAGCGGCAGGACCCCTGCGCCTGAGACACTGCCGGAACCTGAAGGAAACAGACCGGATAAACAGTTCTCTGCAACCAAATCCCGTGGGAGGGAGAGCTGAACCTTCAGACAGGCGGACACGCCTGGGAAACCAGAAGAGACTGCACTCTGTGCACATCCAGGCGCCAGAGGAAAACACCAAACGTCATCTGAAACCCTGGTGCACGGAGGCTCCCGGAAGGAGCGGCACAGATTTTCCCGGTTGCTGCCACAGCGGAGAGGACTTAGGCAGTACCCCACGAGCAAACTTGAGCCTTGGAACCACAGGTAGGACCAACTTTTCCCCTGCAAGAAACCTGCCTGGTGAACTCAAGACACAAGCCCACAGGAACAGCTGAAGACCTGTAGAGAAGAAAAACTACACGCCCGAAAGCAGAACACTCTGTCCCCATAACTGGCTGAAAGAAAACAGGAAAACAGGTCTACAGCACTCCTGACACACAGGTTATAGGACAGTCTAGCCACTGTCAGAAATAGCAGAACAAAGTAACACTAGAGATAATCTGATGGCGAGAGGCAAGCGCAGGAACCCAAGCAACAGAAACCAAGACTACATGGCATCATCGGAGCCCAATTCTCCCACCAAAGCAAACACGGAATATCCAAACACACCAGAAAAGTAAGACCTAGTTTCAAAATCATATTTGATCATGATGCTGGAGGACTTCAAGAAAGACATAAAGAACTCCCTTAGAGAACAAGTAGAAGCCTACAGAGAGGAATCGCAAAAATCCCTGAAAGAATTCCAGGAAAACACAATCAAACAGTTGAAGGAATTAAAAATGGAAATAGAAGCAATCAAGAAAGAACACATGGAAACAACCCTGGACATAGAAAATCAAAAGAAAAGACAAGGAGCTGTAGATACAAGCTTCACCAACAGAATTCAAGAGATGGAAGAGAGAATCTCGGGAGCAGAAGATTCCATAGAAATCATTGACTCAACTGTCAAAGATAATGTAAAGCGGAAAAAGCTACAGGTCCAAAACATACAGGAAATCCAGGACTCAATGAGAAGATCAAACCTAAGGATAATAGGTATAGAAGAGAGTGAAGACTCCCAGCTGAAAGGACCAGTAAATATCTTCAACAAAATCATAGAAGAAAACTTCCCTAACCTAAAAAAAGAGATACCCATAGGCATACAAGAAGCCTACAGAACTCCAAATAGATTGGACCAGAAAAGAAACACCTCCCGTCACATAATTGTCAAAACACCAAACGCACAAAATAAAGAAAGAATATTAAAAGCAGTAAGGGAAAAAGGTCAAGTAACATATAAAGGCAGACCTATCAGAATCACACCAGACTTTTCGCCAGAAAATATGAAGGCCAGAAGATCCTGGACAGATGTCATACAGACCCTAAGAGAACACAAATGCCAGCCCAGGTTACTGTATCCTGCAAAACTCTCAATTAACATAGATGGAGAAACCAAGATATTCCATGACAAAACCAAATTTACACAATATCTTTCTACAAGTCCAGCACTACAAAGGATAATAAAGGGTAAAGCCCAACATAAGGAGGCAAGCTATACCCTAGAAGCAAGAAACTAATCATCTTGGCAACAAAACAAAGAGAATGAAAGCACACAAACATAACCTCACTTCCAAATATGAATATAACAGGAAGCAATAATCACTATTCCTTAATATCTCTCAATATCAATGGCCTCAACTCCCCAATAAAAAGACATAGATTAACAAACTGGATATGCAATGAGGACCATGCATTCTGCTGCCTACAGGAAACACACCTCAGAGACAAAGACAGACATTACCTCAGAGTGAAAGGCTGGAAAACAATTTTCCAAGCAAATGGTCAGAAGAAGCAAGCTGGAGTAGCCATTCTAATATCAAATAAAATCAATTTTCAACTAAAAGTCATCAAAAAAGATAAGGAAGGACACTTCATATTCATCAAAGGAAAAATCCACCAAGATGAACTCTCAATCCTAAATATCTATGCCCCAAATACAAGGGCACCTACATATGTAAAAGAAACCTTACTAAAGCTCAAAACACACATTGCACCTCACACAATAATAGTGGGAGATTTCAACACCCCACTCTCATCAATGGACAGATCATGGAAACAGAAATTAAACAGAGATGTAGACAGACTAAGAGAAGTCATGAGCCAAATTGACTTAACGGATATTTATAGAACATTCTATCCTAAAGCAAAAGGATATAACTTCTTCTCAGCTCCTCATGGTACTTTCTCCAAAATTGACCATATAATTGGTCAAAAAACGGGCCTCAACAGGTACAGAAAGATAGAAATAATCCCATGCGTGCTATCGGACCACCACGGCCTAAAACTGGTCTTCAATAACAATAAGGGAAGAATGCCCACATATACGTGGAAATTGAACAATGCTCTACTCAATGATAACCTGGTCAAGGAAGAAATAAAGAAAGAAATTAAAAACTTTTTAGAATTTAATGAAAATGAAGGTACAACATACCCAAACTTATGGTACACAATGAAAGCTGTGCTAAGAGGAAAACTCATAGCGCTGAGTGCCTGCAGAAAGAAACAGGAAAGAGCATATGTCAGCAGCTTGACAGCACACCTAAAAGCTCTAGAACAAAAAGAAGCAAATACACCCAGGAGGAGTAGAAGGCAGGAAATAATCAAACTCAGAGCTGAAATCAACCAAGTAGAAACAAAAAGGACCATAGAAAGAATCAACAGAACCAAAAGTTGGTTCTTTGAGAAAATCAACAAGATAGATAAACCCTTAGCCAGACTAACGAGAGGACACAGAGAGTGCGTCCAAATTAACAAAATCAGAAATGAAAAGGGAGACATAACTACAGATTCAGAGGAAACTCAAAAAATCATCAGATCTTACTATAAAAACCTATATTCAACAAAACTTGAAAATCTTCAGGAAATGGACAATTTCCTAGACAGATACCAGGTATCGAAGTTAAATCAGGAACAGATAAACCAGTTAAAAAACCCCATAACTCCTAAGGAAATAGAAGCAGTCATTAAAGGTCTCCCAACCAAAAAGAGCCCAGGTCCAGACGGGTTTAGTGCAGAATTCTATCAAACCTTCATAGAAGACCTTATACCAATATCATCCAAACTATTCCACAAAATTGAAACAGATGGAGCCCTACCGAATTCCTTCTATGAAGCCACAATTACTCTTATACCTAAACCACACAAAGACCCAACAAAGAAAGAGAACTTCAGACCAATTTCCCTTATGAATATCGACGCAAAAATACTCAATAAAATTCTGGCAAACCGAATTCAAGAGCACATCAAAACAATCATCCACCATGATCAAGTAGGCTTCATCCCAGGCATGCAGGGATGGTTTAATATAAGGAAAACCATCAACGTGATCCATCATATAAACAAAATGAAAGAACAGAACCACATGATCATTTCATTAGATGCTGAGAAAGCATTTGACAAAATTCAACACCCCTTCATGATAAAAGTCCTGGAAAGAATAGGTATTCAAGGCCCATACCTAAACATAGTAAAAGCCATATACAGCAAACCAGTTGCTAACATTAAACTAAATGGAGAGAAACTTGAAGCAATCCCACTAAAATCAGGGACTAGACAAGGCTGCCCACTCTCTCCCTACTTATTCAATATAGTTCTTGAAGTTCTAGCCAGAGCAATGAGACAACAAAAGGAGATCAAGGGGATACAGATCGGAAAAGAAGAGGTCAAAATATCACTATTTGCAGACGACATGATAGTATATTTAAGTGATCCCAAAAGTTCCACCAGAGAACTACTAAAGCTGATAAACAACTTCAGCAAAGTGGCTGGGTATAAAATTAACTCAAATAAATCAGTTGCCTTCCTCTTTACAAAAGAGAAACAAGCCGAGAAAGAAATTAGGGAAACGACACCCTTCATAATAGACCCAAATAATATAAAGTACCTCGGTGTGACTTTAACCAAGCAAGTAAAAGATCTGTACAATAAGAACTTCAAGACACTGAGGAAAGAAATTGAAGAAGACCTCAGAAGATGGAAAGATCTCCCATGCTCATGGATTGGCAGGATTAATATAGTAAAAATGACCATTTTACCAAAAGCAATCTACAGATTCAATGCAATCCCCATCAAAATACCAATCCAATTCTTCAGAGTTAGACAGAACAATTTGCAAATTCATCTGGAATAACAAAAAACCCAGGATAGCTAAAGCTATCCTCAACAATAAAAGGACTTCAAGGGGAATCACTTTCCCTGAACTCAAGCAGTATTACAGAGCAATAGTGATAAAAACTGCATGGTATTGGTACAGAGACAGACAGATAGACCAATGGAATAGAATTGAAGACCCAGAAATGAACCCACACACCTATGGTCACTTGATTTTTGACAAAGGAGCCAAAACCATCCAATGGAAAAAAGATAGCATTTTCAGCAAATGGTGCTGGTTCAACTGGAGGTCAGAATGTAGAAGAATGCAGATCGATCCATGCTTATCACCCTGTACAAAGCTTAAGTCCAAGTGGATCAAGGACCTCCACATCAAAGCAGACACACTCAAACTAATAGAAGAAAAACTAGGGAAGCATCTGGAACACATGGGCACTGGAAAAAATTTCCTGAACAAAACACCAATGGCTTATGCTCTAAGATCAAGAATCGACAAATGGGATCTCATAAAACTGCAAAGCTTCTGTAAGGCAAAGGACACTGTGGTTAGGACAAAACGACAACCAACAGATTGGGAAAAGATCTTTACCAATCCTATAACAGATAGAGGCCTTATATCCAAAATATACAAAGAACTCAAGAAGTTAGACCGCAGGGAAACAAATAACCCTATTAAAAAATGGGGTTCAGAGCTGAACAAAGAATTCACAGCTGAGGAATGCCGAATGGCTGAGAAACACCTAAAGAAATGTTCAACATCTTTAGTCATAAGGGAAATGCAAATCAAAACAACCCTGAGATTTCACCTCACACCAGTGAGAATGGCTAAGATCAAAAACTCAGGTGACAGCAGATGCTGGCGAGGATGTGGAGAAAGAGGAACACTCCTCCATTGTTGGTGGGATTGCAGACTGGTAAAACCATTCTGGAAATCAGTCTGGAGGTTCCTCAGAAAATTGGACATTGAACTGCCTGAGGATCCAGCCATACCTCTCTTGGGCATATACCCAAAAGATGCCTCAACATATAAAAGAGACACGTGCTCCACTATGTTCATCGCAGCCTTATTTATAATAGCCAGAAAATGGAAAGAACCCAGATGCCCTTCAACAGAGGAATGGATACAGAAAATGTGGTACATCTACACAATGGAATATTACTCAGATATCAAAAACAACGAGTTTATGAAATTCGTAGGCAAATGGTTGGAACTGGAAAATATCATCCTGAGTGAGCTAACCCACTCACAGAAAGACATACATGGTATGCACTCATTGATAAGTGGCTATTAGCCCAAATGCTTGAATTACCCTAGATCCCTAGAACAAAGGAAACTCAAGACGGATGATCAAAATGTGAATGCTTCACTCCTTCTTTAAATGAGGAAAAAGAATACCCTTGGCAGGGAAGGGAGAGGCAAAGATTAAAACAGAGACTGAAGGAACACCCATTCAGAGCCTGCCCCACAGGTGGCCCATACATATACAGCCACCCAATTAGACAAGATGGATGAAGCAAAGAAGTGCAGACCGACAGGAGCCGGGTGTAGATCGCTCCTGAGAGACACAGCCAGAATACAGCAAATACAGAGGCGAATGCCAGCAGCAAACCACTGAACTGAGAATAGGTCCCCCGTTGAAGGAATCAGAGAAAGAACTGGAAGAGCTTGAAGGTGCTCGAGACCCCAAAAGTACAACAATGTCAAGCAACCAGAGCTTCCAGGGACTAAGCCACTAACTAAAGACTATACATGGACTGACCCTGGACTCTGTCCCCATAGGTAGCAATGAATATCCTAGTAAGAGCACCAGTGGAAGGGGAAGCCCTGGGTCCTGCTAAGACTGAACCCCCAGTGAACTAGACTATGCGGGGAGGGTGGCAATGGGGGGAGGTTTGGGAGGGGAACACCCACAAGGAAGGGGAGGGGGGAGGGTGATGTCTGTCCGGAAACCGGGAAAGGGAATAACACTTGAAATGTATATAAGAAATACTCAAGATAATAAAAAAAAAATAAAATAAAAAAAAAAAGAAACAAAACATGGAGGAAATTTGGGACACTATGAAAAGACAAAATGTCAGGATAATTGGAAAAGAAGATAGAGAAGATTCCCAGATTAAAGACCCAAGAAATATCTTCAAAAAAAGTATAGCAAAAACATTCTAAGCCTAGAAAATGAGATGCCTATAAAAGTACAAGAAGCTTTCAGTATACCAAATACATTGGAACTGAAAATTAATTCCCTCTGATACATAATAATCAAAACAGTAAGTATACAGAACAAAGAAAAAATATTAAAAGCTGCAAGGGTAAATAAATGCCAAGTGTCATGTAAAAGCAGACCTTTCAGAATTACACCTGTAATCTCCAAAATCTAAATTCTAAAAGGACCTGGCCAGATGACTTGCAGACCCAAGGAGAGAAAAGATGTCAGCCCAGATTACTACACCCAGCAAAGCATTCAATTACCATAGATAAAGAAAACAAGATATTCTCTCAGAAACTCAAATTTTAGCAATTTCTTTCCACTAACTCAACTCCACAGAGGATATGGAAAGGTAAACTCCAACCCAATGAGGCTAATTACTCCCAAGAAAACGCAAGAAAATAATTAATTGCTCACAAGTAAAACCTTTCGGGCACACACACACACAGAGAGACAGACACACAGACACTTAGACACACACACACACACACACACACACACACTTAGACACACACACACACACACACACACACACACAAAATAACAGGAACAACAATTACTGATCATTACTATTTATCAACATCAATGTACTGAACTCCCCAATAAAATGGTATCAGGTAACGGAGTGAATGCATAACCAGAACCCATCGTTCTGCTGTATTCAATAACCAAATCTCAGTTACAAAGATAGACATTACCTCAGAGGAACCGAATGGAAAAAGATGTTCTAAACAACGTATCAAAGAACAAGCTGGTGGTATTCTAATATCTAATAAAATAGAATTTCAACAAAAAGTAATCAAAAGAAACAGGGAAAAACACTTTAGACTCATCAAAGAAAAAAAAATCCACCTGGAGGATGTCTCAAGTCTAAACATCTATGTCCCAAATGCAAGGTTCCCAACATTCACAAAACAACAACAACAACAAAAACAAGCAAGAAAGCAAACAAACAAACCATTACTAAGCTTAAATAACACATAAATCTTCATAAATTAATAGTGGGAAATTTCAACACCTCATTCTTGTCAACTTCCAAGTGATTGAGATAGAATCTAAATAGAGAAATAATGAAACTAGCAGAGTTTATGGATTAAATGGACCTTACAGCTACCTATAAAATATTTCACCCAAACACAAAAGAATATGCTGTCTTTTCACCACCTCAAACAATGTCCTCCAAAATTGATGATATTCACTCAGTCACAAAACAAGCCTCCACTTATATAAAAAGATTGAAACAACCTTTAGGAACTTATCAGATCATGATGGATAACAACTGGACTTCAGCAGGAAAAGAAATGGCAGAAAATCGTCAAACACATGAAAACAAAACAACCCTCTATCCAATACCACTAGGTCAAACCACAAAAGAAAAAAAGAAAGAAAGAAAGAAAGAAAGAAAGAAAGAAAGAAAGAAAGAAAGAAAGAAAGAAAGAAAGATATTAAAGGACTCTGAACTGTAGTAAATATGGAGGCACACCATTACCATAATCAAACTTACAGGGAAATAAATGAAAGAAGTGCTGAAAGGAATCTTCAGAGCATTAAGTATCTTCATAATGAAACTGGATTAAATCTCATACTAGAAAGTTAATAGCGTGCTTGAAAGCTCTAGAAAGGAATAACAAAAAACCCAGGATAGCTAAAATTATCCTCAACAATAAAAGGACTTTAGGGGGAATCACTATCCCTGAACTCAAGCAGTATTACAGAGCAATAGTGATAAAAACTGCATGGTATTGGTACAGAGACAGACAGATAGACAAATGGAACAGAATTGAAGACCCAGAAATGAACCCACACACCTATGGTCACTTGATTTTTGACAAAGGAGCCAAAACCATCCAATGGAAAAAAAATAGCTTTTTCAGCAAATGGTGCTGGTTCAACTGGAGGTCAACATGTAGAAGAATGCAGATCGATCCATGCTTATCACGCTGTACAAAGCTTAAGTCCAAGTGGATCAAGGACCTCCACATCAAAGCAGACACACTCAAACTAATAGAAGAAAAACTAGGGAAGCATCTGGAACACATGGGCACTGGAAAAAATTTCCTGAACAAAACACCAATGGATTATGCTCTAAGATCAAGAATCGACAAATGGGATCTCATAAAACTGCAAAGCTTCTGTAAGGCAAAGGACACTATGGTTAGGACAAAACGGCAACCAACAGATTGGGAAACAATCTTTACCAATCCTACAACAGATAGAGGCCTTATATCCAAAATATACAAAGAACTCAAGAAGTTAGACCGCAGGGAAACAAATAACCCTATTAAAAAATGGGGTTCAGAGCTAAACAAAGATTTCACAGCTGAGGAATGCCGAATGGCTGAGAAACACCTAAAGAAATGTTCAACATCTTTAGTCATAAGGGAAATGCAAATCAAAACAACCCTGAGATTTCACCTCACACCAGTGAGAATGGCTAAGATCAAAAACTCAGGTGACAGCAGATGCTGGCGAGGATGTGGAGAAAGGGGAACACTCCTCCATTGTTGGTGGTGTTGCAGACTGGTACAACCATTCTGGAAATCAGTCTGGAGGTTCCTCAGAAAATTGGACATTGAACTGCCTGAGGATCCAGCTATACCTCTCTTGGGCATATGCCCAAAAGATGCCCCAACATATAAAAAAGACACATGCTCTACTATGTTCATCGCAGCCTTATTTATAATAGCCAGAAGGTGGAAAGAACCCAGATGCCCTTCAACAGAGGAATGGATACTGAAAATGTGGTACATCTACACAATGGAATATTACTCATCTATCAAAAACAATGACTTTATGAAATTTGTAGGCAAATGGTTGGAACTGGAAAATATCATCCTGAGTGAGGTAACCCAATCACAGAAAAACACACATGGTATGCACTCATTGATAAGTGGCTATTAGCCCAAATGCTTGAATTACCCTAGATGCCTAGAACAAATGAAACTCAAGATGGATGATCAAAATGTGAATGCTTCACTCCTTCTTTAAAAGGGGAACAAGAATACCCTTGGCAGGGAATAGAGAGGCAAAGATTAAAACAGAGACAGAAGGAACACCCATTCAGAGCCTGCCCCACATATGGCCCATGCATATACAGCCATCCAATTAGACAAGATGGATGAAGCAAAGAAGTGCAGACCGACAGGAGCCGGATGTAGATCTCTCCCGAGAGACACAGCCAGAATACAGCAAACACAGAGGTGTATGCCAGCAGCAAACCACTGAATTGAGAATAGGACCCCCTTTGAAGGAAGCAGAGAAAGAACTGGAAGAGCTTGAAGGGGCTCGAGACCCCATAGGTACAACAATGCCAAGCAACTAGAGCTTCCAGGGACTAAGCCACTACCTAAAGGCTATACATGGACTGACCCTGGTCTCTGACCTCATAGGTAGCAATGAATATCCTAGTAAGAGCACCAGTGGAAGGGGAAGCCCTGGGTCCTGCTAAGACTGAGCCCCCAGTGAACTAGATTGTTGGGGGGAGGGCAGCAAGGGTGGGAGGATGGGGAGGGGAACGCCCATAAAAAAGGGGAGGGGGGAGGGGGATGTTTGCCCGGAAACTGGGAAAGGGAATAACACTCGAAATATATATAAGAAATACTCAAGTTAATAAAAAAAATAGCAATAAGAAGTAGACAGCAAGAAATATTAAAAACTCAGGGCTGAAATTAGTAAATTAGAAACAGGAAACAATTCAAAGAACCAATATAACCAAGATTAGTTTTCTTGAGAAAATCAACAAGATAGACAAACCCTTGGTTAAATTATTTAAAAGGCAAAGAGAGAAAGTATCAAAACTGAAACGGAGGACATTAAAAACAGGAGGAAATCCAAAGAATCATTAGATCTTACTTCAAAAACACTTGTACTCCAAAAAATTAGAAATCTAGAAGAAATTGAAGCCTGTTAATAGATTCCACTTACCAATTTAAATCAAGATCAGGTAAACAATCTATTTTATACTATACTATACTATACTATACTATACTATACTATACTATACTATACTATACTACGCTATACTATACCCCTACAGAAATAGGAGCAATTAAAAGACTCCTATCAACAAAGGAAAAAGCCCAGAGGTAGATGCTTTAGTGAAGAAATCTACCATACTTTCAAAAAAGCAACAGTTATAGTACTTCACAATTTTTTCCAGAAAATAAAGAGAAGGAACATTGACAAACTCATGCTGTAAAGCCAGCATCACGCTGACACCTTAACTATAGACTAAATAACAGAATTAAAGACCAATTTCCCTTATTAACATTGGTCTTAAAATACCAAATAAAATAATCCCACAGTAAATAAAAAAAAATAATCTGAGAACAGGTATGAAAACCTCATCTACCTTGATCAAATGTGCTTCATTCAAAGGATGCATAGGTGATTCCATATACTAAATTTAACAACATAATCCAGCATATAATCAAACTGAAAGAAAAAAAAAACACATGATAATCTTACTGGATACCAGACAGGCCATTGTCAAAATTCAACAACCCTTCCTAGTAAATGTCTTGTGTAAATCCGGGATGCCAAGTACATATCTATATACAACAAAGGCATTAAAGAACAAGTCAATACACAGCATTATATTAAATGGAGAGAAATTTAAAGCAGTTCCACTAAAATCAGGGGAAAGAGATGGCTGTCCACTCATTCAATTTCCTTTCAATATGTTACTTGAAATTCTATCCAGAGGAAAAGACAACTAAAGGAGATCAAGGGAATACAAATGTGATGGATTGCATATGCTTGGCCCAGGGAGTGGCACTATTGGAAGATGTGGCCTTGTTGGAGGAAGTGTTCACTGTGGGTGTGGGGTTGGAGACCCTCCTCCTACCTGCCTAATGATGCTCAGTCTGTTCCTAGCTTCCTTCTGGTGAAGAATTAGAACTCAGTTCCTCCTGCACCATGCCTGTCTGGATGCTGCCATGCACTTGCCTGGTGATAATGGACTGAACCTCTAAATATGTAAGTCAGCCCCATTTAAATGTTGCCCTTTATAAAACTTGCATTGATCATGGTGTCTGTTCACAGCAATAAAACCCTAAATAAGACAACAAATTAAGAAGGAAGAAGTCCAACATTTCCTCTTCATAGTTGAAATTATATCATATACCAGTAATTCTACACTTCTACCACAGACTTCCTACTGCTGGAAATAACCTTCAGCAAAGTGGCTAGAAACAAAATTAACTCAAAAAATTAAGTATTGCTCATTTATAAAAATGATAAGTGGGCTGAGCAAGAAACCAGGAAAACAATAGCCTCAAATATGTTCATATATATATATATATATATATATATATGTAATATGATGGATTATATAATGTGACATATCTTGCTGTAACTCTAACCATGTAAGTGAAAGACCTGTATGACAAAAACTTTAAGTCTCTAAAGAACGTAAGTGAAGAAGATAGATGAAGATAGTTAGATCTCTCATGGTCATATATTGGTAGGATTGACATAGTAAAATGGGAATCTTAGTAAAAGCAATCTACAGATTCAACACAATTCCTATCAAAATGTCAACACAAATCATTACAAACCTTGAGAAAAAGCTCACAACTTCAATTGTAAAAAGAATCATGTACAATAAAAGAACTTCAGTAGGCATCACCATCCCTGATTTCTAGCTGTACAGAGCAAAACTATTGCTGCATGGTATGTTTGGATATAAGCAGACAATTTGGTCAAGGGACTAGAATCAAATACTGACATAAACCTAGACAGCTATGGACTCTTGAATTTCTAACAAAAATGTCAAAACCATACAATGGAAAGGATAAAGTATCTACTACAAATGGTGCTGGCCTAACTAGAGGACTGCTTGTAGAAGAATACAAATAGATCCATATTTCTCACAATGCACAAAGGCCAAGACCAAAGATCAAAGAACTCAACCTAAGAGTGGAAACCCTAAATCTAATATAAATGAAAGTAGGGAATAATCTTGATCAAGAATTAATAAATTGAACCTCATGAAAATGCAAAGCTTCTGTAAGTCAGAGATTGCCATCAATAAAAGAAAACAGCTGGCTTCAGATTTGCAAAAGATCTTTACTAACCCTGTATCTGACAAAGGGCTAAAATCAAAAATATATAAAGAACTCAAGAAGTTAGACACCAACAAACCAATAACCCAATTAAAAATTAGGGTACATAACCTTTATTCGTTTCACTGTATCTCTGTTTAGTTTCTGTGTCAATGACATATCCATAGGTGAGAATGGGTTGTTAAAGTCGCCCACGATCATTGTATGGTGTTCAATGTGTGTTTTGAGCTTTAGTAATGTTTTGTTTATGAATGTGTGTGTCCTTGCATTTGGGACATAGATGTTCAGAATTGAGACTTACTCTTCGCTGATTTTTCTTTTGATGAATATGAAGTGTCCTTTTCCATCTTGTTTTATAACTTTTGGATGAAAGTCTATTTTATTGGATATTAAAATGGTAACTCCTGCTCTGAATAAAAATACCTAAGCATGATTTATTGCATATAATCTTATATCTAGTTTCTATGTAAATTCTATTTGGCAAAGGTTCACAAGCAAACTTTAATATGCAAGTATGCAATCACTAAAGATATAGTTTCATTCAGTAATTTCAATGTAGGAACTTAAAATGAATAGATTTTTCCATGCTTACAATTACACTCAACTGATGACACTTGTAGTTTCTTCTTTTTAAAGAAATAAATAATATCTTTCAAAGTTTAATGCACATAAATAAAGCAATAATAGCAAGATAATGAAAAACATTAGAAAATAAAATATTAATAAAATACATTAAGGGGGATCATTTGTTCATATATTTATATTAGAATGAGCAATGAATTCAACATATATGTTATCAACAAGTGCAAAGTTATGAGAAGTAATACATATGTATGTGTGTGTGTGTGTGTGTGTGTGTGTGTGTGTGTGTTTGTGAGACTCTTTACTTGTATACATTTCTATGGAAAATTTTTGTTTTATAACTAGGATTTAGAATGAAGTGAATTTTCCGAACAGCTGCATATTAAGCTTTTCGTGCTCTGTGCTTTGACTTTGAATAACTATGTTTGTTGGTATTCCTAAATTTTCAAGATGCAAATAATAGGGTATGAAATTATTTTTCTAACCCATCAGCACTATTGAAATATATCAATTAGCATCAAGTTTCCATGACAACACTATTCAGATGTTACAAGGATTTAGTAGAGAAGATTTCAAAATACTTCCTGAATCAAAGTAGAATTTATTATAGTGATGTTATTATGAATAAACCTAGGACTAAAAATACTTTGAACAATCCCTTTGTTTAATTATTTGAATCCACCCTTTCTGTATTTCCTTTCAGCAAATAGAAGAAAAACAAATTTTTAAATTTTTCCTTCATATAATTAAAAACCATATTTTTAAAAAGCTGGATATGCTTAATGTATGTAAACGAATTTCACTAAATATTTACGTAAATCACACAAAATAATATTTAAATCATCATAAACATTAACATACATGCATTCTTATTTTTAAAAGATTCTTCTATAAAGATTAACAAACATACTGGTGGTGTTTGCATAGAGAGTCACTGTAAGCATTCACGACTTATTAGCTCATTATTTTCCTTTTTAAAAGAATAAATTATAAGGCTTTCAGTTTGGGGTTATATTTAATGATTATCACTCTCTCCATAAAATATTGTTAGAAAATGCATCTCATATTTAATAAAAAGTAAGCTGACGTTTTATAGATGTTGTTCTAGCAAACACACCTGCTATGAATTTAATGTCTGAGACCATAACATGTCCAGAAGACACTGTTTCACTCTGCTCTATGTTCTATTACTAGCTCAATGTTTCAGCTCTTTTGTATTGCATGCAGTTAAAATTAATTGTAAAGAAGTAGTTTTCCCATAATCAATTCTATAGATTCTGTTTTTTTGGTTATTTTTTATTTAAAATTCAAATGTTATCCCCCTTTCCATTTTCACCTCCACAAGTTGCCTACCCCCTCTGCCATCCCCTGTACAAGGAGGGTGCTTTCCTACCCATCCACATATTCCCATCTCAGTGTCCTAGAATTCCCCTATGCTGGGGCCTCCACAGGATCAATGATCTCCCTTCCCACTGATGCCAGAAATGACAATCCTCTGCTACATATCCAGCTGGAGTTATGGGTACACCCATGTGTACTTACAATATCTTACATATCCTATTTCCATAATACAGAGGTACACTGTCACTCTTTTACTAGGATTTATCCATATCCCTAGAACCTAGCAGTTTTTTAATACTATTGAATAATTATAATTAATTTAAAAACTTACTCTTTTTCACTAATATTTGTGTAATCAATGTTTATACAATCTTGAGTAAAGATATTAAATAAAATTCATATTTTATTTCGTAGTATTTAGATATTTTTAATTTATTTTTAGTTAACCTACCCAAAGTTAGCATCATCTATAGTCCTTTAGTAGGGGCAGCCAATTGCTAATGTATATAATTTCTAACATCATATTTCATTCATATTAATATATAGCAGAACCTAGTAAAAAGGTAAATAGTTTTCCAAGTGGATGTGAATCATAATGCTTGCTAAATTTTGAGCAAGATTTTGCATCCACTGATTTTTTTTTTAACTTGAGTATTTCTTATTTACATTTCGAATGTTATTCCCTTTCCCAGTTTCAGGGAAACATCCTCCTAATAACTCCCCCTCCCCTTCTTTAAGGGTGTTCCCCTCCCCACCCTCCCCCCATTGCCGCCCTCCCCCCAACAATCACGTTCACTGGGGGTTCAGTCTTAGCAGGACCAAGGGCTTCCCCTTCCACTGGTGATCTTACTAGTATATTCATTGCTACATATGAGGTCAGAGTCCAGGGTCAGTCCATGTATAGTCTTTAGGTGGTGGCTTAGTCCCTGGAAGCTCTAGTTGCTTGGCATTGTTGTTCATAAGGGGCCTCGAGCCCGTTCAAGCTCTTCCAGGTCTTTCTCTGATTCCTTCAACAGGGGTCCTGTTCTCAGTTCAGTGGTTTGCTGCTGGCATTCGCCTCTGTATTTGCTATATTCTGGCTGTGTCTGTCAGGAGAGATCTACAACCGGCTCCTGTAAGCCTGCAGTTCTTTGCTTCATCCATCTTATCTAATTGGGTGGCTGTATATGTATGGGCCACATGTGTGGCAGGCTCTGAATGGGTGTTCCTTCTGTCTCTGTTTTAATCTTTGCCTCTCTATTCCCTGCCAAGGGTATTCTTGTTCCGCCTTTTAAAGAAAGAGTGAAGCATTCACATTTTGATCATCCTTCTTGAGTTTCATGAGTTCTATGCATCTAGGGTAATTCAAGCATTTGGGCTAATAGCCACTTATCAATGAGGGCATACCGTGTGTGCTTTTCTGTGATTGGGTTACCTCACTCAGGATGATATTTTCGAGTTCCAACAATTTGTCTATGAATTTCATAAAAGCATTGTTGTTTTTTTTTTTTTATTAACTTGAGTATTTCTTATATAAATTTCGAGTGTTATTCCCTTTCCCGGTATCCGGGCGAACATCCCCCTCCCCCTCCCCTTCCTTATGGGTGTTCCCCTCCCAATCCTCCCCCCATTGCCGCCCTCCCCCCACCAGTCTAGTTCACTGGGGGTTCAGTCTTAGCAGGACCCAGGGCTTCACCTTCCACTGGTGCTCTTACTAGGATATTCATTGCTACCTATGAGGTCAGAGTCCAGGGTCAGTCCATGTATAGTCTTTAGTTAGTGGCTTAGTCCCTGGAAGCTCTGGTTGCTTGGCATTGTTGTACATATGGGGTCTCAAGCCCCTTCAAGTTCTTCCAGTTCTTTCTCTGATTCCTTCAACGGGGTTTCTATTCTCAGTTCAGTGGTTTGCTGCTGGTATTCGCCTCTGTATTTGCTGTATTCTGGCTGTGTCTCTCAGGAGCGATCTACATCCGGCTCCTGTCAGTCTGCACTTCTTTGCTTCATCCATCTTGTCTAATTGGGTGGCTGTATATGTATGGGCCACATGTGGGGCAGGCTCTGAATGGGTGTTCCTTCTGTCTCTGTTTTAATCTTTGCCTCTCTCTTCCCTGCCAAGGGTATTCTTGTTCCCCTTTTAAAGAAGGAGTGAAGCACTCACGTTTTGATCATCCGTCTTGAGTTTCATTTGTTCTAGGCATCTAGGGTAATTCAAGAGTTTGGGCTAATAGCCACTTATCAATGAGTGCATACCATGTATGTCTTTCTGTGATTGGGTTAGCTCACTCAGGATGATATTTTCCAGTTCCAACCATTTGCCTACGAATTTCATAAAGTCGTTGTTTTTGATAGCTGAGTAATATTCCATTGTGTAGATGTACCACATTTTCTGTATCCATTCCTCTGTTGAAGGGCATCTGGGTTCTTTCCAGCTTCTGGCTATTATAAATAAGGCTGCAATGATCATAGTGGAGCACGTGTCTTTTTTATATGTTGGGGCATCTTTTGGGTATATGCCCAAGAGAGGTATAGCTGGATCCTCAGGCAGTTCAATGTCCAATTTTCTGAGGATCGTCCAGACTGATTTCCAGAATGGTTGTACCAGTTTGCAATCCCAACAACAATGGAGGAGTGTTCCTCTTTCTCCACATCCTCGCCAGCATCTGTTGTCCCCTGAGTTTTTGATCTTAGCCATTGTCACTGGTGTGAGGTGAAGTCTCAGGGTTGTTTTGATTTGCATTTCCCTTATGACTAAAGATGTTGAACATTTCTTTAGGTGTTTCTCAGCCATTCGGCATTCCTCAGCTGTGAATTCTTTGTTTAGCTCTGAGCCCCATTTTTTAATAGGGTTATTTGTTTCCCTGTGGTCTAACTTCTTGAGTTCTTTGTATATTTTGGATATAAGGCCTCTATCTGTTGTAGGATTGGTAAAGATCTTTTCCCAATCTGTTGGTTGTCGTTTTGTCCTAACCACAGTGTCCTTTGCCTTACAGAAGCTTTGCAGTTTTATGAGATCCCATTTGTCGATTCTTGATCTTAGAGCGTAAGCCACTGGTGTTTTGTTCAGAAAATTTTTTCCAGTGCCCATGTGTTCCAGATGCTTCCCTAGTTTTTCTTCTATTAGTTTGAGTGTGTCTGCTTTGATGTGGAGGTCCTTGATCCACTTGGACTTAAGCTTTGTACAGGGTGATAAGCATGGATCGATCTGCATTTTTCTACATGTTGCCCTCCAGTTGAACCAGCACCATTTGCTGAAAATGCTATCTTTTTTCCATTGGATGGTTTTGGCTCCTTTGTCAAAAATCAAGTGACCATAGGTGTGTGGGTTCATTTCTGGGTCTTCAATTCTATTCCATTGGTCTATCTGTCTGTCTCTGTACCAATACCATGCAGTTTTTATCACTATTGCTCTGTAATACTGCTTGAGTTCAGGGATAGTGATTCCCCCTGAAGTCCTCTTATTGTTGAGGATAGCTTTAGCTATCCTGGGTTTTTTGTTATTCCAGATGAATTTGCAAATTGTTCTGTCTAACTCTTTGAAGAATTGGATTGGTATTTTGATGGGGATTGCATTGAATCTGTAGATCGCTTTTGGTAAAATGGCCATTTTTACTATATTAATCCTGCCAATCCATGAGCATGGGAGATCTTTCCATCTTCTGAGGTCTTCTTCAATTTCCTTCTTCAGTGTCTTGAAGTTCTTATTGTACAGATCTTTTACTTGCTTTGTTAAAGTCACACCAAGGTACTTTATATTATTTGGGTCTAATATGAAGGGTGTCGTTTCCCTAATTTCTTTCTCGGCTTGTTTCTCTTTTGTATAGAGGAAGGCAACTGATTTATTTGAGTTAATTTTATACCCAGACACTTTGCTGAAGTTGTCTATCAGCTTTAGTAGTTCTCTGGTGGAACGTTTGGGATCACTTAAATATACTATCATATCATCTGCAAATAGTGATATTTTGACTTCTTTTCCGATCTGTATCCCCTTGACCTCCTTTTGTTGTCTGATTGTTCTGGCTAGAACTTCAAGAACTATATTGAATAAGTAGGGAGAGTGTGGGCAGTCTAGTCTAGTCCCTGATTTTAGTGGGATTTATTCAAGTTTCTCTCCATTTAGTTTAATGTTAGCAACTGGTTTGCTGTATATGGCTTTTACTATGTTCAGGTACGGGCCTTGAATTCCTATTCTTTACAGGACTTTTATCATGAAGGGGTGTTGAATTTTTTCAAATGCTTTCTCAGCGTCTAATGAAATGATCATGTGGTTTTGTTCTTTCAGTTTGTTTTTATAATGGATCACGTTGATGGTTTTCCGTATATTAAACCATCCCTGCATGCCTGGAATGAAACCTACTTGGTCATGGTGGATGATTGTTTTGATGTGCTCTTGGATTTGGTTTGCCAGAATTTTGTTGAGTATTTTTGTGTCGATATTCATAAGGGAAATTGGTCTGAAGTTCTCTTTCTTTGTTGTGTCTTTGTGTGGTTTAGGTATAAGAGTAATTGTGGCTTCGTAGAAGGTAGTCGGTGGTGATCCATCTGTTTCAATTTTGTGGAATAGTTTGGATAATATTGGTATGAGGTCTTCTATGAAGGTTTGATAGAATTCTCTACTAAACCCGTCTGGACGTGGGCTCTTTTTGGTTGGGAGACCTTTAAAGACTGCTTCTATTTCCTTAGGAGTTATGGGGTTGTTTTACTGGTTAATTTGTTCCTGATTTAACTTCGGTACCTGGTATCTGTCTAGGAAATTGTCCATTTCCTGTAGATTTTCAAGTTTTGTTGAATATAGGTTTTTATAGTAAGATCTGATGATTTTTTGAATTTCCTCTGAATCTGTAGTTATATCTCCCTTTTCATTTCTGATTTTGTTAATTTGGACACGCTCTCTGTGTCCTCTCGTTAGTCTGGCTAAGGGTTTATCTATCTTGTTGATTTTCTCAAAGAACCAACTTTTGGTTCTGTTGATTCTTTCTATGGTCCTTTTTGTTTCTACTTGGTTGATTTCAGCTCTGAGTTTGATTATTTCCTGCCTTCTACTCCTCCTGGGTGTATTTGCTTCTTTTTGTTCTAGAGCTTTTAGGTGTGCTGTCAAGCTGCTGACATATGCTCTTTCCTGTTTCTTTCTGCAGGCACTCAGCACTATGAGTTTTCCTCTTAGCACAGCTTTCATAGTGTCCCATAAGTTTGGGTATGTTGTACCTTCATTTTCATTAAATTCTAAAAAGTTTTTAATTTCTTTCTTTATTTCTTCCTTGACCAGGTTATCATTGAGTAGAGCATTGTTCAATTTCCAAGTATATGTGGGCATTCTTCCTTGATTGTTATTGAAGACAAGTTTTAGGCCGTGGTGGTCCGATAGCACGCATGGGATTATTTCTATCTTTCTGTACCTGTTGAGGCCCATTTTTTGACCAATTATATGGTCAATTTTGGAGAAAGTACCATGAGGAGCTGAGAAGAAGGTATATCCTTTTGCTTTAGGATAGAATGTTCTATAAATATCCGTTAAGTCCATTTGGCTCATGACTTCTCTTAGTCTGTCTACATCTCTGTTCAATTTCTGTTTCCATGATCTGTCCATTGATGATTTGGGTTGTTGAAATCTCCCACTATTATTGTGTGAGGTGCAATGTGTGTTTTGAGCTTTAGTACGGTTTCTTTTACATATGTAGGTGCACTTGTATTTGGGGCATAGATATTTAGGATTGAGAGTTCATCTTGGTGGATTTTTCCTTTGATGAATATGAAGTGTCCTTCCTTATCTTTTTTGATGACTTTTAGTTGAAAATTGATTTTATTTGATATTAGAATGGCTACTCCAGCTTGCTGCTTCTGACCATTTGCTTGGAAAATTGTTTTCCAGCATTTCAATCTGAGGTAATGTCTGTCTTTGTCTCTGAGGTGTGTTTTCTGTAGGCAGCAGAATGCAGGGTCCTCATTGCGTATCCAGTTTGTTAATCTATGTCTTTTTATTGTGGAGTTGAGGCCATTGATGTTGAGAGATATTAAGGAATAGTGATTATTGCTTCCCGTTATATTCATATTTGGATGTGAGGTTATGTTTGTGTGCTTTCATTCTCTTTGTTTTGTTGCCAAGACGATTAGTTTCTTGCTTCTTCTAGGGTATAGCTTGCCTCCTTATGTTGGGCTTTACCATTTATTATCCTTTGTAGTGCTGGATTTGTAGAAAGATATTGTGTAAATTTGGTTTTGTCATGGAATATCTTGGTTTCTCCATCTCTGTTAATTGAGAGTTTTGCAGGATACAGTAACCTGGGCTGGCATTTGTGTTCTCTTAGGGTCTGTATGACATCAGTCCAGGATCTTCTGGCCTTCATAGTTTCTGGCGAGAAGTCTGGTGTGATTCTGATAGGTCTGCCTTTATATATTACTTGACCTTTTTCCCGTACTGCTTTTAATATTCTTTCTTTATTTTGTGCATTTGTTGTTTTGACAATTATGTGATGGGAGGTGTTTCTTTTCTGGTCCAATCTATTTGGAGTTCTGTAGGCTTCTTGTATGCCTATGGGTATCTCTTTTTTTAGGTTAGGGAAGTTTTCTTCTATGATTTTGTTGAAGATATTTACTGGTCCTTTGAGCTGGGAGTCTTCACTCTCTTCTATACCTATTATCCTTAGGTTTGATCTTCTCATTGAGTCCTGGATTTCCTGTATGTTTTGGACCAGTAGCTTTTTCCGCTTTACATTATCTTTGACAGTTGAGTCAATGATTTCTATGGAATCTTCTGCTCCTGAGATTCTCTCTTCCATCTCTTGTATTCTGTTGGTGAAGCTTGTATCTACAGCTCCTTGTCTCTTCTTTTGGTTTTCTATATCCAGGGTTGTTTCCATGTGTTCTTTCTTGATTGCTTCTATTTCCATTTTTAATTCCTTCAACTGTTTGATTGTGTTTTCCTGGAATTATTTCAGGGATTTTTGCAATTCCTCTCTATAGGCTTCTACTTGTTTATTAATGTTTTCCTGTGTTTCCCTAAGTGTGTTCATGTCTTTCTTGAAGTCCTCCAGCATCATGATCAAATATGATTTTGAAACTAGATCTTGCTTTTCTGGTGTGTTTGGATATTCCATGTTTGTTTTGGTGGGAGAATTGGGCTCCGATGATGGCATGTAGTCTTGGTTTCTGTTGCTTGGGTTCCTGCGCTTGACTCTCGCCATCAGATTATCTCTAGTGTTACTTTGTTCTGCTATTTCTGACAGTGGCTAGACTGTCCTATAAGCCTGTGTGTCAGGAGTGCTGTAGACCTGTTTTCCTCTCTTTCAGTCAGTTATGGGGACAGAGTGTTCTGCTTTCGGGCGTGTAGTTTTTCCTCTCTACAGGTCTTCAGCTGTTCCTGTGGGCCTGTGTCTTGAGTTCACCAGTCAGCTTTCTTGCAGCAGAAAAGTTGGTCTTACCTGTGGTCCCGAGGCTCAAGTTCGATCGTGGGGTGCTACCCACGGGCTCTCTGCGGCGGCAGCAACCAGGCATACCTGTGCCACCCCTTCGGGAAGCTTCAGTGCACCAGGGTTCCAGATGGCCTTTGGTGTTTTCCTCTGGCGTCCGAGATGTGTATGCAGAGTTCAGTCTCTTCTGGTTTCCCAGGCGTGTCTGCCTCTCTGAGGGTTTAGCTCTCCCTCCCATGCGATTTGGGTGCAGAGAACTGTTTATCTGGTCTGTTTCCTTCAGGTTCCTGCAGTGTCTCAGGCAGGGGTCCTGCCGCTCCTGGGCCCTCCCCCACGGGAGCCCAGAGGCCTTATACAGTTTCCTCTTGGGCTAGGGATGTGGGCACGGGTGGGCAGTGTTGGTGGTCTCTTCTGCTCTGCAGCCTTAAGAGTGCCCACCTGACCAGGCGGTGAAATCTCTTTCCCACAGGGTCTGGGAGCAGAGAGCTGCTGCGGGCCGGGATCCGCTTGTGTGGGACTTCCTGTAAACATAGGACGTGCCCGGTCCTAGAGGAATTCTGCCTCTGTGTCCCGATTTCACCAGGCAGCTTTCTTGCAGCAGAAAAGTTGGTCTTACCTGTGCTCCCGAGGCTCATGTTTGCTCGCGGGGTGCTGCCCACGGGCTCTCTGCGGTGGCAGCAACCAGGAATACCTGTGCCACCCCTTCCGGGAGCTTCAGTGCAGCAGGGTTCCAGATGGCCTTTGGTGTTTTCCTCTGGCGTCTGAGATGTATGTACAGAGTGCAGTCTCTTCTGGTTTCCCAGGCGTGTCTGCCTCTCTGAGGGTTTAGCTCTCCCTCCCACGAGATTTAGGTGCAGAGAGGCATTGTTTTTTGATAGCTGAGTAATATTCCATTGTGTAGATGTACCACATTTTTTGTATCCATTCCTCTGTTGAAGGGAAACTGGGTTCTTTCCAGCTTCTGGCTATTATAAATAAGGCTGCGATGAACATAGTGGAACACGTGTCTTTTTTATATGTTGGGGCATCTTTTGGGTAGATGACCAAGAGAGGTATAACTGGATCCTCAGGCAGTTCAATGTCCAATTTTCTGAGGAACCTCCAGACTGGTCTCCAGAATGGTTGTACCAGTCTGCAATCCCACCAACAATAGAGGAGTGTTCCTCTTTCTCCACATCTTCTCCAGCATTTGTTGTCACCTGAGTTTTTGGTCTTAGCCATTCTCACTGGTGTGAGGTGAAATCTCAGGGTTGTTTTGATTTGCATTTCCCTTATGACTAAAGATGTTGAACATTTCTTTAGGTGTTTCTCCACCATTCGGCATTCCTCAGCTGTGAATTCTTTGTTTAGCTCTAACCCCATTTTTTAATAGGGTTATTTGTTTCCCTGCGGTCTAACTTCTTGAGTTCTTTGTATATTTTGGATATATGGCCTCTATCTGTTGTACGATTGGTAAAGATCTTTTCCCAATCTGTTGGTTGCCGTTTTGTCCTAACCACAGTGTCCTTTGCCTTACAGAAGCTTTGCAGTTTTATGAGATCCCATTTGTCGATTCTTGATGTTAGAGCATAATCCATTGGTGTTTTGTTCAGGAAATTTTTTCCAGTGCCCACGTGTTCAAGATGCTACCATAGTTTTTCTTCTATTAGTTTGAGTGTATCTGGTTTGATGTGGAGGTCCTTGATCCACTTGGATTTAAGCTTTGTACAGGGTGAAGAGCATGGATCGATTTGCATTCTTCCACATGTTGACCTCCAGTTGAACCAGCACCCTTTGCTGAAAATGCTATCTTTTATCCATTGAATGGTTTTGGCCTCTTTGTCAAAAATCAGGTGCCCATAGGTGTGTGGGTTCATTTCTGGGTCTTCAATTCTGTTCCATTGGTCTGTCTGTCTGTCTCTGTACCAATACCATGCAGTTTTTACTACTATTGCTCTGTAATATAGCTTGAGTTCAGGAATAGAGATTCCCCCTGAAGTCATTGTATTGTTGAGAATAGTTCTAGCTATCCTGGGTTTTTTTGTTATTCCAGAAGAATTTGCAAATTGTTCTGTCTAACTCTTTGAAGAATTGGATTGGTATTTTGATGGGGATTGCACTGAATCTGTAGAACGATATTGGTAAAATGGCCATTTTTATTATATTAATCCTGCCAATCCATGAGCATGGGAGATCATTTCATCTTCTGAGGAGTTCTTCAATTTCTTTCTTCAGAGTCTTGAAGTTCTTATTGTACAGATCTTTTACTTGCTTGGTTAAAGTCACACCGAGGTACTTTATATTGTTTGGGTCTATTATGAAGGGTGTCGTTTCCCTAATTCCTTTCTCGGCTTGTTTCTCTTTTGTGTAGAGGAAGGCTACTGATTTATTTGAGTTAATTTTATACCCAGCCACTTTGCTGAAGTTGTTTATCAGCTTTAGTAGTTCTCTGGTGGAACTTTTGGGATCACTTAAATATACTATCATATTATCTGCAAATGGGGATATTTTGACTTTTTCTTTACCAATCTGAATCCCCTTGATTTCCTATTGCTCTCTGATTGCTCTGGCTAGAACTTCAAGAACTACATTGAATAAGTAGGGAGAGAGTGGGCAGCCTTGTTTAGTCCCTGAATAGTGGGATTGCTTCAAGTTTCTCTCCATTTAGTTTAATGTTAGCAACTGGGTTGCTGTATATGGCTTTTACTATGTTTAGGTATGGGCCTTGAATTCCTATTCTTTCCAGGACTTTCATCATGAAGGGGTGTTGAATTTTGTCAAATGCTTCCTCAGTGTCTAATGAAATGATCATGTGATTTTATTCTTTCAGTTTGTTTATATAATGGATCACGTTGATGGTTTTCTGAATATTAAACCATCCCTGCATGCCTGGGATGAAGCCTACTTGTCATGGTGGATGATTGTTTTGATGTGCTCTTGGATTCGGTTTGCAAGAATTTTATTGAGTATTTTTGCATCGATATTCATAAGGGAAATTGGTCTGAAGTTCTCTTTCTTTGTTGTGTCTTTGTGTGGTTTAGGTATAAGAGTAATTGTGGCTTCATAGAAGGAATGCGGTAGTGCTCCATCTGTTTCAATTCTGGGGAATAGTTTGGATAGTATTGTTATGAGGTCTTCTATGAAGGTCTGAAAGAATTCTGCACTACACCCGTCTGGACCTGGGCTCTTTTTGGTTGGGAGACCTTTAATGACTGCTTCTATTTCCTTAGGAGTTATGGGGTTGTTTAACTGGTTTATTTGTTCCTGATTTAACTTCGGTAACTGGTATCTGTCTACGATATTTTCCATTTCCTGTAGATTTTCAAGTTTTGTTGAATATAGGCTTTTATAGTAAGATCTGATGATTTTTTTAATTTCCTCTGAATCTGTAGTTATATTTCCCTTTTCATTTCTCATTTTGTTAATTTGGACGCACTCTCTCTGTCCTCTCGTTAGTCTGGCTAAGGATTTGTCTGTCTTGTTGATTTTCTCAAAGAACCAATTTTTGGTTCTGTTGATTCTTTCTATGGTCCTTTTTGTTTCTACTTGGTTGATTTCAGCTCTGAGTTTGATTATTTCCTGTCTTTGCTGCTTTGGTGTATTTGCTTATTTTTGTTCTAGAGCTTTTAGGTGTGCTGTCAAGCTGCTGACATATGCTCTCTCCTGTTTCTTTCTGCAGACACTCAGAGCTATGTGTTTTCCTCTTAGCACAGCTTTCATTGTGTCCCATAAGTTTAGGTATGTTGTACCTTCATTTTCATTAAATTCTAAAAAGTCTTTAATTTCTTTCTGTATTTCTTTCTTGACCAGGTTATCCTTGAGTAGAGCATTGTTCAACTTCCACGTATATGTGGGCGTTTTTCCCTTATTGTTATTGAAGACCAGCTTTAGGCCGTGGTGGTCTGATAGCACACATGGGATTATTTCTATCTTTCTGTACCTGTTGAGGCCCGTTTTTAGACCAATCATATGGTCAATTGCGGAATAAGTTCCATGAGGAGCTGAGTAGAATGTATATCCTTTTGCTTTAGGATAGAATGTTCTATGAATATCTGTTAAGTCTACTTGGTTCATGACTTCTCTTAGTCTGTTTACTTCCCTGTTTAATTTGTGTTTCCATGATCTGTCCATTGATGAGAGTGGGGTGTTAAAACCTCCTACTATTATTGTGTGAGGTGCAATGTGTGTTTTGAGCTTTAGTAAGTTTTCTTTTATGTATGCAGGTGCCCTTGTATTTGGAGCATAGATATTTAGGATCGAGAGTTCATGTTGGTGGATTTTTCCTTTGATGAATATGAAGTGTCCTTCCTTATTTTTTTTGATGACTTTTTGTTGAAAATTGATTTTATTTGATATTAGAATGGCTACTCCAGCTTGCTTCTTCTGACCATATGCTTGGAAAGTTGTTTTCCAGCCTTTCACTCTGAGGTAGTGTTTGTCTTTGTCTCTGAGTTGTGTTTCCTGTAGTCAGCAGAATGCAGAGTCCTCATTACATATCCAGTTTATTATCTATGCCTTTTTATTGGAGAGTTGAGACCATTGATGTTGAGAGATATTAAGGAATAGTGATTATTGCTTCCTGTTATATTCATATTTGGATGTGAGGTTATGTTTGTGTGCTTTTCTTCTCTTTGTTTTTTTGCCAAGACGATTAGTTTCTTGCTTTTTCTAGGGTGTAGCTTGCTTCCTTATGTTGGGCTTTACCATATGTTATCCTTTCTCGTGCTGGATTTGTAGAAAGATATTGTGTAAATTTGTTTTTGTCATGGAATATCTTGGATTCTCCATCTATGTTAATTGAGAGTTTTGCAGGATACAGTAACCTGGGCTGGCATTTGTGTTCTCTTAGGGTCTGTATGACATCTGTCCAGGATCTTCTGGCTTTCATAGTCTCTGGCAAAAAGTCTAGTGTGATTCTAATAGGTCTGCCTTTATATGTTACTTGACCTTTTTCCCTTACTGCTTTTAATATTCTTTCTTTATTTTTTGCATTTGGTGTTTTGACTATTATGTGTGAGAATGTGTTTCTTTTCTGGTCCAATCTTTTTGGAGTTCTGTAGGCTTCTTTTATGCCTATGGGTATCTCTCTTTTTTTTTTTTTTTTTTTTAGGTTAGGGAAGTTTTCGTCTATGATTTTGTTGAAGATATTTACTGGTCCTTTGAGCTGGGAGTCTTCACTCTTTTCTATACCTATTATCCTTAGGTTTGATCTTCTCATTTAGTCCTGGATTTCCTGTATGTTTTGGACTAGTAGCTTTTTCTGCTTTACATTATCTTTGACTGTTGATTCGATGATTTCTATGAAATCTTCTGCTCCTGAGTTTCTCTCTTCTATCTCTTGTATTCTGTTGGTGATGCTTGTATCTACGGCTCCTTTTCTCTTCTTTTGGTTTTCTATATCCAGGGTTGTTTCCATGTGTTCTTTCTTGATTGCTTCTATTTCCATTTTTAATTCCTTCAACTGTTTGATTGTGTTTTCCTGGAATTCTTTCAGGGATTTTTGTGATTCCTCTCCATAGGCTTCTACTTTTTTATATATGTTTTCCTGGAATTCTTTCAGGGATTTTTGTGATTCCTCTCTATAGGCTTCTACTTTTTTATATATGTTTTCCTGGAATTCTTTCAGGGATTTTTGTGATTCCTCTCTGTAGGCTTCTTCTTGTTTATTTATGTTTTCCTGTGTTTCTCTAAGGGAGTTCTTCATGTCTTTCTTGAAGTCCTCCTGCATCATGATCAAATCTGATTTTGAAACTAGATCTTGCTTTTCTGGTGTGTTTGGATATTCCGTGTTTGCTTTGGTGGGAGAATTGGGCTCCGATGATGCCATGTAGTCTTGGTTTCTGTTGCTTGGGTTCCTGTGCTTGCCTCTTGCCATCAGATTATCTCTAGTGTTACTTTGTTCTGCTATTTCTGACAGTGGGTAGACTGTCCTATAAGCCTGTGTGTCAGGAGTGCTGTGTCCCATGCTATGTCTCGCCCGCAAGAATGACGCAGGACACAAAGGATCCTTCTGCAGAAATAGCTTTAATGCATCTTGAGAGCGAGAGCACAAGCTTACAATATGGAGACTCCGAGTGAGGGAAAGACCATCCCTTATATAGAAAACTATCCTCGCCTAGGACGTGTCACTCTCTGGCTGGTCACTGCCAGATGTGCCAGATAACGTACCACAGCATACGTGTCCCCCTGAGTGAGGAATTTACCAGGCGCTTGCGTATTGCCCTTTTTTTAGGTGCATCCTGCTGGATATCGGCGCCATCTTACAATGGAGAATGTGAGGACGGCCCTCCACAGTGCTGTAGACCTGTTTTCCTGTTTTCTTTCAGCCAGTTATGGGGACAGAGTGTTCTGCTTTCGGGTGTGTAGTTTTTCCTATCTATAGGTCTTCAGCTGTTTCTGTGCGCCTGTATCTTTGCGTTCACCAGGCAGGTCACTTGCAGCAGAAAAGTTGGTCGTACCTGCAGTTCCGAGGCTCAAGTTTGCTTGTGGGGTGTTGCTTATGAGCTCTCCGTGGTGGCAGCAACCAGGAAGATATGTGCCGCCCTTTCTGGGAGCTTTCGTGAACCAGGGTTCCAGATGGCGTTTGGTGTTTTCCTCTGGAGTCAGAGATGTGGGCCGAGTGTAGACTCTTCTGGTTTCCCAGGCGTGTCTCTCCACTGGTATATTTATGTAATGCTGTTATATAGTCTAGAAAGTCACATTTTTTCTATAATAATTAGGCTGGCCCTAAATTAATATCTAAAAATAACTAAATTAATATCTAAAAATTTATAATGCAAAATGGTATTTTTTCAGCATTGTGTGTACTCAGCATTATGACAATACATTACTTCAAATTGTTAAATATATTAGTATACTTACCAACTATTTTATGTTATCAAATGATAAAAACAAATGTATTTACTATTTAGAATAATTTATTCAGGATCATACAGTAATACTTACCTATCTGCTAATAATATACTAATTAAAATCAGGTGGGCTATGGCTGTGCCTTTCAATATGTTTAAACACTGAGAATCTAAATACTTATAAGATTTTTAATATATTTACTTTATGTAGTACTTTATAGCAACTTTATTATTAAAAATTTTCAATAATAATACAAGTTAGTTTGAAATTATTGTTTTAAATGTTGACATTTTTATTTTAATGTAAATTCTAAGCAGTTCTATAAGTTTGGGGATGGTATCTTACAAGATTACTGCGGCATTTATTTGTGTACTATTTTGTGGTTTTTCTCTGATTGTTTACACTTTTTCTTTATAATGAAAATATTTTATTTGTTTCTGAAATAGGTACTAAAATAACAAATTTCTAAATATCTTATGACAAAATAGTCAAACATTTATCTCATTCCTTGATTTTGTTATTTTACTTCAACTAATTTGCAATTGGTATAATTCCATTAAATATTTTTAACATATTGATCTACTTTACATCTCAATCACAGCTTCCCCTCCCTCCTGTCTTCCCAGTCCCTCCCTCTCACTTTTCTTCTCCAACAAATACCCCCTCCTCACTTTCTCCTTAGAAAATGGAAGGTGAAAGTAGATGGGTGGGAGGGAGATCATCCTCATAGAAACGGGGAGGAGGGATGGGAGCGGGGGAAACCAAGAAAGGGGATAACATTTGAAATGTTAATACATAAAGTATCCAATTAAAAAAAAAGTGGGGAGAGAGGCCTTCTTTAGATATCAACCCTACTTGGAATATCAAGTTGCAGTATTACTTGGAACATGATCTCCTATTTTGGCTAGAAAAATGACACATGTAGGAGAAAGGGATTCAGAGACAGGCAACAGTGAAAAAGACAGACTCTGCTCATGCTGCTCTTTCTATATGAAGACTCAGTTGTGAAATTGTCACCTATATGTATAGTGTCTATGTATGACCAATGTATGCTCTGTGTTTGATGAGTCAGTCTTTGTGAGAACCTCTTGGCCAAGGTTAATTGATTCTATGTGTTTTCTTGTGTCCTTTATCTCTCTGGCTCCTTTCATCCTTCTTTTGTCTCTTCCCATAGCATTCTCCAAGCATCAACTAGTGTTTGGCAGTGAGACACTGCATCGGTTTCCATCATTTGTTGGGTGAAAAGAATGTTATGCTAGGCTCCTTTTGCAAGTATACTAGACTTTCATTAAAAAATGTTAGTCATGGGCTCTCTCTCCTAGTGGCATGAGTCTCAAGCTGTGCCAGTCATTCTTTGGCCATGACCTCAATTTCTACACTATCTTTGTTCCTGCACATCTTTTAGGCAGGAGAAATTGTAAATTGAAGAATTTTTTTGGCAGGGTTAGTGTCACAATATCTCTATTGAAAGACTTTTTGGTTAAAGGTGATAGTCCATTCAGTTTCCATATCCCCCAGTGCTAGGAGTCTTAGCAAGAGACAACATTATAGATTTGTGGGTGTTTCCATTGTCTTGTGCTTCTAGCTGGTTGAGGATGCCTACCCCTGATTCCAGTTGCCTTTCCCAGTACTCTCTAAACTCATTCCTGCTGCCACATGATAACAACTGTTTTTTGTTTTGTTTTGTTTTGTTTCTGTTTGTTTTTCAGTTAATTTTGTATCCAGCCATTTTGCTGACAGTGTTGCTCATGTGTAGGAGTCCCTGATATAAATTTTAGTTAGCTTATATATATTATTATATCATCTGTGAACAGTGATACTTTGACTTCTTCCTTTCCAATTTGTAACTCCTTGATCTCCTTTAGTTTTCTTACTGTTCTAATTAAAAATGTGACTTTTACATGTAAGAAAAGATGTATAGGAAGAAAGGAGACAGTCTTGTCTTGTTCATAATTTAGTGGAATTGCTTTAAGTTTCTCTCCTTTTAACTTGATATTGGTTATTGGTTTTCTATATGTTGCCTTTATTGTATTGAAGTATGTACAAGGTATCCCTGATCTATTCAAGAATAAAATAAGAATAAGTTTGTTTATATGGCTCATTACATTGATCGAGTTTTGTATGTTGAACTATCCTTTGCATCTCTGAGATGATACCTACTAGATCATGGTGGATGATGATTTTGATGTTTTTGGATTCAGTATTTTATTGAGTATTTTTGCATCAATATATTCCTAGGGGAAATTGGTCTAGAAGTTCTATTTATTTTGTTGAGTCTTTGTGTAGTTTATGTATTAAGTTGACCGTGGCCTTACTCAATGACTTTGGCAAAGTTCTTTCTGTTTCTATTTTGTGTAATAATTTGATAAGTATCGTTCTTATCACTTTTTTGAAAATCTGGTAAAATTCTACACTAAAACCAGTCATCTTTGACTCTTTTTTTGTTTGTTTGGAGATTTTAATTACTGTTTCTATTTCTTAACGGTTATACATCTGTTTAGATTGTTTAACTGACCTTAATTTAATTGTGGTAAGTGATAGCTTTCAAGAAAAGGGTTCATTTTGTTTTCATTTTCAAATTGAGTTGAACAGTTTTTTGAAATATAACCTAGTTCTTCTTTGGATTTCCTCAGTGTCTCATGTTATACTTCCCTTTTCATTTCTGATTTTGTAATTTTGATATTTTGTCTCTGCCTTTTAGTTTGTGTCCCTAAGGGCTTGTATGTCCTGTTGATTTTCCTAAATAACAAAACTGGATTTTGTTGATGTTTTGGTCTTTCTAATTTATTGTTTTCAGCCTTGAGTTTAATTATTTCCTGCTAACTAATCCTCTTATGTGTGTTTGATTATTTTTTTCTTTTTTTTTTAAGGGTCTCCTTTTTATTTTTTTATTTTTTATTATTAACTTGAGTATTTCTTATATACATTTCGAGTGTTATTCCATTTCCCAGTTTCCGGGAAAACATCCCCCTCCCCCCTCCCCTTTCTTATTGGTGTTCCCCTCCCCACCCTCCTCCATTGTCCCCCTCCCCCCAACAGTCTAGTTCACTGGGGGTTCAGTCTTAGCAGGACCCAGGGCTTCCCCTTCCACTGGTGCTCTTACTAGGATATTCATTGCTACCTATGAGGTCAGAGTCCAGGGTCAGTCCATGTATAGTGTTTAGGTAGTGGCTTAGTCCCTGGAAGCTCTGGTTGCTTGGCATTGTTGTACATATGGGGTCTCGAGACCCTTCAAGCTCTTCCAGTTCTTTCTCTGATTGCTTCAACGGGGGTCCTATTCTCAGTTCAGTGGTTTGCTGCTGGTATTCGCCTCTGTATTTGCTGTATTCTGGCTGTGTCTCTCAGGAGCGATCTACATCCGGCTCCTGTCGGTCTGCACTTCTTTGCTTCATCCATCTTGTCTAATTGGATGGCTGTATATGCATGGGCCACATGTGGGGCAGGCTCTGAATGGGTGTTCCTTCAGTCTCTGTTTTAATCTTTGCCTCTCTCTTCCCTGCCAAGGGTATTCTTGTTCCCCTTTTAAAGAAGGAGTGAACCATTCACATTTTGATCATCCGTCTTGAGTTTCATTTGTTCTAGGCATTTAGGGTAATTCAAGCATTTGGGCTACTAGCCACTTATCAGTGAGTGCATACCATGTATGTCTTTCTTTGTTTGGGTTAGCTCACTCAGGATGATATTTTCCAGTTCCAGCCATTTGCCTACGAATTTCATAAAGTCGTTGTTTTTGATAGCTGAGTAATATTCCATTGTGTAGATGTACCACATTTTCTGTATCCATTCCTCTGTTGAAGGACATCTGGGTTCTTTCCAGCTTCTGGCTATTATAAATAAGGCTGCAATGATCATAGTGGAGCACGTGTCTTTTTTATATGTTGGGGCATCTTTTGGGTATATGCCCAAGAGAGGTATAGCTGGATCCTCAGGCAGTTCAATGTCCAATTTTCTGAGGATCCTCCAGACTGATTTCCAGAATGGTTGTACCAGTTTGCAATCCCAACAACAATGGAGGAGTGTTCCTCTTTCTCCACATCCTCGCCAGCATCTGTTGTCCCCTGAGTTTTTGATCTTAGCCATTGTCACTGGTGTGAGGTGAAGTCTCAGGGTTGTTTTGATTTGCATTTCCCTTATGACTAAAGATGTTGAACATTTCTTTAGGTGTTTCTCAGCCATTCGGCATTCCTCAGCTGTGAATTCTTTGTTTAGCTCTGAGCCCCATTTTTTAATAGGGTTATTTGTTTCCCTGTGGTCTAACTTCTTGAGTTCTTTGTATATTTTGGATATAAGGCCTCTATCTGTTGTAGGATTGGTAAAGATCTTTTCCCAATCTGTTGGTTGTCGTTTTGTCCTAACCACAGTGTCCTTTGCCTTACAGAAGCTTTGCAGTTTTATGAGATCCCATTTGTCGATTCTTGATCTTAGAGCGTAAGCCATTGGTGTTTTGTTCAGGAAATTTTTTCCAGTGCCCATGTGTTCCAGATGCTTCCCTAGTTTTTCTTCTATTAGTATGAGTGTGTCTGGTTTGATGTGGAGGTCCTTGATCCATTTGGACTTAAGCTTTGTACAGGGTGATAAGGATGGATCGATCTGCATTCTTCTACATGTTGCCCTCCAGTTGAACCAGCACCATTTGCTGAAAATGCTATCTTTTTTCTGATTATTTTTTTCTATAGGTATCATGTGTGGTGGTAAGTTGCTATTTTGGGATCTCACAAATTTCTTTATGATGTCATTCATTGCTATGAACTTTGATCATAGCAGGACTTCAGGAAACAGAGTGATCCCATTAATTTTATTATATTGAAATAAAACTAATTTTTATGTAAAATTCAAATATTCATTAAAATATTAGTATCCTTCTCAAAATGTTATTAAAACACCTTCAGTTTTAATTTGTCATATATTAGGCCCTAATTAATATACCTTGAAAAGGATAAAAAGAAAATATTGTCAGAAGATAATATTGTAAAAATAAGTTTAAAATACATAGATCATGTAATCTGATGGTCTTCTTTTTTCTAGTCTTTAGTCTTATTTACTATTTTCTCCTTTTCCCATCCTAGATGTAACTCTTATTCTTTTATATTGGCACACTGACTTTCATGAAGCAATAACAGATACTCATTTATATCTTTTATTTTATTTTTTACATTCCAGTCATTATCCCCCATCTAGTCTGCCTTCTGGCTGTTCCTCATTCCATACCTCCTCCCCTATCTCCAAGAGGATGCCCTCATATGTCTACCCCAGCCCATCATTCCTACGCATTCCCTGGAGCCACAAGTCTCTTCAGGGTTAGGTGCATCTTCTCTAACTGAGGTCAGACCTGGTAGTCCACTGCTGTATACATGTCAGGAGACTCATAAGAGCTAGTCTGTGCTGCCTTTTTGGCTGCTTAGTGTCTGAGAGATATCAGGGATCCGGGTTAGCTGAGACTGTTGGTTTTCCTATGGGGTAGGTGTACTCCTCAACTTCTTCCAGTTTTTCCCTAATTCAACCACAGGGATCCCTGGCTTCTGTCCATTGATTAGAGGTAAGTATATGCATCAGACTCTTTCAGCTGCTTCTTGGGCCTCTCAGAGGGCAGCCATGCTAGACTACTGTCTGTAAGCATATCACAGCATCAATAACAGTGTCAAGTCATAGAGCCTCCCCTTGAGTTGGCCCAGTCACTGACCTTACTTTTTCTCTGTTTCTTCTCCATTTATCTCTGCAGTATTTTAGACAGGAACAATTCTGGATCAGAATTTTTGACTCTTGGATGGCAACTCCATCCCTTCAATTGATGCCCTATCTTTCTACTGGAGATGGAATCTACAAATTCCCTCTCCCCACTGTTGGGCATTTTATCTATGATCTCTCTCTTTGAGTCCTGAAAGTGTGCCATCTCCCAGGTCTCTGGTACATTCTAAATGGTTCCCCACCTCCAACCTGTCAAGGTTGCCTATTTACATTATTTCTGGTAGCCCTTGGGACTTCAGTCTGGTTCCCCCACAATATCTCATCATATTCCCCTTTTCCCATAACTATCTCCTCTCCCACTGAGATCTCTCCCTCCCTCTTCTTCCCCAGTGATTGCTTTCTTCTGCCTCCCAAATGTGACTGAGGCATCCTTACTTGGGCCATTTAGCTTGTTAACCTTTTTGAATTCTGTGGATTTTACCAAGGGGATTCTGTATTTTTGGCTTAAATCCACTTATTAATGTGCACATACCATGCATGTCCTTTTGGATCTGAGTTACCTCACTCAGGTTATTTTCTATTTCCATCCATTGGCCTACAAAACTCATGATGTTCCCATTCTCAGTAGCTGAGTAGTATTCCGTCATGAAAATGAACCACATTTTCTGTATTCATTCTTCTGTTGTGGTACATCTGGATTGTTTCCAACTTCTCACTATCACAATGACCATAAAGCCACTGAAAACATAGTGGAAAATGTACTCAAGTGACATGGTGGGGCATCTCTTGGGACTATGCCCAAGAGTGGTATAGATGAGTTTTCAGGTAGATCTATTTCCAATTTTCTGAGGAACCACCAGGTTTATTTCCAGGATGGGTTTTCAACCCCAGCAGCAATAGAATGTTTCTCTTCCTCCACATACTTTCCAACATGTGCTGTCACCTGAGTTTTTGATCTTAGCCATTCTGATTGGTGTAAGGTGGAATCTCAGGGTTGTTTTGATTTGCATTTCCTGCATAATTAAAGACTTTTTATCATTAGGCAGTTTATTTTATAATGGAAAACACTTAAGAAAATGCCAAAAGTTTTCCATTCTGGACAACTTTTTCCACCTAGTCATTATATAGTTTTAGCACTATTATTATCTTCTTTTATGTATAAATTATGTTCTAATATCCATCACAAGATATATTTGAAATCTTTTCTTTCCATCTGTCAGAAAGTATTCATATGACTGTAGATTTTTTTATAAGAGAGAGTCTTAAAATGGAAGATAATGGGAAGATGAATAAAGTTCAGAGAGAAGACAGATTTAACTTTTCATTATAATATAAGAGGTTTTGTTTTTAACTATTATAATGGTATGAGTAGAGTCATATCTTAGCCCAATTAGTAAACTGAACCATCCCCAGCTTTCCTTCTATATGATAATCTTATGAAAGAATCTTGTCTAAACAGGAGCAGTAGCTTTTATAAAACTTAATCCTTATAAAAGAGAATGAAGTAATTATATTTATTCCAATTTAGTCATTTTATTAAAGTAGAGTACACCAGAGTACAAATTCCATTAAATATAATGTATATGTTTAGACTGAGGTTAGGTTTGCAAAGAAGCTTAGCAAGGCAAAAGTGCTCCAAGTCCATTATCTTTGGGCATGAGAACCTGGTTAGATGGACAGGATACCAGTTACTCAGAGTTCTGGAAAGTGGTCTATCTTCCATTGGTAGAACTGCTATCTTCCATAGACAGAACTGATATATGGTATTATTTTGTTTTAAAGACTCTGGTGGGAACAGGAACATCTAAAGGGAATACATTTTAAAACAGAGAACAGAGAGAAAAGCTGTTGCAAAAGATGAAAAATATATGAAAAAATAAAAACTAAACAATAGAAAAGAAAAAAATGAACAAGAAAATAGTCTTTTCATTGAGTGTTCTAATGTTGAACTGAGACGAGTATGAGACAATTAAGAAAACATTTTTTTTTATTCCTGGCCTAGCTCACATAGTTTATCTGTCATCTATTTTGACTTCCTTCCTATTTTGAGCCTCTTCAGGCCCTGCCACTGAGATAGAGTCTAAACTCTGATAACAAGTAGAGATCGTGCTGCCCTTATTGTTGGTGTAAAGGATATTGTCTGAAGAAAGGTAGTTGAAATTAAGTTGGGCACTTGACCTTACCTCCTCCTGTTCAGGAACATTTTCATTTACTTGCATCTCCCATGAGGTAGTAAGGTAAGTAACGTATCCATGAACAAAGGACTTGATCAGTTCTTAATTTCCCCTTGTTACTCCAGATGAGCTTCTACTTCTACCACCTGAAGTCATCAATGTCTTTTCCTTCAAATATGTACTCCTTTGCTTTGTTTAAGATTTCAGCTCATGATGCCTTCTCTCTTTGGAGTGATAGTCTATGTACCATAAAATATGAAAATGCCTTTGATGTAGCTCCTACATTTTGACTCTAGCTCTTTATGATGAGCCAACTTGTCAGTATTATGCATAACATTGTATAAGATGCCATAATTGTTGTTCATTTCATATGTCCCAGAAAGAGACCACTTAGGGAAGTGGTAGAGAGGAAAGGCCAGTCACCTACTACAACAAGTTGGGTAACCCCAATTGTGAGCACAAGCACACATATACTTATGAGCACATGCATACAACATGCACAGATAAATACATATATACACATACACACACAGAGACACATCCACAGACACAGACACACAGATGCATACGCTTGACCAATTGCCAATAATCAATAATTTTAGCATAAGATTTGTGACAAATAATTCATATATATATATTAAGGTAAATATAATATGGAAGGTAGGACAGGTTTATTATAAATAGAATATTTTTAGTTGAATTATTTTAAATGTTCTTCAACTTATGATAAGTTTATGGTAGATATATATGAATTTGATCACATATAATTGAGAAATACTTATATTTTCTTTTTTCATCTCCACGACCTGATTTGTGTATATTTTATTTTTATGAAATATGGATATAAACAGGAAGAAGAGTTTTTAGGTGGATTATATTGCTTATACATACAACCTTTGAATTTTAAAGAATGCAATGTATTTTGGTCTATAGTAGCACATTTCTGATATTGTTTCTATGATACTCATTTGCTCAGTTAAAGACAATATATTTTCTGTGAAGTAAACTGTGACATTTCCTTTCGTTTAGGCTTTTGATAAAACAATATCCCGCTACATATCCAAAGTAACCAATATCCCATATAATTAAACAATATCCCATATAATTTTCTCCTGTTATGTGATACAAATATATTCAAACCTGAAAGGCACAAGCACTTGCAAAATAATGGAAGCTATTGGTATTATACCCTGAAATTTAATTATCAATTGTGTTAAGATAGCCTGATTCTAAAGGACCAGCAATTAACTCACAGTTTATTTCCCTCACTTTCCAAAGTGTTTTTTAATGCTCTTAACAAAAGAAAGTTGTTGTTTTGAATCTGAATTCTAACAAAATTACTAATCATTAAACCTTTCAAAAGATATTAGAAAGTCAAAGCAATATAAATAACAACAAAATATCTCATGTCTCATTTCTCATTGGTGGCTCTGTCATTGTTTCAATATACAATAAAATAATAATGGGAATCATTTTCATTTATTCTTTACTAATTGCTTGTCCATTCTGATTCTCTAATATTATCATAGTTACCTTATGAGAACTAATGCAATTGACACTGTTATTATTGGCTGTAGTATTACTGGTGGTGAAACAGTTTCTAGAGTGCTGATTAGAATAATATGAAACATAATACACATAAAGAATTGTATCATTTGGTTTATATTTCAGATAGGACACTATAATTTTAAGTGTCAAAATATTTGTGAAGGAACTTAAAATATGACTCAGGAGTTAATAGTACATTCTGTTTTTTCAGGAGACTTATGTTCAGGTTTCTCAATCTACATGGTTGCTCCCAATTGTCTGTCACTTTAGTTTCATGAACCTAATGTTCTCATATGGTCCTCAAAGACACCAGGTATATACATGCACAAATGTATATACTGGTAACACACTAATAGGCATAAAATATAAATAAATAAATAAATAAATCTTTCTAAAATATGTTACTGCACATATTCCTTCCACTTATCTTCAAATACTTCATAAATCAGTTTATGTGATATTGAATCTGCTTTATAGGACAAATTGCATATGTTATTTAAATGGTAAGAAAACTGAAAGGGTAAGTTTTTGGTTATGGTTCATGTCTATAATCAGTCAACTTTCTCTGAAATAATACACATCTGGGAATAAAAGCAGGACTGAGGTTATAGCACTAGGATGCCTCGCTTCTTTCTGGCACATTTGTGTGAAAAATTGTTGGCAAGATCAATCTCAGTCTCATGTGATTTCAAATGAATAATAGTGCAATACTGAAATGTAAACTCGAGAACAGAGACCCAAAATCTAATTGCATGAGCTACACTGTGATTGGTCAATATTTCAAACATAAGAGCTTTCTATGCATTGATTTCTGCACATTTCTTGCAACAATTTATCCAATTTGCTTGATTGATTGGCTTTTTGAATTGCAGGTCACATTTATTTGAATGAAGTACCTACATCATCAAATCAATATAGAGCTGTGTTCCTGCATTAAGTACCGTTTTAGAAAGTGTGATTGAATTTCCATAGAAATGAATTGATGTGATATATTTCTTTGCTATTTGGATTAGACACCAAAATAAGAAACAAAAGGGGTTATAATTTCACTATGTTTTATTATAAAAATCGGCTCAACTGTTTTTTTTTTAATTCTTTTAGTTATTATATGTGATACTAGGTACTTTCCAAATGTATCTTACCTTGCAAACGACATTAATTCATGATATTTTGTATCAAATCAGACTAAAATCATACAGGTTATAGGCACTGAGCCAAGTATAAATTTGCATACTTTTTAATGGCATAGTCAAGAATAAGACTAAATACAACTCCTAGAAAACATGTGTAAGATCATGATATCAAGTGTTTAATCTGAAATAAATAAGCTATAGTACTTTAAAATTATTTGTTATTGTTATAAATTATACTCTGCCATAAATTAAGCAAAGATCATAATTTTAATGTGGTAAGACAACTGCCAAAAACAATAACTGACAAGTTTAAAGTCTCTAGAAGAAGTCAGCAATGTTTGAATTTATTTTAAACATCAGATAGAATTCTTTTTTTAACAATTGTCTCAATGTTTGTGCTTTTAGCCATAAAAATACTTCATGAGTGCAGCCTGTTTTGTACACTATATTTCAAGTACTAGTATATGTTAATCATATCTGAAAAAGAATAATGGAGCAATAAGTGACATTTAGACTAGTGGCTCACTAAAGAACTGTAATAGAGCTTACCCAGGAGAGCATAGAGGATTAGTCATAATAACCAGAGATGCCAAAACTCTCTGGGGTTTCTGATCCCTTATTTGATTCCTAAATGACTTGAGGGTTATCTTTTCAGAGGAGGATATGATAAAGTAACATTAAAGGGTCCATTAGGAAAAAATCCTCATCAGGAAAATAGAATTTCTTCCTTACCTAGGTGGAGACATAATATTCTAGTCTGGTCAGATTTCTGTCTCACTTAATGATGTCCCTTCTAAACAATTCCCATGGTGGTTCATAAGTTGGCCTGCTCAAGAAAATAATTTACCTTCTCTGTTGTAAGCATTTTGTACTAATACTTTGGGATTCCTTATTCTTTCTCCAAAGCCTCCTTGTTTTCTATGTGCCTGTTTATTTACCATAAGACTTACTTATTTGCCAATTTAAGTGGCATAGATATTTTTCTTTGTTTCATTCTCTAATGTGAAGCTGCTGATATTAACAACATGTTGTCCTGGGGTATTGTTTTTTAAACTCTTATAAAACTTCTCTGAATGTTAAAAAATAATTTATCATAATAGCATTATACAAGCAAAATTGATCTTTTATTATGTTTTGGAAATTGGCTACTAGCTATCAATATATCATATTGAGTCAGTATATATATATATATATATATATATATATATATATATATTCTTATGCACATTTAACTACAGGTGCCCATTGAGTCCAGAGGATTCAGATGATCTAGAATCTGGAACTACAGGTGGCTGTGTACCACAGGGTTGTAGGAAATACACTGAGGTTCTCTGAAAAAGAAGTACATGTCATAAATACTCAGACATCTGTCCATTTCCAAAATTTTCAGATTATTTCTCAGGAGCATTTCCAAGAAAATTTACAAATGATTACATAAAATATTAAATGAGATATTATCACCCTAAAAGAAAAACAGCAAATATATACTGTAGGTATTTTCTTCATAATGTAAGTATATATTATTAAGAATAAATTGACTTAATTTTTAAAAGATGAAAAATTATAGAAGGGGGAAGTTGGGGGAAAGATGAGCTGGGATGCTTAAAAAGCTTTATAAAAACCTACAGCTTGGGGAAGGGGATTTATCTCAGTGGTAGAGTGATTGCCTAGCAAGAGCAAGGCCCTGGATTCAGGCCTCAGCTCCGGAAAAAACAAAACAAAACAAAACAAAACAACAACAAAAAACAAAAAAACAAAAAAACCCTACAGTTTAATCCTTCATATTGATATGAAGCTTAAGCTTTTAAATATTCTATGGACTATGGGAGGGGAGACTTTAATTCTCAAACAACATACATGCATGCCTACACACACACACACACACACACACACACACACACACACACACACACACATTATTAGTAGATAAATAAATTAATTGGAATTTCTTCATGTAGGGCATTATCCTTACCATTCAGAGCCGTTGGTTGCTGAGTAAAAATATGTCTATTTGAGTCCAGGAAAGAATTGTTGTCTTTTTTTTTCATAATTTCATAATCTATCTATCTACCTGTCTATCTATCTATCTATCTATCTATCTATCTATCTATCTATCTATCTATCTATTCATCTATCTTTATCATCATCTATATCTCTTTATCTTTTTCATATATCTGTATATTTTATATATTTTTCTATTAGGGCAATCAAGCACAGTAACTAATGGAGTTAACAGAAAGAAGGTTTTATTTATGTTCACAGTTCCAGCATAGTAGTATGTGTAATGGAGGGAACAGTATAGGAACAGCAGACATAACTGAAATTGGATGCTGACAACTAAGTTCTCACATACTGAACCCCGAGCAAACAGAACAAATGAAAACAAATTGGGGATAGTATATAGCTTCAAAAACTCCTATTGGCATATTTTTTCCTCCAAGGTCGTGCCTAAGTTTTCCCAAATTAAATGGAGACAAGATATTTGCATATATGAGCCTATAAAAAACATCCTCATTCAAACTATGTGTGTGTGTGTGTGTGTGTGTGTGTGTGTGTGTGTGTGTGTGTGTGTGTGTGTGTGTGTGTATGTAGGTAGGTAGGTAGATAATTGAATTTAGAGTACTTGTGAGATTGTCTTCATTCACAAAGCCATAGTTTTCAATGTAAAATCTCAAGAGGAAGTGTGGCATATCTCCTGTCAAGTTGTTGATTAGTAGTTCCTGAAGAATACTCACTTCCACTCCAAATAGAGGATGTTGTTATTTTTCTTTGAGAGATGAAATCTGTTAAACTCAGACTCCATTTTAGACAGCCTGATGTAAGTTTTAACTCAGGTAAACCAACAGGCTAGTACCTAGCATTCATTTTCAAGGTATCCCCCAACAAAATTGGAGCTTAGCTCCAGTTTCTCAGTTAAACCCAACAAAATGAGTGTCTCTATGTTAATATTCCCAAACAAATTGATCATTTTCAGATTACCCCCCAACAAATCTGCACCCCCAGGTTATAAGCTCACCCCTGCCTAATAACCAGCAATGCAGAGAGAAGCAGAAAGTAAGTGTATGGTTTGAATCCTAGCACCAGCCAATTATGCTAAAGGCCACAATAGCACACCAAAATGATGCTAGCCAGGCTAGAAATACTACTCACTTGCTGCTTTCCGAACACCCCTATGGGGGAGGAGGAGGGGGAGGAGGAGGGGGAGGAGGAGGGGGAGGAGGAGGGGAGGGAATGGGACAGGAAACCGGGAAGAGGAATAACCTTTGAAATGTAAGTAAAGAAATATACAATAAAAATTTAAAAAAAGAACAATGACAATAAGAACAAAAGAAAAAAAATCTTGTCTCAATGAATGTTCAGGACTTTACCTCCATTGGAACCATCCTGGTGGATGGCAGTGAGGTAGGCCAGAGCTAGCTCAAATAAAGACCTTGGTGTGATTGCTTCAGAACAGTTCTTAACTGGTCTTTTCAGGTTCACTTCAGAACCCATCAGAACTTCATATTAAGGACTTATCATTGAAGATACCACATACATTGATCATAAGTCATAGAAACATCAAATTTGTACTGATCAAAAAGTGTCTTCTGTTGTAACTAGTACATACTCACAGTATTGGAAGGAGCTATGCAAGCTGTCAGGGAAAAATAACATAAGTTGTCCTACTCAGTTGTGAATCCTATGAGCGTCAAGAATGGTCCACATGGAAACATATCCATGGGTTCAAAAACTGCATATATTTTATGGGGTTATACAGCAATTTATGATTGAATTTAAGGAACACTCTCCTAGAACCAATACATGATGTAGTGAATATCATGTTAACTACTCATGGTTAGGCAAGTCACAGGTTCATGGGATGAACCTACTACTCTTTTTTTTTTTAATTTTTTTTTATTAACTTGAGTATTTCTTATATACATTTCGAGTGTTATTCCCTTTCCCAGTTTCCGGGCAAACATCCCCCTCCCCCCTCCCCTTTCTTATCGGTGTTCCCCTCCCCACCCTCCCCCCATTGTCCCCCTCCCCCCAACAGTCTAGTTCACTGGGGGTTCAGTCTTAGCAGGACCCAGGGCTTCCCCTTCCACTGGTGCTCTTACTAGGATATTCATTGCTACCTATGAGGTCAGAGTCCAGGGTCAGTCCATGTATAGTCTTTGGGTAGTGGCTTAGTCCCTGGAAGCTCTGGTTGCTTGGCATTGTTGTACATATGGGGTCTCGAGCCCCTTCAAGCTCTTCCAGTTCTTTCTCTGATTCCTTCAACGGGGGTCCTATTCTCAGTTCAGTGGTTTGCTGCTGGTATTCGCCTCTGTATTTGCTGTATTCTGGCTGTGTCTCTCAGGAGCGAACTACATCCGGCTCCTGTCGGTCTGCACTTCTTTGCTTCATCCATCTTGTCTAATTGGATGGCTGTATATGCATGGGCCACATGTGGGGCAGACTCTGAATGGGTGTTCATTCAGTCTCTGTTTTAATCTTTGCCTCTTTCTTCCCTGCCAAGGGTATTCTTGTTCCCCTTTTAAAGAAGGAGTGAACCATTCACATTTTGATCATCCGTCTTGAGTTTCATTTGTTCTAGGCATTTAGGGTAATTCAAGCATTGGGGCTAATAGCCACTTATCAGTGAGTGCATACCATTTATGTCTTTCTGTGTTTGGGTTAGCTCACTCAGGATGATATTTTCCAGTTCCAGCCATTTGCCTACGAATTTCATAAAGTCGTTGTTTTTGATAGCTGAGTAATATTCCATTGTGTAGATGTACCACATTTTCTGTATCCATTCCTCTGTTGAAGGACATCTGGGTTCTTTCCAGCTTCTGGCTATTATAAACAAGGCTGCAATGAACATAGTGGAGCACGTGTCTCTTTTATATGTTGGGGCATCTTTTGGGTATATGCCCAAGAGAGGTATAGCTGGATCCTCAGGCAGTTCAATGTCCAATTTTCTGAGGATCCTCCAGACTGATTTCCAGAATGGTTGTACCAGTCTGCAATCCCACCAACAATGGAGGAGTGTTCCTCTTTCTCCACATCCTCGCCAGCATCTGTTGTCCCCTGAGTTTTTGATCTTAGCCATTCTCACTGGTGTGAGGTGAAATCTCAAGGTTGTTTTGATTTGCATTTCCCTTATGACTAAAGATGTTGAACATTTCTTTAGGTGTTTCTCCACCATTCGGCATTCCTCAGCTGTGAATTCTTTGTTTAGCTCTGAACCCCATTTTTTAATAGGGTTATTTGTTTCCCTGTGGTCTAACTTCTTGAGTTCTTTGTATATTATGGATATAAGGCCTCTATCTGTTGTAGGATTGGTAAAGATCTTTTCCCAATCTGTTGGTTGCCGTTTTGTCCTAACCACAGTGTCCTTTGCCTTACAGAAGCTTTGCAGTTTTATGAGATCCCATTTGTCAATTCTTGATCTTAGAGCGTAAGCCATTGGTGTTTTGTTCAGGAAATTTTTTCCAGTGCCCATGTGTTCCAGATGCTTCCCTAGTTTTTCTTCTATTAGTTTGAGTGTGTCTGCTTTGATGTGGAGGTCCTTGATCCACTTGGACTTAAGCTTTGTACAGGGTGATAAGCATGGATCGATCTGCATTCTTCTACATGTTGCCCTCCAGTTGAACCAGCACCATTTGCTGAAAATGCTATCTTTTTTCCATTGGATGGTTTTGGCTCCTTTGTCAAAAATCAAGTGACCATATTGTGTGGGTTCATTTCTGGGTCTTCAATTCTATTCCATTGGTCTATCTGTCTGTCTCTGTACCAATACCATGCAGTTTTTATCACTATTGCTCTGTAATACTGCTTGAGTTCAGGGATAGTGATTCCCCCTGAAGTCCTTTCATTGTTGAGGATAGCTTTAGCTATCCTGGGTTTTTTGTTATTCCAGATGAATTTGCCAATTGTTCTGTCTAACTCTTTGAAGAATTGGATTGAACCTACTACTCTTAATTTGACAATTATTTGGTATTATATGGAATGACAAGATGTTAAGTAAAACAATTCAAGCATAGAAAAGAAAATACTGACATCTTTAGCTATATTTTGACAATAAGAAAAGTTGAAGTATATATATGAAGCTAAGAAGTGCATGCTGACAGGAACCGGATATAGATGTCTCCTGAGAGACATAGCCAGAGCATGACAAATACAGAGGCCAATGTTAGCAGCACACCACTGAATCGAGAATGGAACCCTTGTTGGAGGATTTAGAAAAAGGACTGAAAGTGCTTAAGGGACTTACATCCCCATAAGAACAACATTGCCAACCAAATAGAACTCCCAGTGACTAAGCCACTACCCAAAGACTATATATGGACTGATCCATGGTTCAAATTACATATGTAGCTGTGGATGTTCTTCTTGAGGAACAAGGGAAGAAGTTCTTGGACCTGCCAAGGTTGGACCCCCAATGTAGGGGAATGTGGAGGTGCAGGGAGGGGATAGATAAGAAGGGGAATTCCCTTTTAGAAGATGGGGAGGGAGAAGGGATAGGGAGCTTATGTCCAGGAAACTGGGAAAGGGAATAACAATTGGAATGTAAATAAAAAATATATCCAAATAAAAAGGATACTTGGTAGTAACTGAATTATTAATTTTCTAATACATGGTTTTATTATACATGACATGATTCAATAATTTGCATGTAGTAATATATATATATTATATATATATATATATATATATATATGCAGTTAATAAGCAGAGACCATGAGGTTGAAGGAAATATGTGAGAGAGGTTAGAAGAAGAAAATAAGAAAATGGTGGAGAGAAAAACATTTTTTAATCAAGTGAAAGCAAAAGCTTAAAAATATTCAAAGTATGAGGTAACTAAAAAGATGAATATTTCTACTTGTATTTGGAAACATTTGATTCCACTATGTTTACAAGCTTTCTCATATAATTAATAAGAACACATAGAAAACCATTAAGTCTAAAACATCTGAGTGATTATTAAACAAAGCCATCCCATTGAATTTTATATGATGACCTCATTCACAAACAAAAATAAAAACAATTCTTTAATGAGCATGTTGAAAATGCACCAATATGAATGATAAACCATAAAGCATAGATCAATTTTAATTCAGAAATAAAGTTACTTTGGTTATGAACAGATCTAAAGATCTCAGCCTATGTGATCTGTCTAGAATACAGATAGACCTTTTATACATATATTTAAATCTAACCATTGAAATCTAATTGAGAGACAGAAAAAGTCATGAGTCAGAGAATGATTTGACATAATGAGTCAGAGATAGGATATACCCTCTGAGAACTCTCATGAAAACAGAAAAGGAAGAGTGTACTTAAGAGTGGCGCATGCAGTGTCGTGGAATTGAATTCACTTAAGTTTGGTGCAGTTTAGTTTAGTTGAGTTTGGTGCAATTAAATTGATTGCAGTTTGAGTTGTATTCATGCAGTTATATTCTGTTCGATTCAGTTTGTGAACAAAACAGTGAAGTTCAGTTTCTAGAATTCAGAGACTGTTTTTCCAAGCAGAGCAAATTACAGAGAAGTGCAAAGAAGCCAATTCTCCTTCAGCTCGGAGAGGAGTTGGAGCCAGAAGAGCTGAGTTGAATCAGACAGCCATTATTCAGAGAGGGGTAGAAAGAATGAGTTTATTCAGCAATAATTCTCAGATGCTGAAACTTTCTATGCCGATGTTATTGAAAGGAGGCTGGAAGCTAAAGCCTTCATGTCTAAATTTGCAGAAGATTAAATTGTTAGAGGGTAGAAGCATTGAGGTCTAGGTCTAGGGATAATACAGAAAAAGAAATGCTCTGAGCTCTCCCCAAGTCATGCATTTGCAGAGCTTGGGTATGACTGTCATTCTATCCTATCCTCTAGAAAATAAAGCAAACATTTACAGTAAAGTATGGCTTAACCATGGAGTATTGCATACAATACATAAAAGGTAGAATAAATAGAAACATATCTAAAACATTGCCAAATTATTAGAAACGTAATGATGGAATTTAAACAGATCTGATGAAGTATAGATAAACTTATTAGGAAAATAGTTCTACAATCTCAGACTAAATAGAAGTAAATACAAAACCAAAAATTTAAGGGATGCAGGCACACTAATAAAATAAAAATAATAATATTTAATGAAGTAAAAACAATAAAAACAATTTTCTATAAAAATGCAAGAAACAAAAACAAACAAAAATAAAAAACAAACAATAGAAAGCAGGTAAGACATATGAAACAGATATGTGGTTGGATAATTGGAGAAGAAAAGTCAGTTTTCATCAGTGGAGGACACTGAGTATATTAGCCACACTAAAAAGCAAGCCTCATGCATTCAAGTATTTAAACCAAACACATTGGATTCCATGATGCATATGTGCCAGTGTGTGTGTGTGTGGGGGGGGGGTTTATTAACTTGAGTATTTCTTATATACATTTGGAGTGTTATTCCCTTTCCCAGTTTCCGGGCAAACATCCCCCTCCCCCCTCCCCTTCCTTATGGGTGTTCCCCTCCCAACCCTCCCCCCATGCCGCCCTCCCCCCATAGACTAGTTCACTGGGGGTTCAGTCTTAGCAGGACCCAGGGCTTCCCCTTCCACTGGTGCTCTTACTAGGATATTCATTGCTACCTATGGGGTCAGAGTCCAGGGTCAGTCCATGTATAGTCTTTAGGTAGTGGCTTAGTCCCTGGAAGCTCTGGTTGCTTGGCATTGTACTTTTGGGGTCTCGAGCCCCTTCAAGCTCTTCCAGTTCTTTCTCTGATTCCTTCAATAGGGGACCTATTCTCAGTTCAGTGGTTTGCTGCTGGCATTCGCCTCTGTATTTGCTGTATTCTGGCTGTGTCTCTCAGGAGCGATCTACATCTGGCTCCTGTAGGTCTGCACTTCTTTGCTTCATCCATCTTGTCTAATTGGGTGGCTGTATATGTATGGGCCACATGTGGGGCAGGCTCTGAATGGGTGTTCCTTCAGTCTCTGTTTTAATCTTTGCCTCTCCCTTCCCTTCCAAGGGTATTCTTTTTCCTCATTTAAAGAAGGAGTGAAGCATTCACATTTTGATCATCCGTCTTGAGTTAAGTTTGTTCTAGGGATCCAGGGTAATTCAAGCATTTGGGCTAATAGCCACTTATCAATGAGTGCATACCATGTATGTCTTTCTGTGATTGGGTTAGCTCACTCAGGATGATATTTTCCAGTTCCAACCATTTGCCTACGAATTTCATAAACTCGTTGTTTTTGATAGCTGAGTAATATTCCATTGTGTAGATGTACCACATTTTCTGTATCCATTCCTCTGTTGAAGGGCATCTGGGTTCTTTCCATTTTCTGGCTATTATAAATAAGGCTGCGATGAACATAATGGAGCATGTGTCTCTTTTATATGTTGAGGCATCTTTTGGGTATATGCCCAAGAGAGGTATAGCTGGATCCTCAGGCAGTTCAATGTCCAATTTTCTGAGGAACCTCCAGACTGATTTCCAGAATGGTTTTACCAGTCTGCAATCCCACCAACAATGGAGAAGTGTTCCTCTTTCTCCACATCCTCGCCAGCATCTGCTGTCACCTGAGTTTTTGATCTTAGCCAATCGCACTGGTGTGAGGTGAAATCTCAGGGTTGTTTTGATTAGCATTTACCTTATGACTAAAGATGTTGAACATTTCTTTAGGTGTTTCTCAGCCATTCGGCATTCCTCAGCTGTGAATTCTTTGTTTAGCTCTGAACCCCATTTTTTAATAGGGTTATTTGTTTCCCTGCGGTCTAACTTCTTGAGTTCTTTGTATATTTTGGATATAAGGCCTCTATCTGTAGTAGGATTGGTAAAGATCTTTTCCCAATCTGTTGGTTGCCGTTTTGTCCTAACCACAGTGTCCTTTGCCTTACAGAAGCTTTGCAGTTTTATGAGATCCCATTTGTCGATTCTTGATCTTAGAGCATAAGCCATTGGTGTTTTGTTCAGGAAATTTTTTCCAGTGCCCATGTGTTCCAGATGCTTCCCTAGTTTTTCTTCTATTAGTTTGAGTGTGTCTGGTTTGATGTGGAGGTCCTTGATCCACTTGGACTTAAGCTTTGTTCAGGGTGATAAGCATGGATCGATCTGCATTCTTCTACATGTTGACCTCCAGTTGAACCAGCACCATTTGCTGAAAATGCTATCTTTTTTCCATTGGATGGTTTTGGCTCCTTTGTCAAAAATCAAGTGACCATAGGTGTGTGGGTTTATTTCTGGGTCTTCAATTCTATTCCATTGGTCTATCTGTCTGTCTCTGTACCAATACCATGCAGTTTTTATCACTATTGCTCTGTAATACTGCTTGAGTTCAGGGATAGTGATTCCCCCTGAAGTCCTTTTATTGTTGAGGATAGCTTTAGCTATCCTGGGTTTTTTGTTATTCCAGATGAATTTGCAAATTGTTCTGTCTAACTCTTTGAAGAATTGGATTGGTATTTTGATGGGGATTGCATTGAATCTGTAGATTGCTTTTGGTAAAATGGTCATTTTTACTATATTAATCCTGCCAATCCATGAGCATGGGAGATCTTTCCATCTTCTGAGGTCTTCTTCAATTTCTTTCCTCAGTGTCTTGAAGTTCTTATTGTACAGATCTTTTTTACTTGCTTGGTTAAAGTCACACCGAGGTACTTTATATTATTTGGGTCTATTATGAAGGGTGTCGTTTCCCTAATTTCTTTCTCGGCTTGTTTCTCTTTTGTATAGAGGAAGGCAACTGATTTATTTGAGTTAATTTTATACTCAGCCACTTTGCTGAAGTTGTTTATCAGCTTTAGTAGTTCTCTGGTGGAACTTTTGGGATCACTTAAATATACTATCATGTCATCTGCAAATAGTGATATTTTGACCTCTTCTTTTCCGATCTGTGTCCCTTTGATCTCCTTTTGTTGTCTGATTGCTCTGGCTAGAACTTCAAGAACTATATTGAATAAGTAGGGAGAGAGTGGGCAGCCTTGTCTAGTCCCTGATTTTAGTGGGATTGCTTCAAGTTTCTCTCCATTTAGTTTAATGTTAGCAACTGGTTTGCTGTATATGGCTTTTACAATGTTTAGGTATGGGCCTTGAATTCCTATTCTTTCCAGGACTTTTATCATGAAGGGGTGTTGAATTTTGTCAAATGCTTTCTCAGCATCTAATGAAATGATCATGTGGTTCTGTTCTTTCAGTTTGTTTATATAATGGATCACGTTGATGGTTTTCCGTATATTAAACCATCCCTGCATGCCTGGGATGAAGCCTACTTGATCATGGTGGATGATTGTTTTGATGTGCTCTTGAATTCGGTTTGCCAGAATTTTATTGAGTATTTTTGCGTCGATATTCATATGGGAAATTGGTCTGAATTTCTCTTTCTTTGTTGTGTCTTTGTGTGGTTTAGGTATAAGAGTAATTGTGGCTTCGTAGAAGGAATTCGGTAGGGCTCCATCTGTTTCAATTTTGTGGAATAGTTTGGATGATATTGGTATAAGGTCTTCTATGAAGGTTTGATAGAATTCTGCACTAAACCCGTCTGGACCTGGGCTCTTTTTGGTTGGGAGACTTTAATGAATGCTTCTATTTCCTTACAAGTTATGGGGTTGTTTAACTGGTTTATCTGTTCCTGATTTAACTTCGATACCTGGTATCTGTCTAGGAAATTGTCCATTTCCTGAAGATTTTCAAATTTTGTTGAATATAGGTTTTTATAGTAAGATCTGATGATTTTTTGAATTTCCTCCGAATCTGTAGTTATGTCTCCCTTTTCATTTCTGATTTTGTTAATTTGGACGCACTCTCTGTGTCCTCTCGTTAGTCTGGCTAAGGGTTTATCTATCTTGTTGATTTTCTCAAAGAACCAACTTTTGGTTCTGTTGATTCTTTCTATGGTCCTTTTTGTTTCTACTTGGTTGATTTCAGCTCTGAGTTTGATTATTTCCTGCCTTCTACTCCTCCTGGGTGTATTTGCTTCTTTTTGTTCTAGAGCTTTTAGGTGTGCTGTCAAGATGCTGACATATGCTCTTTCCTGTTTCTTTCTGCAGGCACTCAGCGCTATGTGTTTTCCTCTTAGCACAGCTTTCATTGTGTCCCATAAGTTTGAGTATGTTGTATCTTCATTTTCATTAAATTCTAAAAAGTTTTTAATTCTTTCTTTATTTCTTCCTTGACCAGGTTATCATTGAGTAGAGCATGGTTCAATTTCCATGTATATGTGGGCATTCTTCCCTTATTGTTATTGAAGACCAGTTTTAGGCCGTGGTGGTCCGATAGCACGCATGGGATTATATCTATCTTTCTGTACCTGTTGAGGCCCGTTTTTTGACCAATTATATGGTCAATTTTGGAGAAAGTACCATGAGGAGCTGAGAAGAAGGTATATCCTTTTGCTTTAGGATAGAATGTTCTATAAATATCCGTTAAGTCCATTTGGCTCATGACTTCTCTTAGTCTGTCGATATCACTGTTTAATTTCTGTTTCCATGATCTGTCCATTGATGAGAGTGGGGTGTTGAAATCTCCCACTATTATTGTGTGAGGTGCAATGTGTGTTTTGAGCTTTAGTAAGGTTTCTTTTACGTATGTAGGTGCCCTTGTATTTGGGGCATAGATATTTAGGATTGAGAGTTCATCTTGGTTGATTTTTCCTTTGATGAATATGAAGTGTCCTTCCTTATCTTTTTTGATGACTTTTAGTTGGAAATTGATTTTATTTGATATTAGAATGGCTACTCCAGCTTGCTTCTTCTGACCATTTGCTTGGAAAGTTGTTTTCCAGCCTTTCACTCTGAGGTAGTGTCTGTCTTTGTCTCTGAGGTGTGTTTCCTGTAGGCAGCAGAATGCAGGGTCCTCGTTGCGTATCCAGTTTGTTAATCTATGTCTTTTTATTGGGGAGTTGAGGCCATTGATGTTGAGAGATATTAAGGAATAGTGATTATTGCTTCCTGTTATATTCATATTTGGATGTGAGGTTATGTTTGTGTGCTTTCATTCTCTTTGTTTTGTTGCCAAGACGATTAGTTTCTTGCTTCTTCTAGGGTATAGCTTGCCTCCTTATGTTGGGCTTTACCATTTATTATCCTTTGTAGTGCTGGATTTGTAGAAAGATATTGTGTAAATTTGGTTTTGTCATGGAATATCTTGGTTTCTCCATCAATGTTAATTGAGAGTTTTGCTGGATACAGTAACCTGGGCTGGCATTTGTGTTCTCTTAGGGTCTGTGTAACATCAGTCCAGGATCTTCTGGCCTTCATAGTTTCTGGCGAGAAGTCTGGTGTGATTCTGATAGGTCTCCCTTTATATGTTACTTGACCTTTTTCCCTTACTGCTTTTAATATTCTTTCTTTATTTTGTGCGTTTGGTGTTTTGACAATTTTGTGACGGGAGGTGTTTCTTTTCTGGTCCAATCTATTTGGAGTTCTGTAGGCTTCTTGTATGTCTATGGCTATCTCTTTTTTTAGGTTAGGGAAGTTTTCTTCTATGATTTTGTTGAAGATATTTACTGGTCCTTTGAGCTGGGAGTCTTCACTCTCTTCTATACCTATTATCCTTAGGTTTGATCTTCTCATTGAGTCCTGGATTTCCTGTATGTTTTGGACCAGTAGCTTTTTCCGCTTTACATTATCTTTGACAGTTGAGTCAATGATTTCTATGGAATCTTCTGCTCCCGAGATTCTCTCTTCCATCTCTTGTATTCTGTTGGTGAAGCTTGCATCTACAGCTCCTTGTCTCTTCTTTTGGTTTTCTATATCCAGGGTTGTTTCCATGTGTTCTTTCTTGATTGCTTCTATTTCCATTTTTAATTCCTTCAACTGTTTGATTGTGTTTTCCTGGAATTATTTCAGGGATTTTTGCAATTCCTCTCTGTAGGCTTCTACTTGTTTATTAATGTTTTCCTGTGTTTCCCTAAGTGTGTTCATGTCTTTCTTGAAGTCCTCCAGCATCATGATCAAATATGATTTTGAAACTAGATCTTGCTTTTCTGGTGTGTTTGGATATTCCATGTATGTTTTGGTGGGAGAATTGGGCTCTGATGATGGCATGTAGTCTTGGTTTCTGTTGCTTGGGTTCCTGCGCTTGCCTCTCGCCATCAGATTATCTCTAGTGTTACTTTGTTCTGCTATTTCTGACAGTGGCTAGACTGTCCTATAAGCCTGTGTGTCAGGAGTGCTGTAGACCTGTTTTCCTCTCTTTCAGTCAGTTATGGGGACAGAGTGTTCTGCTTTCGTGCGTGGAGTTTTTCCTCTCTACAGGTCTTCAGCTGTTCCTGTGGGCCTGTGTCTTGAGTTCACTAGGCAGCTTTCTTGCAGCAGAAAATTTGGTCTTACCTGTGGTCCCGAGGCTCAGGTTCGCTCGTGGGGTGCTGCCCAGGGGCTCTCTGCAGCGGCAGCAACCAGGAAGACCTGTGCTGCCCCTTCTGGGAGCTTCAGTGCACCAGGGTTCCAGATGGTCTTTGGCTTTTTCCTCTGGCGTCCGAGATGTGTGTGCAGGGAGCAGTCTCTTCTGTTTTCCCAGGCTTGTCTGCCTCTCTGAAGGTTTAGCTCTCCCTCCCACGGGATTTGGGTGCAGAGAACTGTTTATCCGGTCTGTTTCCTTCAGGGTCCGGTGGTGTCTCTGGCAGGGGTCCTGCCGCTCCTGGGCCCTCTCCCACGGGAGCCCAGAGGCCTTATACAGTTTCCTCTTGGGCCAGGGATGTGGGCAGGGGTGAGCAGTGTTGGTGGTCTCTTCTGCTCTGCAGCCTCAGGAGTGCCCACCTGACCAGGCGGTTGGGTCTCTCTCTCACCGGGTCTGGGAGCAGAGAGCTGCTGCGAGCCGGGATCCGCGGGTGTGGTGTGTGTGGTTTTTAATCTGTTTTTTGGCTTAATTTTAATCTGGACTACATAAAAGAGAAAGAATATGTGAATCTGTTGGGGGGGGAGACCTAGAAAGTTTAGATGGATGGCAAAGATCTGATTAAAATATATTATATGATAATTTAAAAGGAAAATAGAATAAATTTATGACAATGAAAATTTTCTTTTCAAAAGAGGGCAAAGTTGATGAATCTTGAAGTGTGGGAGGACATATATGGTCACTCTCACATATGAAATGATAAATTTTATTACTGTAATTAATAATCATAAAGCATTCTCATTTTTTGATGAATTTACTAACATCTACAATTTGAATATAAGTGAATAGAAAATATGTTTTCGAATGAAAGTATTATTTTCTGTCAGTTATATTAAGGCACACCTATAATGCAGCATTATAATAAAGGCACAGGACAATTGACTATAGATCAGAGTTCAACCTAGTTTACATAATGAGTTTCATGCCAGTTGGTTCTTCAAAGAAAGTTTATATAAAATAAAGGTAAAAAGATAAAGATCTGGAATTCAAGACCCATACCTAAACATAGTAAAAGCAATACATAGTAAAACAGTAGCCAATGTCAAACTAAATGGAGACAAACTTGAAGCAATTCCACTAAATTCAGGGACTAGTCAAGGCTACCTACACTCTTTCCCACCTATTCAATATAGTACTCGAAGTTGTAGTCAGAACAATTAGATAACAAAAAGAGGTCAAAGGAATACAAATTTGATAGGAAGAAGTCTAAATATCATTATTGTCAGATGATAGGATAGTATGCTTAAGTGACAATGAGTGGAGCAGAGACTAATGGAAAGGTCATCTAGAGACTACCCCACATGGGGATCCATCCCACATGCAGCCACTGAACCCAGTCAGTATTGCTGATGCCAAGAAGTACTTGCTGACAGGAGACTGATATAGATGTCTTCTGAGAGACTCTGCCAGAACTTTACTCACACAGATTAAGATGCTTGCAGCTAACTATAAGACTGAGCATGGGGACCTAATGGAGGAGTTATAGAAAGAACTGAAGGAGCTGAAGGGGTTTGCATCCCTAAAGGAATAACAATATCACCCAACCAGAGGCTAACTATAAGACTGAGCATGGGGACCTAATGGAGGAGTTATAGAAAGAACTGAAGGAGCTGAAGGGGTTTGCATCCCTAAAGGAATAACAATATCACCCAACCAGAGGCCGCCCTCCAAGACCTCCCAGATACTAAACCACTAGCCAGAGATTACATATGGGTGGGCCCATGTCTCCAACTGTGTATATAGTGCAGTATGTCATTGTCTGGGATCAATAGGAGGAGAAGTCCTTAGTCCTATGAATGCTCTTTTCCCTAGTGTAAGAGAATGGCTGGGTGTTGAGCTGGGAGTGGGACCATCTTCATAGAAGCAAGGACAGAGGGGATACGAGAAGGGGGAACCAGGAAAGGGGATAACATTTTAAACGTAAATACATAAACTATCCAATTAGAAAAAAAGTAAGGAGAACACAAATGAAAAATGCTCTTGTTAAAGATTGATTCACATATCTAATGAAACTGAAAACATCAACTTTAATCTAACAATTAATTAAATATTTAATTGCTTAATCATAAAAGGATAGTAATATGTCCATTTCTGATTTAGTACCTAATTCTTTTGTCCTATGTCCTCAGTAATTTAATCAAGAAATTCTTTTACTATGATGGGGTAAGTTTTGAGTGCATTTTTTAAAAAGATTTATTTATTTTACGTAAGTGAGTACACCGTCAATGTCTTCGGAGAAACCAGAAGAGGACATTAGATCCCATTACAGATGGTTGTGAGCCACCATGTGGTTGCTGGCAATTGAACTCAGGACTCTGGAAGAACAGTAAACGCTCTTAACCCCAGCACCATCTCTCCAGGCCCTTACGTGCGTTTTTAGTGAAGAAAAAAAAATTTCTAGTGACTGGTGAAGGAAATTTAGTTTTATGGACTCTGAAACTTAAAGCAGCTATTTGTCTACTAATGTCCTCCAAGCAATGTATGAAAATTGTTGTACAAGTAAGCATGGGGAATATTAGTTCAAAGGCTATAAATTGAAAATGTAAGTCTGATAGAAATGGTGCAGGGAATTTGGGGGGCAGTAAAGGGGATGGATGGGGGGAATACCCATATGAGGGAGGGATAGGGGATGTGGGCTTAAGGAAACTGGGAAAGGGAATAGCATTAGAAATATAAGTAAAGAAATATATCCTCTCATCACATAACAATCAAAACACAAAATGCACAGCAAAAACAAGGAATATTAAAAGCTGCAAGGGAAAAGGACAATGTGACACACAAATGTAGACCAATCAGAATTACACCAGACTTCTCGATAGAAACTATGAAAACCAGAAGAGCCTGGTCACAGGTCATGCAGACTCTAAAATAAAATAAATCCCAGTCCAGGGTATTACAAGCAGCAAAATTCTAGATCAACATAGATGGAAAAAAACAAAATATTCTAGGACAAAGCCAAATTAAAACTATCTATGTACTAATCAAGCCCTACAGGGTGGGAGGAAAACTCCAACACAAGGAAGGTACCTACACCAAATAAAAGACAAAATATTAAGCATCTCACAACATGGCCTAAAGGAGAGACACACAAGCTCATAAAAGTTACCTACAAAACCAAATAAAACAGAAACCAAGAGTCATTTATCTTTAATATCTCTCAATATTAATGGATTCAACACACCTATAAAAAGATAAAAGCTAATAGAATGTATACACAAATAAGATCCAGCATTTTGTTGTATATAAGAAACACACTTCAATAACAAAGATAAACATTATCTCAGAGTAAAAGGCAGGAAATAGTTCTTCCAAGCAAATGGTCCCAAGAAACAAGCTGGAGTTGCCATCCTATTAGCCAGTAAAATAGACATTCACCAAAAGTTATCAAACATGATGAGGAAGGAAACTTCATATTCATCAAAGGGAAAATCCACCAAGGGAAAGTCTCATTTCTAAACATCTATACCCCAAATGCAAGGTCACCCACATTCATAAAAGAAACTTTACTAAATCTAAAAATGCACGTTGAAAATCACATAATTATAGAGGAAGACTTCAAAACACCACTCTAAGCAATAGACAGGTCATTGAAATAAACTAAACAGAGACACAGTGAAACTAATAGAGGTTATGAACTAAAATTATTTAACAGACATCTTCAGAATATTTAACCCTAAGGCAAAAGAATATATCTTCTTCTCAGCTCCTCATGGTACTGTCTCAAAAATTGACCATATAATTGGTCACAAAACAACCTTCAACCTGTAAAGAAGATTGAAATGATCCCATGCACTCTATCAAACCACCATAGCCTAAGTCTGGTCGTCAATAACATCAAAAACAACAGAAAGCTCACATGCACATAAAAACTGAACAACTCTTTAATCAATGATAATATTGTCAGGAAAGAAATAAAGAAAGGAATTAAAGACTTCCTGGAATGCAATGAAAATATTGACACATCATACCCAAATATATGGGACAAAATTAAAGCACTGCAAAGAGGAAAATACATAGCACTAGGTGTTCTGGTAAACAAACTGAAGAGATCTTACACTAGCAACTTAACAGCACACTTAAGAGGTCTAACAATAAAAGAAGCAAACTCACCCAAGAAGAGTAGAGGGCAGGAAATAGTCAAAGCCAGGGCTGAAATCAACCAAATAGAAACAAAGAAAACTAGTTAAAGAATCAACAAAATAAAAAGATGGCTCTTTAATAGAATCAACAAGATAGATAAACCAAATTAACTAAAGGGTCTTGAGGCAGAATCCAAATTCACAGAATCAGAAAAGGTAGACATTGAAATCCCGTCGGGAAGAGAGTTGAACACCCAGAAGTACAGATCATACTGAGACCTCAGGGCAGAATGCTACTTCTGCCCACCTCTCTCCACATCCCTGGTCCAAGAGGAAACTGCATCGTGCTTGTGAACACAGAAATATAGGAGCAGTCAGTTGCCTGTACTTGCTGTTCTCGTCTGCGTCCTGAACTGAACTGAACTGAACTGAACTGAACTGAACTGAACTGAACTGAACTGAACTGAACTGAACCGAACCGAACTGGTCAAACAGCTCCCTGCACCCAAATCCCATTGGGGAGAGAGCTGGACCCTCAGAAGAGCAGACACTCCTGAGAAATCAGAGGAGACTACTCTCTGCCCACATTCCAGACCCAAGGGAATCGCCTAGTGCCAACTATGCCCGCTGGGTGCAAGGACCTAGGAGAACGCAGGGGCAGGACCCTTCTGATTCTTGCCTGCGTGAAGAGCTGGAAGGCAGTCACCAGGAGCAGCTGCACACCAGAGAGCAGAGCACCTGTTCCCAGAAATGACTGAAAGAAAACAGGAAAACAGTTCTACAGGAGTGCTGACACAGAGGCCTATAAGATGGTCAAGCCACAGTCAGGAACAGCAAGACAAGCTAATACCAGAGACAACTGGATGGTAAGAGGCAAGCGCAGAAACCTAAGCAACAGAAACCAAGACAACTTGGCATCATCAGAGCCCAGTTCTCCAACCAAAGAAAATACTGGATGTCCAAACACACTGGAAAAGGAAGATTTAGATTTAAAAACACGCTGTATGTTAATGACAGAGGACTTTAAGAAGTACATAAACAACTCTTTTAAGGAAATGTAGGACATCACAAATAAACAAGTTAGAAGCCCTTAAAGAGGAAACACAAAAATCCCAGAAAGAATTACAAGAAAACACAATGAAACGGGTAAAGGAACAAAAGTGTTCCTATCATATCATTTACAAATAATGTGTACATTGATTTCTTCTTTGCAAATTTGTATCCCTTTGATCGCCATTTGTTGTCTTATTGCTCTGGCTAGAAGTTCAAGTACTATATTGAATAGATATGGGGAGAATGGACATCAGTGTTTTGTAGTTGATTTTGGTGGGATTTCTTCAAGTATCTCTCCATTTAATTTGATAATTGGCTGTTGGCTTGTTGTATATTGCTTCTATTACAGTTAGGTATGGGCCTTGAATTCCTGATCTCTCCAATATTTTTTAATATAGAGGTGTTGTATTTTGTCACATGTTTTTTCAATATCAAAATAGATGATCATGTGAATTTTTTGAGTTTGTTTATATACTTGATTAAATTAATGGATTTTGTATATTTAACAATCTTTGGTCCCTAGAAAGAAGCCAACTTGAACATGGTGAATGATCATTTTAATATGTTCTTGGAATAAGTTTGCTATAATTTTATTGAATATTATTGCATCAATATTCATAAGCAAAATTGGGCTGAAGTTCTTTATCTTTCTTGGGCCTTTGTGTGGTTTAGGTGTCAGAGTAATTGTGGCTTCATAGAATGATTATGTATTGTTCTTCGTTTCTATATTATGGACTAATTTGAGGAGTGTTGTTATTTGCTCTTTTTTAGAGGTCTGGTAGAATTCTGCACTAAAGCCATTTGGCCCTGGGCTTTTTTTGGAAGAGAGATTTTTAATCATAACTTCTTCTATTTTCTTAGGGGATATAGGACTGTTTAATTTACCTGCTTTTGTTTCAATTTTGGTACATGATTTTCTAGAAAATCATCTGTTTCATTTAGATTTTTTCAATTTTGTTGAATACATATTTTGTAGTACAATCTGATGCTCTTTTTAATTCCCTCAGGTTATGTTGTTAGTTCTACATTTCATTTATGACTTTAATAATTTGGATACTCTGTGCTCTTTAGTTTGTTTGCCCAAGGGTTTATCTATCTTGATTTTTTTTTTCAAAAAATAAAAACAAAACAGCTTTTTGTTTTGTTGATCCTTTGTATCATTCTCTCTTTCCTTTTTTGTTTGATTTCAGCCCTGAGTTTGGTGCTTTTCTGCCCTTTACTCCTCTTGGCTATGGTCACTGCTTTTTCTTCTAGAGCTTTCAAATGTGCTATTATAGTTTTAAGTTGCTAGTACAGTATCTCTCCAGTTTCTTTACAAGTTCACTTTGTACTATGAATTTTCTTCTTAACAATGTTTTGATTGTGTCCCATAAGTTTGGATATGCTGTGTTAAAATTTTCATTAAATACCAGAAAGCCTTCAATTTTGTTATTTCTTCCCTGACCAAATAATAATTGAGGAGAGAGTTTTCAGTTTCAATGGGTATGTGGGTTTTCTGTTGTTTTGATTCTTTTAGTCTGTGGTCCTCTTATAAAATGCATGGGAGTATTGTAAACTTCTTTTATCTTTTGAGGCTTGTTTATTTACCAATTACATCATCAGTTTTGGAGAAGGTTTCATGAGGTACTGAGAAGACAGTATATTCTTTTGTTTTATGGTGAAATTTTCTGTAATTATCTGTTAGTTCCATTCTGGTTCACAGGGGTTAATAGTTTCACTGTGTCTCTGTTTAGTTTCTGTTTCAAAGACCTACTGTTGAGAATATGGTGTTGAATTCTCTCAGTATGATTGTGTGGTTTGATGTGTGTTTTAATCGTCAGTATATTTTCTTTTATGAATATGCTTGCCCTTGAATTTGGGGAATAGATGTTCAGATTTGAAATGTTTTCTTTGTATATTTTTAAGTTTCTGAATAGGAAGTGTCCTTCCCTATCTTGCTTGATAAATTTACTTTGAATGGTTATTTTGTTAGATATTCAATCAACCCCCCACTTATTTCTTGGGACCAATTTGTTGAAAGGTTATTTTTTTTCTATAGCCTTTTACTCTGTGGTAGCAAATGTCTTTGCCACTGAAGTCTGTTTCTTGGATGCAGACATTTTTTGGATACTGCTTGCATATCCAGTTTGTTAGCTTGTATCTTTTTATTGGGCACTGAGTCTGTTGATATTGAGAGATATTAAAGATACATTACTATTAGTTTCTGTTTTCTTTGTTCTTGTAGATGGCATTAAGTTTATGTGATTCTCTGTTTTTGGTATGTGAAAGATGATTAATTTAATGCTTTCTTTTGTTGGAATTTTCTGGATTGGTAGACAGATATCATTTGAGCTTTTTTTTTTATTTTGCACAGTATATTTTGGTTTCTCCATCTATGATGACCGAGGGTTTGCAGGTAATAGTAGCCTTAGCTGCCATTTGGGTTCTCTTATAGTCTGCATGACCTATGTCCATGTTTTTCTGGATTTTAGGCTCTTTGTTAAGAGGTTTGGCATAATTATCATAGGTTGTCCTAGATATATTATTTGGCCCCCTTTCCCCTTACAGTTTTGAATATTCTTTGTTTGTTCTGTGTATTTAGTGTATTATTATGTGATGAGGTTTTGTTTTCTAGTACAATCCATTTAGTATTCTATAAGGCTTCTTTATGCCCATCTCTTTCTTTAGGTTAGATATGTTTTCTATGATTTTGTTGAAAATGTTTTCTGGTCCTTTGTGTTGGGAATCTTTGGTCTCTTGTATTCCTATTACTCTTACGCTTGGTCTTTTCATTGTGTCCTGGATTTCTTGAGTGTTTTGGATTAGGAGTCTTTTATCTTTTGTTTTTTATTTGACTGTTGTGCAAACATATTCTAAGATATCTTCTATTGCTGAGATTACCTCTTCTATCTCTTATATTTTTTTTTTGTTGCTGCTTGCATCTGTAGTCTCTAGCGTCTTTCCTAGATTTTCCACTTCCAGTGTTGCCTCCAATATTGTTTCAATTTCCACTTTTAGGTCTTAGACAGCTTTTTTTCAATTCCTTCATCTTTTTGTGTTTTTCTGTATTTCTTTGTAGGGTTTATGTGTTTCCTCTTTAAGGGTTTTTACCTGTTTACCTGTGTTTTTCTGTATTTTTTCACTGAATTATTTAAGTTTCCTGAATTATTTAAATAGTTCCTTAAAGGAATCTATTTGCTGCATGAGACAGGATTTTAGGTCAACATCATGGTTTTCAGGTATGTCAGCTTATCCAGGGCTTGCTGTGCTGTGAATACTGAGTTCTGGTGGTGACAAAGTATATGGGCTTCTTTTACTCATTGTCTTGTGCTTGCCTCTTGCTATCTGGTTGTCTCTGGTATTAACTGGCCTGGGTACCTCTGCCTGAAGCTTGCCTCAGATTTCCCTGGGTTGCTACAAGTTTCCTGGGATACCTGTGGCACTTGCTGTAGCACATCTCCTGGAAGGACTATAGACTGTGGAGATTGTTGACTTGGGTGCAGCAGATCTCCTGGAAGGCCTTCAGAGTCCGGAGTCTTCAGACACACTGATTATTTGCACAGGTGAAGGCAAAGGCCTATCAAGTGTATTATTAATATTGACTTTAACAATATTTACTTAAAACTTACTCATGCACATACTTTTATCCAGGTTTGCCAGCTCACAATTTCTTATGAACTAAATAGTTCAGAAATATAGAGGGATGGAAAAAGCCTGGTGAGTCTACCTGACTACTTCCCAGCCAAAGCTTGTAAAAGTTTTCTAGATATGGACCATTCTGCTTATATTCTTAATTACAATAAATAAGGTATATCACACGATCCATTGGAATACACTTCTCCTGTTCCTCTAACTCCTATGGTTAAACTTAACCTGTACCACACTTTTAGCTCCAGGCCCACATTTCTAATCAATCAACTTTAAATGTGCAAGTCTCAATGGAAAAGTTGAAATGGTGCAAATTTCCAAGACATATGTCCTTCATGTTCTGAATGAATCTTTTTTATGACAGACTATCAGGGCTAAATAACAGTATAACAGAATCACTTCACTCAGCATCGGTCATTAAAAAATTTATAAAAATAACATGACCATAAATTAGGAGATACTTTGGATATCATGAAAAGGATATAAATTCAGATTATAGAAAAAGAACAGGGAGAAGAATTTTATACTAAAGGAATATCTACAATTTTGTTTTCAATAATCTCTTAAAAGTAATACTTGTAGATATAGAGAATGAAATAGATCCAGGTACAAAATTCCTAATTTCTTTCTAAGAGATAGGACTGATAATTTACACATTAAGCTATTAATAAAACAGAATAAGGAAAAATATTGAAAACGCAAGAAATAGTATCACATTACTTAGGAAGGTATCTTCTTTAGAAGAACATCTAATTTTTTCCACAGAAACAAACAAACAAAAAAAAGTTAAGCATGTGAATTTGTTCTAAGTAAAGCACTATGACAAAAGGCAATGTTCTAAAATATAACAATTATCCCAAGGTATTTTGTATTCTTTGTGGCCATTGAGAAGGCATTGTTTTCAAGTTTTTTTTTTACTATTGTTTCATATAAAAGAAGGCTACTGATATATTTTTACATATTTATTCATCCAATTTGCTGAAGGTGCTTATCAGCTATAGGAGATTATTAGCAGAGTTTTGGGGGCCATTTATGTATACTATCACATGATTTGTGAAGAGTAATATGTTGACTTCTTACTTTCAAATTTGTATCCACTTGAACTCCTTTCATTCTCTTTTTGCTGCAGCTTGAATTTCAACCAAAATATTGAATAGATCAGTTATCAGTAGGAAGCCTTCTCTTATCCCTGATGTTAGAGAAATTACCATAATGTTTTGTCAGTTTAATTAGAAGTTAACTATTGAATTGCTGTATATTACCTTTATTATGTTTAGGTATGTGCCTTGTTTCCCTGATCTCTCCAAGACTTAAAACAAAATGGAGTTTTACATTTTGTCAAAGGCATATTCAGCATCTTATGAGGTGATCATATGGTATTTTTCTTTAAATTTGTTTATAAGATGGATTACATACTTGGATTACGTAGATAGATCTTTGTATAATTAATCATTGCTACACCCAAGGGATGAAACCTACTGATATAGTGCTTGAAGGTCTTTTATATACATTTTTTAAATTTCATTCTTTATTGGATACTTTTTATTTACATTTCAAATACTATTCCCTTTCCTGATACATAAGCCCCCTAACACATCACTCCTTCCCCTAATTCTATAAGGGTGTTCCAAACCCTTGCCAACCACCACCCACTTCCTGCCTTCCTGCTCTGATATTCCCCTACACTGGGGAATCTAGCCTTGGTAGGAAAAAGGGCAACTCCTCCAATTGGTGCCCAACAAGTCCATGCTCTGCTACATATGCAGCTAGAGCCATGGGCCTGTCCATGTCTATTCTTTGAGTAGTGGTTTAGTCCCTGAGAGCTCTGGTTCATTGGTATTGTTGTTCTTATGAGGTTGAAGCCCCTTCAGCTTGTCCAGTCCATTTTCTAACTGCTCCAATTGGGATCCAATTCTCAGTTCAATGCTAGCATTCGCATCTGTATTTGTCAAGCTCTGGCTGAGACTGACACAGGAGACAGTCATATCAGGTTCCTGTCAGCATGTATGTCTTGGTTTCATCAATCTCACCTAGTTTTGGTGGCTGTGTATATGTGGAACAAGTGAGGCAGGCTCTGAATGGCCATTCCTTCTGTCTCTGCTCCAAACTTTGCCTCCATATCCACTCCTATGAATATTTTGTTCCCCCTTTTAAGAAGGAGTGAAGCATCCGCATTTTGCTCATCCTTCTTCTTGAGCTTCATGTGGTCTGTAGATTTTATCTTGGGTAATTTGAGCTTTTGGGCTAATATTCACTTATCAGTTAGTACATAACATGTACATTTTTCTGTGATTGGGTTACCTCACTCAGGATGACATTTTCTTGTTCATTCTATATACCTATGAATTTCATGAAGTCACTATTTTTGATAACTAAGTAGTACTCCACTGTGTAGATGTACCACATTTTCTGTATCCATTCCTCTGTTGAAGGGCATCTGGATTCTTTCCAGCTTCTGGCTATTATAAATAAGGCTGCTATGAACATAGTGGAGCATGTGTCTTTGTTGTACGTTGGAACATCTTTTGGGTATATGCCCAGAAGTTGTATAGCTAGGTCCTCAGGTAATGGAATGTTCAATTTTCTGAGGAACTACTGACTGATTTCCAGAGTGGTTGTATAAGCTTGCAATCACACCAAGAATGGAGGAGTATTCCTCTTTCTCCACATCCTTGCCAGCATCTGCTGTCACCTGAGTTTTTTATTTTAATGTTTTATTTTTTTTACTTATTTTTTATCTTTATTAACTTGAGTATTTCTTACTTACATTTCGATTGTTATTCCCCTTCCCAGTTTCCGGGCCAGCATCCCCCTAACACCTCTCCCTCCCCTTCTGTATGGGCTTCCCCTCTCCATCCTCCCCCCATTACCACCCTCTCCGCAACAATCACGTTCACTGGGAGTTCAGTCTTGGCAGGGCCAAGGGCTTTCCCTTCCACTGGTGCTCTTACTAGGCTATTCATTGCTGCCTATGAGGTTGGAGCCCAGGGTCAGTCCATGTATACTTTGGGTAGTGGCTTAGTCCCTGGAAGTTCTGGTTGGTTGGTATTATTATTCATATGGGGTCCCGACCCCTTCAAGCTCTTCCAGTCCTTTCTCTGATTATTTCAATGGGGGTCCTGTTCTAAGTTAAGTGGTTTGCTGCTGGCATTCACCTATGTATTTGTTGTATTCTGGGTGTGTCTCTCAGGAGAGATCTACATCGGGTTCCTGTCAGCCTGCACTTCTTTGCTTCACCCATCTTATCTCGTTTGGAGGCTGTATATATATAGGCCACATGTGGGGCAGGCTCTAAATGGGTGTTACTTCTGCCTCTGTTCTAAACTTTTCTTCCCTATTCCCTGCCAAAAGTATTTTTGTTCCACTTTTAAAGAAGGAGTGAAGCATTCGCATTTTGGTCAGCCTTCTTGAGTTTCATGTGTTCTGTGCAGCTAGGGTAATTCAAGCATTTGGGCTAATATCCACTTATCAATGAGTGCATACCATGTGTGTTTTTCTGTGATTGGGTTACCTCACTCAGGATGATATTTTCCAGTTCCATCCGTTTGCCTATGAATTTCATAAAGTCATTGTTTTTGATAGCTGAATAATATTCAATTGTGTAGCTATACCACATTTTCTATATACATTCCTGTGTTGAAGGCCATCTGGGTTCTTTCCAGCTTCTGGCTATTATAAATAAGGCTGCTATGAACATAGTGGAGCATGTGTCTGTGTTGTATGTTGAAACATCTTTTGGGTATATGCCCAAAAGTGTATAGCTAGGTCCTCAGGTAATGGAATGTTCAATATTCTGAGGAACTCCTGACTGATTTCCAGAGTGGTTGTATCAGCTTGCAAGCACACCAAGAAGGGAGGAGTATTCCTCTTTCTCCACATCCTCGCCAGCATCTGCTCTCACATGAGTTTTTTATCTTAGCCTTTCTGATTGGTGTGAGGTAGAATCTCAGATTTGTTTTGATTTGCATTTCCCTGATGACTAAGGATGTTGAACATTTCTTTAGGTACTTCTCATCCATTCAATATTCCTCAGCAAAGAATGCATTGCCTAGCTGTGTACCCCCTTTTGTAATAGGGCTACTTGGATCTCTGGAGTCTAATATCTTGTATATATTGTTTATTACCCCTCTACCTGATGTAGAATTGGTAAAGACACCTTCCGAATTGGTCTGTTGCCATTTTTGTCCTAATGACAGTGTGCTTTGCCTTAAAGAAGCTTTGAAGTTTTACGAGGTCCTATTTGTTGATTCTTGATCTTGGGGCATAAGCTATTGGTGTTTAGTTCAGGGAATTTTCCCCATTACCCCTATGTTCGAGGGTCTTCCCCAATTTGCTTTTATTAATTTATATCTGGTTTGGTGTGGAGGTCCTTGATTCACTTGGACTTAAGCTTCATACAAGGGAATAAGTATGTTTTGATTTTCATTCTTCTACATGCTGACCTCCAGTTGATCCAGTGTGATTTGTTGAAAATGTGATTTTTTCCCCCACTGAGTGGTTTTACCTCCTTTGTCAAAGATTAAAAACTACAGATGTGTTGGTTCATTTCTGGGTCTTCAATTATCTTGCATTAATCTACCTTCCTATCTCTATAACAATATCATACAGTTTTCATTAATATTGCTCTCTAATACAGCTTTATATCAGGAATGATGTTTCTCACAGATTGTTGAGAATAATTTTTGATATCCTAGGTTTTTTGTTATTCCAAATGAATTTAAAAATTGTTCTTTCTAACTACATGGAGATTTGAGTTGGAATTTTGATGGGGATTGCATTGAATCTGTAGATTGCTTTTGGCAAAATGGCCATTTTTACTATATTATTCGTGCCAATCCATGAGCATGGGAGATCTTTCTATCTGCAGAGATCTTCTTCAATTTTGTTCCTCGGAGACTTGTTGTTCTGTTCATACATATCTTTCACTTGCTTGGTTAGAGTTACACTAAGTTATTTTATGTTATTTGTGACTATTGGGAAGGATGTCGCTTTCATAATTTCTTTCCATGCCTGTTTGTCCTTTGAATAGAGAAAGGCTACTTATTTGTTTGAGTTAATTTTATACCCATCCACTTTGCTCAAGTTGTTATCAAGGTTTGTAGTTTTCTCATAGAACTTCTTGGGTCACTTAACTATGCTATCATATAATCAGCAAATAGTGATATGTTTGAATTTTTCCTTTCAAGCTTGTATTCCTTTGACCTCCTTTGGTTCTTTGATTGCTCTGTCCAGGATTTCATATACTATAATGAATAAGTAGAGAGATTGTGGGCAGCCTTGTGTAATCCCTGATTTTAGTAGGATTGCTTCAAGTTTCTCTCCATTAATTTTGATGTTGGCTACTGGTGTGCTGGATATTGCTTTTACTATGTTTAGGTACAGGCCTTGAATTCCTGATCTTTCCAAGACTGTTAACATGAAGGGATGTTGGATTTTGTCAAATGCTTTCTCAGCATTTAATGAGATGATCATGTGGGATTTTTTGCATTGCATTTGTTTATATAGTGGATTACATTGATGTATTTCCATATATTGAACCATCTCTTCATCCCTGGGATGTAGTCTACTTCATCATAATGGATGATCATTTTGATGTGTTCTTGTATTGTTTTGCATAAATTTTATTGAGTATTTTTGTGCCGATATTCATAAAAGAAGTTGGTCTGAAGTTCTCTTTACTTGTTGAGGCTTTGTGTGGTTTAGGTATAATTGTAATTGTGTCTTCATAGAAGGAATTGGGTAGTGTTCTGTTTGATTCAAATTTGTGGAATAATTTGGACAGTGTTGGTATGAGGTCTTCTATGAAGATCTGAAAGAACTTAGCACTAAACCCATCTGGTCTTGTGCTTTTTTTTGGTTGGGTTGACTTTTTTAAATAATTGCTTCTATTCCTTTAGTAGTCATAGGATTCTTTAGTTGATTTATCTTTTCCTGATTTAACTTTGGTATCAGATATCTGTCTAGAAAATTGTTCCTAGGCTCCAGATGTCCCAGTTTTGTTGAATATTGGCTTTTGTAGTAGGATTTGATGTTTTTTTTTAATTTCCTCAGATTCATTTGTTATACTTTTCTTTTCATTTCTGATTTTGTTAATTTGAATACTCTCTTTGTTCCCTCTTGTTGATTTTGTCAAAGAACCAGCTCCTGGTTTTATAGATTCTTTGTATCATTCTTGTTTCTACTTGCTTGATTTCAGAACTGATTTGGATAATTTCCTGCTTTCTACTCTTGGGTGCATTTGCTTCTTTTTATTCTAGAACTTTCAGGTGTGCCGTCAAACTTCTAATGTAAGTTCTCTTCAGTTTCTTTTTGTAGACAGTCACAGTTGTCAGTTTTTCTCTTAGCACTCCTTTCATTGTGTCCCATAAATTTAGGTATGTTTTGCTTTAATTATAATTAAATTCTAAAAAGACTTTAATTTCTTTCTTTATTTCTTCCTTCACCAAGTTATTGAGTAGAGTGTTGTTCAACTTCCATGTGTATGTGGCTTTTCTGTCATTTTTATTTTATTTTATTTTATTATTTTCTTAATTTTTATTATTTTTTTTGTTATGGAAGACTAGACTTAGCCTGTGGTGATTAAATAGAATGCATGGGATTATTGAAATATTATTATATCTGTTGAGGTATCTTTTAAGACTGATTATGTGGTCAGTTTTAGAGAAAGTATCATGATGTCCTGAGAAGAAGGTATATTCTTTGTTTTAAGGTGAAGGCATATTCTTTAAGATGAAATGTTCTATAAATATCTGTTAAATCCATTTGTTTCATAACTTCTGTTAGTTTCTCTATGTTTCTGTTTTGTTTCTGTTTTCATGATCTGTCCATTGATGGGAGTTGGGCGTTGAAGTATCCCACTCTTATTGTGTGGGGTGAAATGTGCCCTATGATCTTTAGTAAGGTTTCTTTTATGAATACAGATACTCTTGCATTTGGAGAATAAGATATTTACAATTGAGAGTTCATTTTGGTGGGTTTTTCTTTTGATGAATATGGAGTGTCATTCCTTATCTTTTTTTGATGACTTTTGGTGGAAAGTCAATTGTAATCCATATTAGAATGGATACTCCAGCATTTTTGTTGGGACCAATTTCTTGGAAAATTATTTTCTAGTGTTTTACTCTGAGGTAATGTCTGTCTTTTTCACTGAGGTGTGCTTCCTGTATGCAGCAAAATGCTGGGTTCTCTTTCCTTATCTAGTTTGTTAGTCTATTTTTTTTCATTCGAAAATTGAGTTCATTGATGCTAAGAGATATTAAGGAATAGTGATTTCTGTTTACTGTTATTTTTGTTGTTAGAAGTGTAATTATGTTTGTGTACCTCTCTTCTTTTGGCTTTGTTGCAAGTAGATTACTTTCTTGCTTTTTCTAGGGTGTAGTTTCCCTCCTTGTGTTGGAATTTTCCATTTATTATCCTTTGTAGGAAAGGATTTCTGGAAAGATATTGCATAAATTTGTTTTTGTCATGCAATATCTTGGTTTCTTCATCAATGTTAATTAATATTTTTGTTGGATATAGTAGACTAGGATGAAAATTGTGTTCTTTTATGGTCTGTGTGTCATATGCCCAGTATCTTCCAGCTTTCATAGTCTCTGGTGAGAAGTCTGGTGTACTTCTGATAGGTCTATCTTTATATACTACTTGACATTTTCCCTTACTGCTTTTAATATTCTTTCTTTGTTTTATGTTTTTGGTGTTTTGACTATTATGCGATTGGAAGAATTTCTTTTCTGGTCCAATCTATTTGGAGTTCTGTAGGCTTCTTGAATGTTTATGGGCTTCTTTTTCTTTAGGTTAGAGTAGTTTTCTATCATTTTGTTAAATATATTTACTGGTCTGGAGGTCTTCAATCTCATTAGGTGTGATCTTTTCATTCTATCCTGGATTTTCCTGGATGTTTCTGCTTAGGAGCTTTTAGTATTTTGCATTTTGTTTGAAGGTTATATCAATGTTTTCTATGGTATCTTCTGCTCCTGAGATTCTCTCTTCCATCTCTTGTATTCTTTTTGTGATGCTGTGTCTATGACTCCTGATCTCTTTCCTAGGTTTTCTACCTTCAGTTTTGTTTCTTTTTGTGATTTCTTTATTGTTTCTATTTCTACTTTTTTTTAATCCTGGATGGTCTGTTCAATTCCTTTTCCTGCTTGTCTGTGGTTTTTTTTTTTTTTTTTTTTTTGTAATTTTTTAAGGAAGTTTTTTGTTTCCTCTTTAAGGGCTTCTACTTGTGTACTTGTATTTTTCTGTATTTCTTTAAGGGAGTTATTTATATCCTTCTTAAAGTTTTCTATAATCATCATATAATGTGATTTTAAATCCAAATCTTGCTTTTCTGGTGTATTTGGATATCTAGCATTTTCTTTGGTGGGAGAACTGGCCTCTGATGATGCCAAGTAGTCTTGGTTTCTGTTACTTAGGTTCCTGTCCTTGCCTCGTGCCATCAGGATGTCACTGATGTTAGTTTGTCTTGCTTTCTCTGAAAGTGGCTTGACTCTCCTGTAGGACTGTTTTCTTTCAGCCAGTTCTAGGAACATCTGCTCTCAAGTGTGTAGGTGCTCTTGGAGACTGACTTTCAGCTATCAGTGCAGGCAGAAACCAGAAGAGTCCCACCCCTGACAGCTCCTAATTCCTTGTGCCCAGGGGGCACAGAGTTCACTAGGTGATTTCCTCTAGGTTCAGTAATGTGGGCAGACAGTAGTTGTCTCCTCTGATTTCTAGGGAGTGTCTGCACTTCTGATGGTCCAGATCTCTTTGCCACAGGATTTGGGTGCAGGCAGTTGTGAGATCAGTTCAGTTCAGTTGCGGGCACAGACAGAAACCAGCAGGTTCCCACTAATGACTGTTGTTATATTCCTGTATCTAGAGGCACTGTGCAGTTTCCTCTTGGGTCAGGGATGTGGGCAGAAGTGGGCAGAAGTAGTAGTCCATCCTGCAGTCACAGGATTGTCTGCACTTCTGGGAGTTCACCTCTCTCCACCATGGGATTTGGAAATATTTTTTGTATTATTTTCAAACATTTTTTATTATTATATTTTATTTTTGCTCAGAGTCCAGTCACTATCCACCTCCCATTCTGCCCTCCAACAGTACTCAATCTGATTTCTCCCCCAGCCCCCTCCATTTCTAAGATGTTCCTACACCACAACATCCTACCAGGCCTCCCTACACCCCAGAGTCCTGAATCCCTCATGTGCTATATGCTTCTTTTCTCACTGAGACTAGACCAGGCAGCCCTCCACTGCATATGTGTCAGGGGCCTCATACTAGTCAGTGTATGTCACCTGGTTATTGGCATAGTATCAGAGAGATCTCGAGGGTCCAGGTTGATTGAGACTGTTAGTCTTCCTTTGGGGTTGTTTTCCTCCTCAGCTTGTCCAAGCCTTCCCAAATTCATCCACAGGGTTCCCTGACCAGACAATTGGGTGCAAGTGCCTGCCTCAGTCTCAGTCAGCTGCTTGATGTGCCTCCCAGAGTGGGGCCATACTACATTCCTGTCAATAAGTACACCATAGCATCAGTAACAGTGTAAGGTCTTGGAGACCCTCCACTCCCTTTGAGATGGAACACAAGTTGGGTCAGTAAACGGACTTCCTTTCCCCTGTATCCTCTCCATTTTTGTCCATGCAGTTCTCCCAGACAGGAATAACCCTGTGTCAGGGTTCCTGACTGTGAAGTGGCAACCCCATCTTTGCTCTGTCTTTCTACTGGAAGTAGACTCCATAAGTTCCCTCTCTCCTCTTTTGGGCATCTCATCCAAGATTACTCTCTTTGAGTCTTGATAGTCTCCCATTTCCTAAATCTCTGATACATTCTACGGTGTCACCCTTCTTCCCACCACCTAACGTTGTATATTTCCATTCATTCTGCTGGCTCTTGGGGCTTGACTCATGGTCCTCCACCCAATACCTGATCCTGTTTCCCTTTTTCCCTACCCCTCTTTCTGTCCTCTCCTATCCAGTTCGTTCTCTCCCTCTGCTTTCTTCTCCCTCTCATGTAGGATTGAAGCATCCTCAATTATGGCCTTTGAAACATTAACCTTCTTGAGGTCTTTGGACTGTATCCTGGGTATTCTATACTTCTGGCTAATACCCACTTATTAGTGACTACACATTATGCATGTCCTTTTGGGTCTGAGTTACCTCTGTCAGGATGATATTTTCTAGTCCCATCAATTTGCCTGCAAAACTCAAGATGTCCTCATTCTTAAGAGCTGAGTATTGAGACCCTGTAGGAACAACAATGCCAACCAACCAGAGCTTCCAGGGACTAAACCACTACCCAAAGACTATACATTTCCCTGGGCACTAACCTCATAGGTAGCAATGAATAGCCTAGTAAGAGCACCAGTGGAAGGGGAAGCCTTTGGTCCTGCCAAGATTGAACCCCCAGTGAACGTGATTGTTGGGAGGAGGGTGGTAATGGGGTGAGGATGGGGAGGGGAGCAACCATAGAGAAGGGGAGGGGGAGGGGATAGGGGGATGTTGGCCCAGAAACCAGGAAAGGGAATAACAATCAAAATGTAAATAAGAAATACCCAAGTTAATAAAGATTATATATATGTATACATTTAATTAAAAAAAGAGCTGAGTAGTATTCCATTGTTTAAATAAACCACATATTCTGTATCTATTCTTCTGTTTAGGGATATCTGGGTTGTATCCAGCTTCTGTCTATTATAAATAAGGCTTCTATGAACATAATGGAGCCTTTTTTCTTGTTATGTGTTGGATCAACTTTGGGTTTATGCCCAGAAGAGGTATAGCTGTATCTTCAGGTAGATAGATTTCTAGTTTTCTGAGGAACTTCAAGCTTGATTTCCAAAGTGGTTATATCAGATTGCTATCCCACCAGCAATGGATAAGTGTTCATCTTTCTCCACATCCTCGCCAACATGTGCTGTCTCTGAGTTTTGCATTTTTCTATGTTAGTAGGTGATTTCCCAGATTTTCTTAAATATTATTTTCCTCATTTTCTTCTTATTGATAGAATTAAATTAAAGAATATTTAACCTTAACATATCTATTCTGCATATATCTACATTGTCTAGAAAAATATGTTATAGAGTATTATCTTATTTTCACCAACTTCTCATGTTGCACTAGTTTCTAACAACAGTGAAAATATTTTTTAGCATTATCATTTTCTGTGAAATTAAATATTAAAAATAATTTACTAACTGTTGAGAGGTTAGGACTAATTCCACAACCTGAAAAAAAATTCCCGAGGAAATATTTATTTTAACATAACAGACCCTGGGAATAAGTATACTTTTAAGAAGTAGGAAAATATTGAACCTTTTAGAAACTTTATTTCATCACTGTCAATAAGCAGAAGGAGTGCTACTGTGAGGCAGTATCAACACACACTTTGTACATAGTAAGCAAACCAAAGAAAACTGAAAATAGCTTGCAGGTGAGTCACAGGTGAAATCATCTATCAAATAAGGTTATACACAAAAAAATAGTCTTTGAACTATAGGTAGAGTGTTCATCTCCTATGATTTATTTTACGTATTGTGAATGACTCCTTAAAATGATATGTTGAGAAGAATTCTGAAGCCACATTTGGACTCCAAGGGGAATATTGCTTTTATAAGTTTCTAAAATGAAAGAAGATAAAATATAGTTGAAATGTTACATGATTGTGTTTCTGGCACCAGACATGTAAGGCCTCTTTTTGTTTAACACACACTTAGCTTTTTAAAAATTTTCAGCTTATATATAAATGATAGCATGGACTGATATCATACTCAGTAGACATGTATAAATATAAAAGTGTTCTGCTCCTAAGAGCTAATGCTATTCAATATACAGAATAGTTTCAAAAATCTACATACCCAGTAATATTTACTTATTAACACTATGTAGGCTCTTTGCTGGGTAATATTGCTATCATTTTAAAAAGAGAGCAGAATAAAATACAAGAATAGGGATAGTTCAAGTTGTTACAATAACTTCTTTGAAATTAGTACTTCTTTGAAAATGAGCATGTAGGGAATATGGTCCATAGATGAAGCTGGGTGAGAATTTTGAGAACTTTTGAGAAAACATCAAGGAAGCAAAACAAAACTCTTCTAATCTCTATTTCTCCATACATTGGTGGCATTTTAAATGGGCTTTTGTACCTCTCACACAGGTAATAAATAGGAAAGGGTTTATTTTAGATTAACCATTGTCTATTATTATTATTATTATTATTATTATTATTATTATTATTATTATCATTCAAATGATTTTTTCAAGCACAGATTGTCCTTGTAACTTTGTGCAGCCTAAACTCCTGTGACATTGCCCTTGTGACTGTATTTGACTTGAACTTCAATGAACCTTGCTCCTGGAATGCCCTCAGAAGATAGTCTGACTTATGTTCTAAATAAAGTTGGTTATTTAGTGAGACAATTTAAATATTAGTGCTTATAATTGGTATATACTATATATTCTAATTATATTAACTGAATACAGAGGAGCATAATTTTTTTGTGGAATCCTAGTGTTCCATTAAATAGGATTTCAAAATTATTGGCATTAAATAATATTAAATTTTCTAGTTTTCAGTACCTTGAGATTTGTACAGTTGATTTGATTTCACGCCCTAATATATTCTATTAATTCAACAATTTTGTTTGACTGTCTATAAATGCTAGGCATGATGTTTCAAAATTCAGATATAAAACTGTAACTAATAACTTCCCTAGCTTTTCCTCAAGCACTAGGACAAGTTGTTTAATTTCTAAATTATTTATCAAGCCATAATAGATATACATAGCATTTGCAAATACTGTCTAATAATGCTGAACACCAAAAACAACTAATATTTATTATTCATGTTCTTTAGTCTAAAATATTAGAATATATTAAAAGCCCATATTCCGCATATCTTTATATTTACATATGCACAGGGTTTTTAAAAATGAGTTATGTACTACTCTTCTATATATTTCTAACATATCACACTGATTCTACAAATTCAGTCACAACTGATCACATATTTTATGATTTATTTTTTGAAAATTTATAAAAAACTTGAATGGATATTGCTGCTCAAGCAGAGAATAGAAGGCTGTGTGAAACATTGAAAGCTAGGGGAAAAGGAGAAATGGAAAGGAATTGCATAATGACTTTAGGGCATTCTTTAGAGTGATGAAAACATTTTAATACTAGGCAGATGTGTTTCTATAGAACATTGTGAATAAATGAAATGAAATTTTTATTTTAAATTTAAGTTTAAGTGGTGTTAATTTGTTTTTAATTTTAGTATGATGCATTATAATTATTATTATAATTATTATTATTATTGACAATATTATACATGATTTTGATGTATGTTGATTATGTTAACCATATACTACTTACATTAACTACTCTTGGGTCTCTCTATGAATTCACCTTATTTTCACAATTTCAGTTCCTTTTCTTTTATAGTATTCTGAATCACATTGTCCTAACCATTTACACATTGGTTTGAGTTCATTAAATAGGGTTTATTATTTCTATCTCATTACTCAACCTTAAAGAAAACTTCCTTCTCTAGGATACATCAAATTTCAATAGCTCCTTACTTAGAGGTGATTCTTGTGATTCCTTACCATCTGTGATAAAATGTTGATAGACCCATGCTTGTCACATATTTTGCAAATAACCACAATTGACATAAATTTACTAGCCCAACTATGTGTTCATGTCTAGAAGACATTGTTTTCTCCTTAGGCAGTCAGATGCTTATTCTCTGCACTTTGACTAAGTGTGAGTTTCTGCATTAACCATCATTTTTGAATAAGGAAACTTGTATGATGAATTCTCAGAGCTTCAGTAATCTATGGGGAGATAGATAAAATTTTTTAGGATCATTGGCTATTTTATTCATTTAGCAAATCAATGTAGTAGGTTCAACAATAGGGCATAAAACCTCCCAGATACAAGCTCTTGTCCAGATATAACGTAAAACAATGTGTTTGCTCATATACAGCAATTTCCAATAAGAAAGTAGTTGTTAACTCCTATAACACTCATGCTACTAGTCCACATATATCTTGCCAGGTTGCTTCTTATTGTAATATATGAGGTTCACAACCCATTAAGGCAGCTGATGACTTTTCTCTCCCAGCATCCTTCATAGAACCTTCTGCTTTGAAATCTAACTAAAGGTTGCAAGGTTTCTGGTCAGAATTAGTTTGTTTTGCCCGTGTCTGTGATGCCCTCTGATATACTATCTTAACAAAGGGTTCTGGTGGGCAACCAAGAGCAATAACAGTACAAGGAATATCTTTCAGTGTTTTTCTTTGGGGGTGAGGCTCACTACATTTCTGTCCAATAACTTGAGGCCTTGGATATTTACTCTATAACCTATGGCTTTTAAAGAGAGAGCTTCATGTAAAATAACTATATTTGTAAATATATAACTGACAGAGGTTATAAATTCATAATACATGGAAGTAATATCACTTTTCCATATAGAATTTTTAACTATCTTTAGAAGTAAACAATGTCCCTCCCTCTTATTAGATGAATTTCATTTTTTTAAACTCAAACTGGGGTTGAGGATTTAGCTCAGTAGTAGAGCGCTGCCTAGCAAACACAAGGCCCTGGGTTCGGTCTCCAGCTCCGAAAAAAAAAAAAAAAAAAAAAAAAACAACAACAAAAAAAAAAACAAAAAAACAAAATCAAACTAAATTTTTAGTAATCTTTGAAGAAATGAATAATATCAAGATTAATTCTTTACCATATTTTTGCAGTACCAGTGATCAAATTTTGGGTTTTATATATACTGAGGAAGAAAACAAGAATTGAACTATACTCATATCATTACTGTGATTTTTCTTTTGAGACAGGATTCCACTAAATTGCTAAGACTTGTCTTAACATGTGTTTGTCATGAAAAAGTCCACTAAATAGCTGCTGATTTTGCAGGACAATTTCTTTTTTTTCTTTTTTTTCTTTTTTTTTTTACACACAAGGGTCTTTATTACAAGCTCATAAACAAGGACTCTTACCATCACTGTCACAGCAGGTCAGAAGTGAGAGCCACAAGTCTAGGGGTGCAGGTTACTTATTGTGGGTACAGCAAACTTGTGGAATTGCTGACCATATGGGTCACCAAATCAATATTTTTAAAAGTGCATTTCTGGCATAATCTTCAGGAACCAATCGGAGGTGAAACCACCTGACAAACAGGATGGCTAGGTCATCTGTTTTCTGCAGGATATCTTAGGTTGTCTATGTGTACCTTCTCCCTGTTGTTTTAGCCTGGCTGCTGTTGCTAAGGGTGGGGGGGGGAAGTGCCATAGGATGTTTGCTTAAGTGGACTTTGTGGTTTTCCTTCTGAAATTGGAGTTTAGCCCCTGGAGCTTCTTCTCGAAAACCAGAGTTAGTTGGGCTTTACAGTGCAAGCCAAGAAACACAGAAAGGCCACCCAAGACTGGAGAAAGTACAGTAGTCTTCCTGGAGGAGGCACCTAAAAAATCTTTGGAGGATTGGTAGGTATATGTCAGGGAATATAAATGGAAGGAATTCCAGGCAGAGGAATCATGAACAACTGGTATAGCTGTAATAGAAGGGAAGACTATACTGGAGCAGGGTGGAACCATGTTCCAGTTCAGTGAGATGAATGGAGAAGAGATAACTGAAGAGATAGGATGCAGAATTCAGGGAAACTGTGCCATGGGTCACACTTAGATTTGATACAGTGTAGATGGCGTCAAGTCACTTGAGAGGAGGGAAGTATAAGAATTGATAGATAGATGATAGATAGATGATTGATTGATAGATAGATAGATAGATAGATAGATAGATAGATAGATAGATAGATAGATGATAGGAATTTATTTAGGTACAATGCATATAACACATAATGTGGTGTTTGGATTATGGGACTAGGAGCTAAATTGCTTTGGCTGCAAAATGACAGAGAGGGAAAGAGAGGGAGAGAGAGGGAGAGAGAGAGAGAAGAGGAGAGGAGAGGAGAGGAGAGAGGAGAGGAGAGGGGAGGGGAGAGAGGAGAGGAGAGGAGAGGAGAGGAGAGGAGAGGAGAGGAGAGAAGAGGAGAGGAGAGGAGAGGAGAGGAGAGGAGAGGAGAGGAGAGGAGAGGAGAGGAGAGGAGAACCAAGGAATCCCTCTGGGTGGTGCACTGCTCTTGTGCATACACTGAGCCCTACTTGCACTCCCTTGACAAGGCAACTCACCCTTTCCTAAACCTTTTGGGAGGAAAGATCACTTCAGAGCCAGGAGCAGCTTTTCTGTTTCCTGCAGGGGGCAAGGCAATAGGAGGCACTGTGGGGCCAGGTTGGAGGTGGAGAGGTGGACCCTGGAACTTGGCCATTGGTAGCAGCCACAGTGGAGCCTTGGCCTACAGGAAACCCTGGAAGATGTGGGAAGGAGACTGATGGGGATGGAGGGAGGTGGGGCTGGCAGGACACCCACAGAGCAGCAGGGACCGGAGGCAGCCCAGAAGCAGTTAATCCTGCTGGTTGAATTGTTTTTATAAACGACACTCTAAAATCAAATAGATGCAATAAAAACACAGTGGCCTTTTCATTAAACATGCCACAGAGGCCCCTTGTTCAGCAGCAGTTGTGCAGGACAATTTCAATTCCCCCACCTTAGTTTTGTATAATATAATGCTTATTGAAATTTGCTAATCTAAATATATTCTTATAGGTTTATGAACAAATCACTGTTATTTAATAATTTTTCTTAATGAAAAATCCTATGTTATACTGTAATTATATATATATATATATATAACTTTCAAAATTTGGAAATTATGTCTTTTATATGGATTATAAACTATATGCCACATAGTATGTTCACACATATATATTAATACATATATTATTAATGCAATAAATCATAATTTCTTAGAGGACTGAGTCACCCAACATTTTGAGTTCTGAGGTGACTTGGAAACCTTACAAGTTTGAGTGAAAAATAAACTATTGACGTCAATAGCATGATCTTTTCAAATCTGTCAGCTTCTTAGAGCTTCTTCAGATTTTCAGAATGTATTAGTCAGAGTGACATGATATTTGAAAAGAGGCTTTTCTATTTTAGTCTCTGATAATTTCCTGTGGATGAATTGAGTTTTTTCCTAAATCATTTTTTTTGTACGAAGGCAGGGGGCAAGAAACTGAAAAATCAATTTTAGGCAATCATTATTGTATGAGTCATACAGTTGTTTACAGAACTCTTCAAATGTATTTCTAATAGGATTTGCTCAGAGGAAATGCTCTCTAACTCTGCTTTCTAAAGTTGGGATTCTCAGTCACTAAGTAATAAATTCATATTAAGCTAACTAATAGGCTGTGGTTTTCTTTTCTCCATATTTTTTTAAAAAAATAATGAAGTAGCTTTTCTTATTATGTTCTAATTTACAAAAGTGTACAATCACCAAGAGTGACTTTAATGACCAAATTTGCTATATACTCTTTTCTTACACTGACACATTCCAAGTTTATTTTTAGCTATGTAAGAAGTTAACATAGTTACCAATTATTTAGTTATTTATCATTTTTAAACAATGCCATTAAAAATCACATCATTATTGTCCAAATAGGGAATAACTGTTTGACAGGTTTTCTGTAATCTTTGTATGCTATTTTTTTCTGTCTGGTTTATCATAAATGCACAGTTCATAAACTGAAATTTCCAGTTTTATTTAAAGTTGAAGAACTAACAATTACATACATGGTTTTACATAGAGCTCATTATAGTGGCCTGGTATCATATATGATCTATCTCTAAATGTCTGCATTTGGTTTGATGTTGGTTTCTCCTTTTTTAAGCCTTTGATTTTATTTTTAATTGCTTTTCTAAGACATTAATTATCTAAGTACAAAGTTCTAGGATTTTTTTTTCTATAGTTACACAACAGGTAATCTAATTCAATACCACGGTCTAATACAGCCTAGAGCCATGGCTTCCAAATTCATATTTTCAGCCAAGAAATTTGTCCTAAAATCAGTAAAACAAATCCATCTGCACACACAAATTCATCACATATATATTTTTCATTCATTTATATTTCATAAAAAAACTTTTGATTTTCAAATTTTCTTTGTCAAATATAGTTCCTAACCTCAATAAATTGAGAAATTATTCATTTTGAAAAATAACTCAACTATGTTCCTTGTCATTAACCAAATTCATTCAAATCTTTAATCCAAGACATTTCAAAAAGTACTTAAATATCTTCCTATAATTAACCAAATTCATTTCATCTGCAAAGCAATTGCATTTATCTTAAAAACATTCCAAAACTCATATAACCTCATACCCTCCAATGGGCAGTGTTAACAAAGCCATCCACCTTTCACCCAGACTCTTAAGAATTCTGCAACAGTTTACTCCTAGTCCTTTGTACAATTTATTCTTTTGATTTTTTTTTTTTTTACATCCTGACTGAGGACAGTTTCTGTTCCCTCTTCTCCTCTCAATCCCTACCCACCACCTCTACTCTTCCACATTCCACTTCTCCTCTCTTTTTATTCAGAAAATGTCAGGCCTTCCATTGATATAAACGAGTCATGGCATATTAAGTTGTATTAAGAACAGGCAAGCCCTCTTTGTTTTAAGGCAGGAAAAGGCAAACAACTATAAGAAAAAGGATCACAAATGGTGGCAAAAGAGTCAGAGATATCCCCTGTTCCTTCTATAAGTACCATATGAAGATTAAGCTACACAATGCTAGCCTATATACAAAGAGTCTAGGTCAATCCCATGCAGGTTCCTTGGGAGTCAGTTCAGTTTCTGTGAGCCCCAGTGAGTCCAAGTTACTCTATTCAATTGGGTTTCTTGTGTTGTCCTTCTGGCTCCTACAAACCTTCTTCCTTCTCTTGTGTAGGTTTCTTCAAGTTCCACTGAATATTTGGCTATGGATTTCTGCATCTCTTTCACTAAGTTGTTGGATGAAACTTCTCTGATGACATTTGGGCTAGTACCATTCTAGGAGTAAAGCAGAATAACATTAAGAATCATTTCAATGACATTTGGGCGGGGGGGGGATACTTTTTTATTTACATTTCAAATGTTACTGCCTTTCGCAGATTCCCATCCATAAACCCGCTATCCCATTCTCCCTTTCCCTTCTTCTATGAGGGGGTTCACCCACCTATCCACCCACCCATCCTGCCTCCCTGCACTGAAATTCCCATACATTAGAGATTCGAGCGTTGGGAGGACCAAGGGCTTCTAATCCAGTTGGTGCCCAAGAAGGCTATCTACCCTCTGTTACATATTCAGCTGGAGCTATGCTCTGTCCACGTGTACTCTGTGGATGGTGGCTTAGTCACTGGGGGCTCTGGTTGGTTGGTACTATTCTTATAGGGTTTACAACTCAAACAGCTCCTTCAATACTTTCTCTAACTCCTCCAAAGGGGACCACATTCTCTGTTCAATGGTGGGTTGCAAGCATTCGCCTCTGTATTCGTGATGCTCTAGCAAAGCCTATCGAGGGCAGTTGTATCAGGCTCTTGTCAGCATGCATTTCTTGGCATCAGCAATGTGGTCTGGGTTTTGTGGCTGAATGCATATGGGCTAGATCCTCAGGTAGTGCAGTCTCTGGATGGCCTTTACTTCAGTCTCTGCTCTAAATTTTTTCTCCATATTTCTCCCTATTAGTACTTTTGTTCCCCATTATAAGGACTGACACATTCATACTTTGGTCGTCCTATTCTTGAGCTTCGTCAAAGGATTGTATCACTGGGTCATCAGAGCTTTTGGGCTAATATCCAGTTATCAGTGTCTAGCATGTGGTTTTTGTTGTTGTTGTTGTTGTTTTTGTTGTGGTTGTTGTTGTTTGTTTTTGGTTCTTTTGTCTCTCTCTCTCTCTCTCTCTCTCTCTCTCTGTGTGTGTGTGTGTGTGTGTGTGTGTGTGATTGTGTTTCCTCACGTGGGATGATATTTTCTAGTTTCATTCATTTGCCTATGAATTTCAAGAACTCATTGTTCTTCAGTGGGTAGTAGTCCATTTCTGTAGTCACAATTTCTGTATCCATTTCTCTGTTGAGAGACATTTGTGCTCTTTCCAGCTTCTGGCTATTATAAGTAAGGCTGCTATGAACATAGTGGAGGATGTGTCCTTGTTATATGTTGGAGCAATTTTGGGTATATGCTCAGGAGTGTAGTTATAGATGGATTCTCAGGTAGTACTAGATAAAATTTTCTGAGGAACCTCAGGAAGAAATTCCAGAGTGGTTGTACCAGTTTGCAATCCCATGAAAATTGGAGGGGTGTTCCTATTTCTCAACATCCTTATCAATATCTGTTGTCATCTGAATTTTTGATCTTAACCATTATGACTACTTTGAGGTGGAATCTCAGGGTTGTTTTGATTTGCATTTCCCTAATCATTAAGGATGTTCAACATTTCTTTAAGTAGTTCTCAGCCATTCGATATTCCTCAGCTGATATTTCTTTGTTTAGCTCTGTACTCCATTTTTAATAGGGTTATTTGATTCTCTGGAGTCTAATTTCTTGAGTTCTTTGTATGTATTACATATAAGCCCTCTATCAGATGTAGGATTGGGAAAGATGTTTTCCTAATCTGCTGATTACCATTTTGTCCTAATGCCAGTGTGCTTTGCCTTACAGAAGCTTTGCAATTTTATGAATTCGCATGTGTCAATTCTTGATCTTAGAGCTAAGCCACTTGTTATTCTGTTCAGGAAAATTTCCTTAGTGCCCATGTGTCAGAGGATCTTCCACACTCTTTCTTCTATTAGTTTGAGTGTACCTGGTTTGATGTGGAGGTTCTTGATTCACTTTGACTTAAGCTTTGTAAAGGGCAATAAGAATGGGTCAATTCGCATTCTTCTACATAATGATCTCCAGTTGAATTAGGACCATTTATTGAATATGCTATATTTTTCCATTGCATTGTTTTAGCTCCTTTGTCAAAGATCAAGTGACAATGGGTGTGTGGATTCTTTTCTGGGTCTTCAATTCTATTCCATTGATCTACCTGCCTGTCTCAGTACCGATACCCCATAGTTTTTATCACTATTTCTTTTGTAATACAGCTTGAGGTCAGGGTTGGTGATTTCCCCAGGAGGGTTTTCATTGTTGATGATAGTTTTTACTATCCTGGGTTCTTTGTTATTCCAAATCAATCTTCAAATTGCTCTTTCTAGCTCTGAAGAATTGAGTTGGAAATTTAAGGGGGATTGTATTTTTTTCTGCAGATTGCTTTTGGAAAGATATCCATTTTTACAATATTAATAATCCTGCCAATCCCTGAGCATTGGAGATATTTCCATCTCCTAAGATCTTCAATTTCTTTCTTCAGAGACTTACATTCTTGTCATACAGACCTTTCTCATACATATGTGTATGTATGTCATACATACCCTCCTTTGGTTATACTAACACCAAGGTATTTTATATTATTTGTGACTATTGTGAAGTGTGTCATTTCTCTAATCTCTTTCTTAGCAATTTCATACTTTGAGTAGAGGAAGGCTACTGATTTGTTTGAGTTAATTTTATATTCAGCCACTTTGGTGATGTTGTTTATCAGGCTTAGGAGTTCTCTGTTGAAAATTTTGGGGTCACTTATTTATACTATCCTATCATGTGTAAATTGTGATATTTTGACTCCTTTCTTTCCAGTTTGTACCTCTTGGACCTCCTTTTTGTGTGATTGATCTAAAAAGAACTTTGAGTACTATAATGAATAAGTAGGGAGAGAGTTGGCAGCCTTGTCTAGTCCATGATTTTAGTGGGATTGCTTCAAGTTTCTCTCCATTTAGTTTGATGTTGACTAGTGGTTTGCTCTATATTGCTTTTACTATGTTTAGGTATGGGCCTTGAATTCCTGACCTTTCCAAGTCTTTTAACATGAAAGGGTGTTGAACTTTGTAAAATGCTTTCTCAACATCTCATGAGATGATCTTGTGGTTTATTTCTTTGAGTTTGTTTACATAGTGGATTACATTGATGAATTTCATTATATTGAATCATCCCTGCATTCCTGCGATAAAGCCAACTTGGTAATGACAGATGAACATTTTGATGTGTTCTTAGATTTGTTTGCGACACTTTTATTGATCATTTTGCATCAATATTAATAATGGAAATTGGTCTAAAGTTCTCTTTCTTTGTGGGTCTTTGTGTGTTTTAAGTATAAGCAAAATTGTGACATCATAGAAGGGGTTAGGTAGTGTTCCTTCTGTTTATGTTTTGTGGAATGGCTTGGACAGCATTGGAATTAGGTCTTCTATAGAGGTCTGATAATATTCTGCCCTAAACCCACCTGGTCATGGGCTTTTTTATTGGGGGGGACTTTTAATAAATACTTCTATTTCTTCAGGAGTTATGGTACTGTTTAAATGGTTTATCTGATCCTGCCTTAACCTTGGCATGTGATATCTTTCTAGGAAATTAGCCATTTATTCCAGATTTTCCAGTTTTCTTGAATAATAGGCTTTTGTAGCAGGATCTGATGATTTTTTTAATTTCCTTGGATTCTGTATTTATGTCTCCCTTTTTATTTCTGATTTTGTTAATTTAGAAACACTCTCTGTGTCTTCTGGTTATTCTGGCTAAGAGTTTATCTCTCTTGTTGATTTTCTCAAAGAACCAGATCCTGGTTTTATTGATTCTTTGTATAATTCTTTTTCTTTCTTCTTGGTTGATTTCAGCCATGATTTTGATTATTTCCTGCCTTCTAATCCTCTTGTGCATATTTGCTTCTTTTTGTTCTAGAGATTTTAGGTTTGCTGTCAAGCAGATAATATATGCTCTCTCCAGTTTCTTTTTGGAGGCAACTATATATATATATATATATATGTGTGTGTGTGTGTGTGTGTGTGTGTGTGATATTTTCCTGTTAGCACTGCTTTGTGTCCCACAAGTTTTAGTATGTTGTGCCTTCATTTTCATTAAATTCTAAAAAGTCTTTAATTTCTTTCCTTATTTCTTCCTTTGCCAATTTATCGTTGAGTAGAGTGTTGTTCAACTTCCATGGGTATATGTGCTTTCTGTCATTTTTGTTTTTATTGAAGACCAGCATTAGTCCATGGTGATCTGATATGACGCCCAGGATTATTTCAATCTTCTTGTATCTGTTGAGGCCTGCTTTGTGACCAATTATATTGTCCATTTTGGAGAAGGTACCATGAGGTTCTGAGAAAAATAGGTATTTTTTTCTAGGATGAACTGTTCTATATCTGTTAAATGTATTTGTTTCATAATGTCTATTAGCTTCTCTATGTCTCTGTTTACTTTCTGTTACCATGATCTCTTCATTTATGAGAGTGGGGTGTTGAAATTCTCCACTATTACTGTGCGAGGTGCAGTGTGTACTTTGATCTTTAGTAAGGCTTCTTTTATGAATATAGGTGTCCTTGCATTTGGAGTATAGATATTCAGGATTGACAGTTCGTCTTGGTGGATTTTTCCTTTGATGAATATGAAGCATACTTACTTATCTTTTTTGATAACTTTTGGTTGGAAGTCTATTTTATTTGATATTAGAATGGCTACTTCAGCTTGTTTCTTGGGACCACTTGCTTGAAAATTTGTTTTCCAACCCTTTACTCTAAGGTAGTGTATGTCTTTGTCACTGAGGTATATTTCCTGCATGCAACTTTACCAGTCTTGTTTGGTTCTATCTTTGTCTCCGGACAATGAAGCCTTTGGATCCTGACTCTACAGGCAGTGCCTTGGGTTGGCTACTTTTCTTTGTTGGTCATCCCTGTCCCAACAACTGCATAACCATTACCCCAGCACAGCTTATAGGCAGGAAAAATTGTAGGTTGAAATTTTATTGACTGGCTTGGTGTCCTCTTCTGTAAGTCTTATATATAAGAGATAGCCAATTCAGTATCTATATCGCCCATTAATAGGATTTTTAGCTAAGGTCTCCCACAATTTTCTACAACTTTCCATTACAATGAGTTTCTAAATTGTAAGAGAGATGCCATCCAATTCCATTTGTTTTTCCCAGTACTCCATTCCTCTGTCCTCTTGTTACCTGTTCTTAATCCTGTGTGTTCTCATACCTATGCAGTAAGCACAGCCTTTTCCACTCAAAAGATTCCTCAAAATGACTCTGAGACTTAATTATATTTATGAACAAATGAACAGTTAAACGTTTGGGCTTGTTTCCTGACCATCTCATGAGTTAATTATCCCATTAATTTTACACTAAGCCCCACCATGTAGTTGTTTATCCTGTCTCATCTCAATTGCCAATCAACTTTTTATTTACAGGTGAATGCTTTTACACAGTGCTCAAGAGACTATCTTTACACATGCATATCATCCATATGCCTTGCCCCCTCTATTTAACTTTCCCTTTACAGTGAGACTCATACATCCACCTTTGAGGCAACCTTGTTGTTCAGATTCCCTGGGTCTGTGGATTGTAGCATGGTTGTCCTTTACAGTTAATATCCACTTATCAATGAGCTCATACCATGTTTGTCTTTCTGTGTCTGAATTACATAACTCAGGATGATTCTTTTCTGCTTCCATCAATTTGCCTGCAAATTTAATAATGTCACTTTGTAAGAAGCTGAGTAATGTTCCATTTCTTTATCCTATATTCTTTTGATGGATATCTAGGCTGCTTCAACTTTATGGCTGTTATGATTAATGTTGCTATGAACATAGGCTAGCAAGTGTCCTTTTAGTAAGGTAGATCACCCTTTGGGTATATGCCCAGAACTGGGATGTCTGAGTCTTGTGGTAGGTCAATTCCCAATTTTCTGAGGAATCATCATATTGATTTCCCAAGTGGCTATACTAATTTGCACTCCCACTTAAAACTGAAGAATGTTCCCTTTTCTCCATTGTCAGCATGAAATGCCAGTTATATTTGTTAACATAGCCATTCTGACAGGTATAAGATGAAATCTCAGAGTTATTTGGATCTGCATTTTCCAGATGATTAAGGATGTTGAATATTTTTTAAAAAAATTATTTTGGTTATTTTTATTTACATTTCAAATGTTATCCCCCTTCCTGATTTCATCTCTTAGAAACCCCCATATCCCCCCTCCCTCAGCCTCCATGAGGTGCTCCTCTTCCTGCACACCCACCTCCACCCTACCTTCCTAGCATTCCCCAAGCTGGGGCATCAAGCCTTTACAGGACCAAAGGCCTCCCATCTCAGTGATGCTACTCAAATCCGTCCTCTGCTACATATCCAGCTGGAGCCATGGGTCTCTGTGTACTCTTTAGTTGGTGGTTTATTCCCTAGGAGCAGTGGAGTATCTGGTCAGTTGATATAGTTGTTCTTCCTATGGGGTTACACACCCTTTCAGCTCCTTCAGCCCTTCATTTTAAGTACTTTTCTGCCACTTGAGATTGATCTGTGACCTGTTTACCTAATTTTTTATTAGAATTTTTGGGTGTGTAGTTTTTGTGTTCCTTATATATTTGAGAAATTAGCCATCTGTTAGATGTGGAGTTGGATACTATTTTGTCTTATTACTAGTTTCCTTTGCCTATCAGAAGATTTTCAGTTCCATGAGGTCCCATTGTTAATTAGTGATCTTAGATCCTACACTATCAGTGTTCTTTTCAGAAAGTCATCTCGTTTTTCAATCTGTTCAAGGTTACTCCCCATTTATCTTCTATAAGATTTATTATATCCAGTTTTAGGTTAAGTCTTTGATTCACTTGTACTTGAGTTTTGTACAGAGTGATAAATATGGATGCATTTGCATTCTTCCACATTTCCAGTTAGACCAGCAATATGTGCTAAAGATAGCTTCACTTTTTGTATTATATAATTTTAGCTTCTTTGAACATTCTTTGAAGAGTCTTATCACAGCATTTATATAAATCATACTAAAAATAAAACTTCAAAACTGTCCACTGTGTTAAGCACAACTGCAATTTTCTCACTCAGGGGGCATAAGGAGATGGATCAAGAGTTCAGGCTTACTCTAGGCTATGTAGTGAGTTCACAGTCAATGTACTAGTCAGCATATTTAGCAAAACATAGAGATATAATTAATATGCAAATATAAGAGTTTTATTATAGTGACATAGAGGCTATGTGCTAATTATTCCATCAATTACTATATCCTAAAGTAAAATCCAAGAATCTACTAGTTTTTCAGCCCAGGATCCTGGATGTTTCAGTTATTCTTCCATATATGCCAGGATTCCAAAGAAGTAGGTTTTAATGTAACTAAATTGACATCAAGCACAAGCATGAATAGAGATAAAGCATCCCTCTTCCTTATGTTCTATATATACCTCTCCTAGAATTTGTGGCACAGATTTAGGATAGGCCATCTTATATCAAATGATCCTGATTAAATGTGTGTATTTGCACATCACATGATCTGGATTTCAGGAGAACCATCATACTAAATGATCCAGTTAATCAAAAATCAGTCGTAGGTGTACTTAGGGACTTGGACTCTTTGTTACTTTCAGATATAGTTAATTTGACAGAAAAAGTAACCATCATTGACTGCCTGGAGCATATGAGACACTCTCTCATTTATTTTAAAATGGGGACCTCTGTTCCTCTGAACAGTAAATTCTACTTAACGGTCTTTTCAACATTATTTCCTATACTTGAAATACTAATTATAATAGATCAAAATAAAATATAATATAACAATATCAATATATAATGGAAAAATTATTACTACTAAATTTCTGTATCATTCTAGTTTTATTTTTAAGCAATGAAAGCTCCTAAAGTGTCAAGTAATAAAAATAAGTATAACTAATACTAATGACTAGTTTCCACCTCCATCTCAAAAGAAAACTCCATTTGAGTATTAACTGTTTCCCTATAAAATTTAGTCTTTATAGAAGCCCTTGAGTTCAAATTCAACAGTGTGCATTTATTCATGTATAACATTATGAACACAACTTCATTCTAGATATACCTACTTATGGATGCATCAATTGGGTATTTAAATATCATGTCCTATATAAACTATTTTAAATCTGATGTGAAAATTTTATGTTGAGTAAATAACTATTTTTTCTTTTGATTTTTTGGATCTCCTCTTATTTATAAAATCTATTCCAATGCCTACTGTGCATTATATTTCTACTTTTAACACTTTTCCCCTAAAACGTGATAACATTTGATCTTCTTTTGAACTCCAACAGTTTAGCTCATATATATGTAATAATCATTTTTTTAATTGCACTTTCAAAAATTTACTTATGATTGGCATTGCCTTGAAAACTAAAACTTTAAAATGTATGTAGTTTTCTTTTACATAAATGATATGTTTTGATATTTTTAAAAATTATTATGTGTGTGATTGTGTTTATGCATGTATCATAGTTCATGTGTGGAAGACAGAAGAGTCTGATATTTCCTCTACTCTAGTCTTAAGGGTTTGAATGGAGGTCATCTGTCTTACAAATCACTTTTACAAGCTATCCTATTGCGCTGGCCCTTGACTTTTACTCTTGAAGAATTTCTGTGATTTTTTTATAATTTTTATACTAATTTTGTTAATGACTAACATTATAAATATTTTTAGCCAATTAGCCATTCCTATCCTTATTTACCTCATGGCATCTTCTGTTGAATAAAGACACAGTCAGCTTTGCTAATTTTTACCTTATGATTTCTGCTTTTAAGGTTTTATTAATAATAACTTTGCTCACTTCTTCTGGAACAAGGCACGTCAGATCTACAGCATGTACTCCTATATACTGATGACAGTGACCTTAGGTTTTTCTTTTCTCGCAACAGGATAACAAAAAGTCTTGACAGGCCCTCTGTGCCTTATCGATCGACAGATACCATAGAGACATCTTTAACATCCTCCAGACTCTACACACTTTCAAAGGTCTACCAGGCAATTTCCCAAACTACTGTCCTTCCCCATAAATCTCCTATGGCTCACATAAAAGACACCAACCTCTTGAGGGGGACCTTTACAATTTTCATTGACACTAGTCCTTTCAAGTCACTCCTTGCTACTAAATTAAAAACCATCTCCCTTGAAGTAGTAGTGTGTAACCTTTCAGAACATTGCCCTTGCTTGTGCTCTCCTTTTCTTTGCTAACCTCAGTCCATAGAAGGTTTCCTATAACTCACAGACTTATCCACCAAGATAGTGTTCTACCACATACACATAACTAACTAAAGACATGATCTTTGAATTTCAGGTCACTATTTTTTTTTTTACTGATAAATAGGAAATTAATATCACATCTGGATTCTCTCATCTTGAAAATACATAGTTTAGCATATGGCAGTTTCCATAAATTTATTTCATTTGCATTAATGTAAATTAAATGCATTATTTCTTGCAATTATACTTCATTATTTATCAAACTCTAAAATGATGAAAATGATGCAAACAAATTAAAAGAATCAGAATGTTTCCTTTGACTGATTTAGAAACAAAAGTCAGAGTACTTAAGACAGTCTTCTAATGGAAAATTTTGGGGTGTATCTTATTTTATTTTTATCTCAAAATATTTTCAGTGAATGAACCTATTGCTATGAGTTATTTTATTATAAAATATATTTCCTCTCTCAAAAAATAACCTGAAGAAAGATGTTATTGGTTCAAATTGTGGTGGTCATCAACCTTTTTGGTGAAAAGAATCTTTTTACAGTTGTTTTAAGTAAATTTATGTATCTTTGATCCTCATTAAGGACTCCATTGTAATTTTAAAAAGACCTACACAATAAGTGAAATCACTACAAATTATAGACTTCTGTTAACTCATAATGTGAACAATTTTCATTTGAAATCACACATACACAGAATATTTTACTTTAGTAATTTCGTTATTTGGAACACTACTTTTGTGGAACTTTTCTTAGAGAATTTAAGATATATCATTCCCTTAAGAATATTAACATGTTTTTCATAATAGGGTTTCAAAACTGACCAAAAAATTCACTTTATTATTGAAGTTTAAATTTTTTTTCATCTCACAGTAAATTATTAAGTGTTTCTGACCACTAACAAAGCTATGAGACAATCAAAGATGAAGAAGAATGTCTTTTAAAAAGGCATAGAAGGAGAGGGCTAAAAGGCATAGAAACAACTCCTGGTACATGGTGCCAGATCTCATCAGAGCTGGGAAGAAGGTTGAGATGCCATGCTGTGAACTCAGTTGAACTCACAGTGATCAGCCTTGTGTAGTTTCCCAAAGTGTGGGGCACGGGGCCACCAGACGGTCACTGTTCAGCACTCGGCTGGGCTCTGCTTCAATGTGAAGTTTAAATTTCTTAAAAGTTGCTCCAAACTTTGTATCAAACAAATATTGCAAAAATATTATTGAATTAAAAATATAAAAATCTTTCTTTAAAAGGTCTCTGTAGATCATGTTCACCAGTGTTTATTCAATATATTTCATTCAGATAACATTTTAATTCAATTACTTGTAGAAGATTTATTGGATAAAGAAATTCAGTATTACTGTGTGTATTCATGGATCTATACTCTAGAAAACATCAGAAGGAAATACAATGAAGACATAACTTATTTTAGTTGAACTCACTGTAAAATTTGTATTGTAAATCAATCCACCAATGGATGGTGTTTACTACCACAAAAGAACCTTGCTCATACACAACTTATACAGCAGGATCATTACAAATATTAACATTTCTTAAACTAACACTGGTCCATAATATGTATTTTAATGTGAAAATAACGAATTCCCTCTTTTAAGTTTATTAGGTTAAGTTATCATGTCCCTTAAAAATGTTAGTATATATTCCCACTCTTGCTATCTTTTCTCTCATTAAGAACAACAGAGTTTCACAAAACATTCTTTGCTTTGATGACTCAAGAACTTGACAAATCTTATCTTTTACCAATCCTTTCAAATGAATATGGAATTCTCCATGTAATTTCTATTAACCTGTATGAGCATGTGTGTATATAATGTTCAAAAGTTCTTCAAAGTATTTATAACACTTTTTAGTTACATTAGTTATCTGATACTGCAACCTTCAACTCCATTTCTCCATTTTCTGGTATGGTGTATTTTGTAGCATTCTTACCTAATAATCGGTATTCAAATTTAAATGAACCACCAGGAATTTGTTCTTTCTTATAAACTGTCTCCTTGTAAATTGTGTAGTGTCTACTTCTCCTATATACATCAAATACAATATATTCAATGTTTAAATATGTAAAACTTCAGTGTTTGTCAAATATATCATAATCTACCATTGAATGAGTTCACGTCATTTGAAACCACAGTTACATTAAACATATCTGTTTCATTCTGCAATCTTAACATGGATCCTGAGAACTTTATAGCACACAACCCTTGAAAGGACTACTTTAACTTGATAGTTCCTAAACCATATTTACATTAAAGCAGCCTTGATCTAGAAAAGTTCACATTTCTTGTGACAATCTCATGTGTGCTTAGTTACAAGTTATAAGAAACTTAAAGGACTTTTTTTCTAAACAGGGAAGGATTTATTTTTATGACATGAAACCATGTTCAGTGGAAGTAAGTTCAGGGTTATATGTGAACCAAATTAATACCAACAGGAAGTCAGTGTCTTTACAACTTTCATTTCAGGTGATCTTACAATATGGAAACTTTCAAGCACAAGAGTATCCAGTAGTCTTAGAAGACCTACTTGTTTCCAAACCAGTTAGAATGGCAAAAAGACGGGTTGGGGATTTAGCTCAGTGGTAGAGCGCTTGCCTAGGAAGCGCAAGGCCCTGGGTTCAGTCCCCAGCTCCGAAAAAAAAGAACCAAAAAAAAAAAAAAAAAAAGAATGGCAAAAAGACAAAAGGTGAAGAGATAAAGAGATTCTAACTAGGGCATTGCCATTCATTAACAATGAATTTTCTTATCACATAGGTAGGGAAGTGATTTCTTCCTACATAGGTATCTCATTGGCTAGAATCATGTCATACACTTACTGTAGCTAGAAAGAAATATGACATGAATTCAAGGCCCATACCTAAACCCAGTCAAGAATTCAAGACACATACCTAAACAAGGTAAAGGTAATATAAAGCAAACTAGTTTCCAATATCGAACTAAATGGAGAGAAACTTGAAGTAATCCCACTAAAATCAGGAACTAGACAAGGCTGCCCTCTTTCTCCCTACCTATTAAGTATAGTACTTAAAGTCCTAGCCAGAGTGATTAGGCAACAAATAGAAGTCAAACAGAAACAAACTGGAAAGGAAAAAGTCAAAATATCAAGATTTTGACTTAAGTCACCACAAAAATCCTACCAGAGAACTACTAAACCTGATAAATATGTTCAGCAATGTGACTGAATATAAAATTATTTCAAACAAATCAGTGGTTTTCCTCCACTCAAGGGATAAACAGGCTAAGAAAGAAATTAGGAAAATGACACTTTTCACAATAGTCACAAACTATATAAAATACCATGGTGTGACTAACCAAGCAAGTATAAGATCTGTATGACAAGAACTTCAAATCTCTGAAGATAAAATTGAAGATCTCAGAAGATGGAAAGAACTTCCATGCTCATTGATTGACAGGATTACTGTAATAAAAACAGCTATTTTGCTGAAAGCAATTTATAAATCCAATTTGATTCCCATCAAAATTACAACTCAATTCTTCATAAAGCTAGAAAGAGCAATTTGCAATTCATTTGGAATAAAAAAAGAACATGATAGCGAAAACTATTCTAACCAATAAAAGAGCATCTGGTTGAATCACCATCCCTGACCTGAAGCTATATTACAGAGAAATCGTGAAAATACCTCTATTGTATTGGTACAGAGACAGGCAGGTAGAATAATAGAATAGAATTGAAGAACCAGAAATGAACATGAACACCTATGGTCACTTGATCATTGACAAAGGACCTAAAACCGTCTAGTGAAAAAAAGACCGCATTTTCAACAAATGCTGCTGACTGAACTAGTGGTCAGCATGTAGAATGCAAATCAATACATTTTTATCAGCTTGTATAAAACTCAAGTCCAAGTGGATCAGGGACATCCACATAAAACCAAATACACTGAAACGAATAGAAGAGAAAGTGGGGAAAAGCCTTGAACACATGGTCAGAGGGGAAAATTTCCTGAGCAGAAGACTGATGGCATATGCTCTAAGATCACATAGTGCCAAAGGGAACCTCCTAAAATTGCAAATCTTCTTTAAGGCAAAGGACACTCAATATCAATAGGACAAAAATGGCAACAAACTGATTGGGAAGAGATGTTTACTAATCCCACATTCCAGAGAAGGTTAATATCAAAAATATACAAAGAACTCAAAAGGTTAGATTCCAGAGAATCAAATAACCCTATTATAAAGGGAGTTGCAGAGCTTAAAAAAAGAAATCTCAACTGAGTAATATCAAATGACTCTAAAGTACCTAAAAAATGTTTACCATCTTTATTAATCAGGGAAATGCAAATAAAAACAACTCTGAGATTCAACCTGACATCAGTCAGAATGGCTAAGATAAAAAACTCAGGTGATAGTAGATGCTAGAGAGGATGTGGAGAAAGAGGCACACTCCTCAAATGCTGGTGAAAATGTAAGCTTGTACAACCACTCTGGAACTCAGTCTGGTGGTTACTCAGAAAATTGGACATAGTACTAACTATGGATCCAACTATACCACTCCTGGGCATATACCCAAAAAGTGCTCTAACATATAACAAGGACACATGCACTACTATGTTCATAGCATCCTAATTTATAAAAGCTAGAAGATGTAAAGAACCCAGATGTCCCTCAACAGAGAAATAGATACAGAAAATGTGGGATATCTATACAATGGAGTACTACTCAGCTATCAAAAACAACTTTATAAAATTCATAGGCACATGGAATGAAGTAGAAAGTATCATCCTGAGTGAGGTAACCCAATAACAAAAAACACACACACATGGCAAATACTCATGGATAACTGGATATTAATTCAAAAGATAAGAATAATCAACACAAAATTTACAGACCAAATCAAACCCAAGAAGAAAGAAGACCAAATTGTGGATGCTTCATTACTTCTTAGAAGAGGGAACAAAATATTCATTGGAGAAAATAGAGAGAAAAAGTCTGGAGCAGAGACTGAAACTAAGGCCATCCTTAGACTCCCTCACCTTAGGATATATCACATATAGAGTCACCAAACACAGACACTATTGAAGATGCCAAGAGTTGAATCATGACAGGAGCCTGATATATCTGTCTCCTGAGAGGCTCTGCCAGATCCTGACAAATGCAGAGGGGGATGCTCATAGCCAACCATTGGACTGAGAACTGGGTGTCCAATGGAGGAACTATAGAAAGGATTAATGGAGCTGAGGGTGTTTGCAACCCCATAGGAAGGACAACAATATCAATCAATCAGACATCCCTGAGCTCCCAGGGACTAAACCACCAACAAAAGAGTATACATGGCTCTAGTCTCCTATGTAGCAGAGGATGGCCTTGTTGGACATCAATAGGAGGCAAGGCCATTGGTCCTATGAAGGCTTGATGCTAAAGTGTAGGGAAATCCTAGAGTGGGGAAGAGGGAAGAAGGGAGTGGTTGGTAGGCAATATCCTCATAGAAGCAGGGGGAGGGGGATTTGATAGGTAGTTTTTGGAGGGGAAACCAAGAAAGGTAATAACATTTGAATTGTAAATAAAGAAAATATCAAAAAGAAGATAAAAATTTAAAAAGCAGTATGAGAAATTAGATGTCTTTATCTTGGTATATTGATATCCTAAATAAATTTTAAGTGCTGTGAGAAAAAAAGTGGAGTAAGGTAGGTCATCAGTCATTTTATGGGTTTGAAATAAGAATTAAATTATGCAATCAAAATAAAAATCTACATAACAACTATGACATATTTCCTCTTATATATAATATCATCCAGATACCACAAGTTTATACATGTACAAATAATTGGAAATGCCAGAAGAAATCTAGAGATGTTCATATTCCTGTCAAATGTCCACAGTCACATAAAATAATACTGATACTGATAAATTAACTGTGCTATTTATAACCTGAGTTTGAGTAAGCTTTATATTTCATATTTGTCACATAAAACAACAAATCAAGAACTTCAAAGTTGTAGCATGAAAATTTATAAGACTATTTCTTTCAAATTTCAGAGATCACATGGTCGCTCCTTTTGTAATATTTGAAAAAAGAATATTATGACATATTAGTACTCTATGTTTAGTTATGTGCCATTTTACATTACTTCTACTACATTCCAGTTTTGAGTCATTTAAAATGCATGTGAACTGACTAATTTCAATGGTAAAATTGCCTGCATACTGAAACACTACACTTAAAACAAGAAGATTATGTACCAATCTCTTAACAACTTGCCAATTCATAAACATATGAAGTCATACCCCCATATTTTTCTTTTTATTTCCCCAGGACTTGACTGCCTTTATTTTATGCTTAAGATACATATATAAAGGAGGAGTAGGGGAAGATTAGGTGAAAAGTAGACTATGCCAAAATGAATACTTGAACTTTTGGCCAGAGTTAAGACCAAATGAAAAGGGCCAACTAATGTCTGAAAGAAATAACTACAAGAAGTCTGATTAAAGTTTAAATGAGTAGTGTCTTATTAGTTTCAAAGATTCTGTGTAATGTGATCTTCAAAGTCCTTGGCATCCATACTTGTCAGGTACGTTTCCATGCTCGGTTGGTGAGTCTTAAAATGTCTTCTCCATGCTTGTGTTGTAGAGTAGAGAACTTAGGAGACACTGGCACTGTCAGCACAATCAGATGAAGCTCACTGGATTTCACCTCCACTGCTGAGTACTCGTGTATTCAATTTGCCTTGTGCACCAGTTCTTTCTAGACCCTGGCTAGCTACTGCGTTTGCTGTTCCTCTTCTTGCTGCAGTTTCCAGGCCTCCATTTCAGCCATTTTCTTCTCCAGCTTCTACCACTCTTTGGCTCTCTCCTTGATGGACAGCTGAAAAGGTTCCTGAACTAGAGAACCAGAAGGGTTCTCAACAACTAATATTTTTCTCTTTTTGTGGAACAAAGGACTCTTGGAAGATGAAGATGTTTGGAAGAGCCTTGAAGCAAGCTGCTTCCTTCTGCTGTTTCTCTTCTTCTTCCAGCTGGTGCTTCCATATATCAGCCTTGTAGACACCTCTCTTTTCTGTCCCCAGGGAGAAAGGCTCAACTTGAGTCACATTCCTAACCTTTCTCTCTGGCAGGTAAATGGTGTTAAAAAGGGGCACAGGAAGTGGCTTGAATTTGGTCACCTCCCCTCTCTTCATTTCCTTTATTTTCTTTCTCCTTCTGCAACTGGCATTCTTTGTCCTGGGTATCAAAGGAGAAAGGGCACATCTTCACATTTCGTGCCTCTGGGATGTGGGGCTAACAAAGCAAAGGATAATGTGGCACAGGTTGTGCTCTTATCACTACTGTTTTCCCCTTTTCCTCATCTTCTCTGACAGGCACTTGGATCTTGTTCCTCAATGCAAAAAAACAGGCGACTTAGGGACAATGGTGGAATTACCTTCTTTTCGGGAACACCCCCGACATCTTCCAAGACCTTAGTAGGGAAAAGTGTGGGATGAAATTCAAGTTGTTCATCTTCTGTTTATTTATTTGACTCTTGCTCGTGAATTGGTTTCTCAATTTCCAAATCAAAACCAACAGGCTGAGTAGGAGGCTTAACAGGTGATCTCTTGGTCAAGATAGGCCACATAAAAAAATTCTGGGATCAAGATCCAGTACTTTGAATTTGTATTGTTGCAGTTTCCCAAGCTCCTCTACCTCCTGCTCAGCTGCCTTTTTCAGGTCACAACCCTTGAATGATATTTAGTCTGCAGTATGAGGGTCTGGTCATTTCTTGCAATCTTGCTCACATTGGAGGGTAACAAGCTCTTGTACTTCTTGTTCCTCAGATGGTATCTATTAGGGATTAATTTATGGGAGACTTCAACCTGCTGTGCAATTGGCACATATGTAGAAGCTGCTCCATCAAATGTCCATTTCTTTCCTTTGGACAGATTAAAAGGCTTAATGATAGTACATCCTCTGGTCCCTTGGGCAAGAGTGTAAGGATGCTTTCAAAGTTCAGATATGAAGTTCACTTCCTTATACTCTTCCTGGTTCTTGGGATGTTGTTTTATTTGCTGATTTGTGAGGAAGTGGAAGTCAACTGATTCGGCAACCTGGCTCATGGATTTCTTCACAGGTTGCCCCGGCCTTGCCAGAGCGAGCTTCTTGAACTCTTTGTTCTTCTTCTGCATCTCCACCACTTTTTCCCTGCTTTCTCAGCACTTTCTCTAACTGCTGCTCTTCAGTACTCTTTAGAACCTGTTCCTTTGCAGTTGGCACACCAGGGACAGTGTGTTTGCCCTTGGCTTTCTCCAAGATTTCTCTTTCATCCTTTCTGAAGAAGGTAGAACACTGTTTTCCTCTTCTTCCTCTGGTTTCTTTCTATGAGAACCTTTCATTCTTTTACTGGGGAGACAACCAGCAGTGCATCTCTTGGCATTCAGTTTCAACAGAGGCAACATGTTTTTTGTTTTCATTTGTTTGTTTGTTTGTTTTTACTTTTAGCTCCAAATCCTTCTGAGCAGAGAGTCTAACAGATCTTCTCTGAGGCTAAGTGGGAGTATTTCCTGATACAGCTCTCTGAGCATTCAGGGAAGAACAAACATTTGATGGGATAGATTGTTTCTGAAGATTTTTTATTTCTGTTTCTTTGTAGTTAGTATTGTCAACTGCCTTCCATGGTGTGTTGAAATTTGGCCCTTCTCATGGAAGTCTTCCTCTGAAAAGTTTCTCGTATTCCACTCTGTCAAAGAAACTTGTTCTCTAAGTTGGCCTTCTTATCAAACTATGGGTCTATATTTTCAGTAGCTTCTTCAGCATCCAAAGATAAAAAATTGATAAAGTAGGTGAGCGCATTAAAAGAGTAAGCTATTGGGACTTGTGACATTGCCACCACTAAGTGCAGAAGAACAAGCATTTTCCAGGTTTCTAATACTCTACTCAATAGATTGTTTGACCTATAGTTAATTTGTCTCTGGAGTTCACTTCTTCCAACATCACCTCACAGCCACAATCCTGTTCTCAAGTCTCTTTTGAATTCTTGCAGTCTGGCATACACTTCTCCTGGAAAAACTTCAGGCTACTTTCTGGGATTCAGCTTGCACCAACTCTAAGAGTCCAGGGTTTCAAGACTGCTTCAGGACTCAACTGTCCACATTTTTCTTATTCTGAAATTTTCTACAAGTTATTTATATATCTCCTTCAAAAATAAAATTTCTAAATGAAATATCTAAACACTTTCTCTTCAAGTCAAGCAACAGTGCTATTTAACAAATGACATTTCACTTTGTAGCTATATCTGTTATTTAAAGATGTACTTATCCAGTGCTATACTTTTTAAGATTGATTCATACCATTCCATCATTACTAGTTAATTATATATGTAGTATTTCTCCATAAGCATAGGCATATACATAAGCCTATTATATTGTATATAGAGAAGTCAAATGAGAATTGACAATCATAACATTAAAATTTTACAGTAAGATAAATACATAAATAAAATTGATAATACTATAACACATTGCTTTGAGGTTATCACTACACACAATATTTATTTAAAGCTATGTACTGCAATACTGATACCAATGTTATACAGAATATATGTATTGTTGAAAGAGATGATTCTCATATCAAATGTATGTACTGGGGCAGTACAAGATTTCATAAATCTAATTAACATCACACAAAATATAAAAGTTATTATTTAATTATTTGTAGAATTTTCAGTTAATGCATTCACATTGTATTTTTTTCTGTAATTTGAAACATATAAATCAAAATCACAACTAACATTCTCTTATTTAGCTAAAAGACACACGAATGATGTCAAATGCCCTCTGCTTTTCTTTAGAGATGCACATATTTTGAATTTTCTTCCATTTTCATAAGAGCAAACATTAGTAAATTCAGTCTATCCAATTTAAACCATATGATTATGTTTAATGCAACTCTTGAGCATCCTTCCCATGCTTTTGATATCGATTCAATAAAAGTGCACTGGTCTTAGAATAACACATAAAATGTTTAAGAATAAGACCTGATACAAATGACAGATAATATGACTTGTCAACTTGACAGGATATAAATCAGCACTGGAGACAAGTATCTACACATATTGTTGATGGATTCATATATTATCTTAAAAAGATGATAGGATATATCTTACCTTTGATAAGCACCATTCATGAACTGTATTTCTGCAAATAATAAAAAGGAGAAAATGAACTGAATACAATGATTCATTGTTCTCTTCGTGACTCTTTTGCACATTAATAAACCCCTCCTGCTTCTGTTGCTATACATTTTCTGTCATAGTAGACTGTATAATGTGGAAATATAAATTATTTCCTTAAGTCAAATGTCACTTTTGCTTTCACAGCAATGATAAAAATAATGAATATAAACTATGTCAATAATTATGAAGAGTAATTAAAAATAATTGGATTATTTTACCATAAAGAAATATAGATATATTGCTAATAGACATGTTTTGCCGTTGATATGGGAAGCTAGTTGGACTTATATCACTACATGAATACTCTATATGGTATAAATTCCCTTACAACACATCATATGATAAACAAAGAATATAATGCCATGAAAAAGGGAGAACCAGGGAGAAAAGGATTCATAGTTTATTTTAGATGTCATATAATATGATAGGGCTTACATTCTACTTGTTGAGACACATTGAGACATAGTAAAATGTATGCTAATATTAAAGATAAAGTTATGTGCAATTATTGATGGAATGTAGTAAGTGTCTAGAATGGGGTGAGAAATCTTTTTTTTAATATTTATTAACTTGAGTATTTCTTATTTACATTTTGATTATTATTCCCCTTCCCAGTTTCCGGGCCAACATCCCCCTAACCCCTCCCCCTCCCCTTCTATATGGGCTTCCCCTCCCCATCCTCCCCCCATTACCACCCTCCCCCCAACAGTCACATTCACTGGGGGTTAAATCTTAACTCTGATTTTGTTACTGTGGGAAGCTGTGTCAAATAGAAACTGTGTAAGCATATCCCTGCATTTTGAGTACTTTTCAGTACTGAGGACAGAAACTAAAAAGTAACAGATACAATGTTATCAATTTGATATCACATGCTTTTTATTTTCCATCTTTAACCCAATTCAAAACTTACTATAAAGAAAAAGACAAAAATTATAACCCAGATAAACCAGCATATTTTTTATTGTATTTGTAACTAAATATATATGTTTGTTCATGTGTCTGAATAGGGTCATGAGTGTAGGTGCCCACTGAGGTCATAATAGGTTGTCAGATATTCTACAAGTTGGATTATTGTGTGGTTGTGAATCTCTAGCATGGGTCCTGGGAATCAAACTCTGTAAAAATGCTAAAAACTTCATAGGAAGAAAGGCAGCATGCATTCTCCACTTTAGTCCCATTGAGAATATTGTCTCCAAACCAACAGGGGCATTTTTTTTTTCGTTTTGTGAGACATGAAATCACTATACAGCTCTTTCAGTCCTATAACTTGGTAAGTAGGTTGGACTGGCCTCAACCTGTTTTCACCTGTAGAATACTGAGTTTAAATGCATTTGTAACCAAGTCTGAGTCCCAAGGGGCCATACTTTTTTCACCAAAGGGTATAATATATAACTAAAATAATTCTAGACATCAATGCATACTTGATCTCTCATTGCACTTGATTTTATTAACAGACATAATCAGTACTTCTGCCCTAACTTCACAGATAAATGATTATTTTTCTTATGATGGCAGTGAATTTGTGGATACTCTACAATTTTGGATCATCACTGATCCTTACTTAATTTTCTACTACTAAAAGTTATTGCATTCACAGATTGACTACTACATTATTACACTCAGTCCTTAATATCATATATACAGAATGCTTACAAACCAGTAGTTGGCAATTGAAAAGAATAAGCCTAAATTTCTTTGTGATTTATTAACCTTATTAAAATCATGCAATATTATCAGTAAGACTACTTTCTGGAAGTAATTATGGAATTTGGTTTGTCTTGTGAAATTCACTAGATTCTTTAGGCTACTCCATCATGTCTTATATCTGTCAAATTGATGCTTTCACCTTTTCCAATACATGTTTGTGTTTAACCAATGAATTACTATGACACATACCCTACAAATATTCCAAACAATGCAATATATTCAAATCTACATTTTCTCTCATCGTTAGGACATGAGAATTTTTTTAATTAACTTGTTCTTTGGGAAATACTAGTTACTAGGAAAAGATATGGAAGAATAGCCAAAGGAAAAGAAGTAATTTGCAACATGTGATTGTTAGTACTGTAAGTATAAATAACTATTACTAAAATTTTAATTTATCTTATCCTGCACTATAACAGCTTTTAACATGACATTAAACTTTCCCTGGGAAATATTAGTCTTTTCTAAAATAGTAGCATATTCTTGTTAATTATCCTTGCAGTACCTTATGAAACCCCTGATTGCCCCTTTCCCCTGTGGAAGTATAAACCTACAAGGAATATATGTGAGTAACCTACATTACTCAACTCTGTAAGAAATTTCTAAAGAAAGTGTTTGAAAAGAAATTTTGGAAAAGAAATTGCATTTCTAGACCAAAGAGTTAATTTAACACTAGGAAATGACATAATAAATACTGATGAATCATTGTCATAATGCAATGTTTGAAATTGTGGTTGATATATTTCTATAGAAATATGTTTACAGCTTACTAGGATAAGAATATTTAGTAGGATTATATTTCCCATTTTATATTTATTAATTTGTGTCATCCCAGTAATTTGTAAATGTACACTATAATTTTTGTAACTAATTTTTAAAAATAAATATAATTAACAAATACAAGACAATAAAATACTCTTAAATTCATGCAACTATTAGAAAGTTAGAATTTTAAAACAGATAGATATTTAAAACAGATAGATATATAGAAAGTAGAAGTTAATGAATTTAAAGTAATTCATATGGCTGGTTTGGTGAAATAATATAATTTAATATACTTTACTTTCTTAATATTAAACACAGTAAAATATCATCTAATGTTTGATGGAAGGATTTTTATTTCAGAATAAATATTAAAGTTTGTACAGATTTTATTTTAAAATTCCAAATATTTTATATAACAGAATGATAGGATATTAATATTTTTCTTAGATTTAACATTTATTTTTTATCTATATCAACTTTTCAAACTCATATAAACTGGAACAGTAAAATCCTCTTATATAGTGTCTTGAATAAGATTATATTTTAGTTTTCTCTTGAACTTCAGTCAGGCTCTCATTAACATCATTGACTCAAAGTAGTTCTAGACAGTTGAGAATGCAGGAGATAATACAACAAAATATAAATGGTACCAGTTTATAAGGCAGATAGAAATAGAGCACTTTATATTGATAAATAATTATTGTAATTTGAAATAATTTTAATATACATAAGAATGATATCACAAAGTACAGCATTAGTTGCTACCAATCTTGATAACTTTGTTGATATGAGTCACACTTATTGCTCTTGCCTAAAATCATTGGAAATGTATTATGTCTTTATATTATGGCCATTCAAAAATACATCTTATAATATGGGTGCCATATCATAGAGATATAGAAATTTTAATAAAATAGCAGACAGATATAAAGATATAAAAGTAGATGGACTCATATAGCATTAGACAAAAATAAATAGTATCACATCATCATTTATAATTCTGTAAATGTTTAGTTAAATTTCAAAATCTTTCATATATTCCTGAAATTTTCTATTAATTCTTGCTTTATTTTGGTCATTTGGTGATAAGAAAATTACACATTTCCCTATTAATAGAATCTTTTTTTACAGTCATATTTATATGATAGTTTCATTAAGTATTAGAGATTTTCATATATGCACACAAAGTATTTTAATCATATTCATCAAAATTACTCTGTAACTACCCGTAGATCTACCTTTTTGAACTTCCTATTTTCCTGTTTTTGGTAAAACACTAAATAAAATTTATATTAGCTCTATTCTCGTGATATGGAATCATACATTGGAATATCGTTGAATTATCAATGGTCATGCATTCAGGAAATAATGACTCTTCATCTCTCCAAAGATATCAAACAGAAATAGCACCCAAATGCCTTTCAATCTCTACACCTACAAATGAATGAAACATGAGGCAGACAAAATTAACTGATAATAAAATGGTCTTTTGAAATCTCAAAGCCCTTTGTCTTAGTAAGGTTTTACTGCTGTGAATAGACACCGTGAACAAGGCAACTCTTATAAGGACAATATTTAATTGGAATTGGCTTAAAAGTTCAATCCATTATCATCAAGGTGGGAGGATGGTACTATCCAGGAAGGCATAGTAAGGAGGAGCTGAGAGTTCTACATCTTAATGTGAAGGGTGCTAGAAGAAGCCAAGGTTTCAGGCAAGGAGGAAGAGGGTCATTCAAAAAAGAATATTGGATAGTTTATGTATTTATATTTCAAATGTTATTCCCTTTCCCTCCTCTCACATACCCCCCTCCCATTCCCCTGGCTTCTATGAAGATGCTCCTACTCCTACCCACTTACTTGCCTTCCCCTACACTGGGGAAAAGAGCCTTCACAGAATTAAGGTCTTCTACTCCTATTGATGCCAGACAGTGCCATCTTCTGCTACATATGCGGCTGGAGTCAATGGTCCCTCCATGTGTATTCATTGGTTGGTGATTTAGTTCCTGGGAGCTATGGGTGGTCTGGTTGGTTGGTATTGTCGCAAGCCTCTTCAACTTCTTCGGTCCTTTTTCTAACTCCTCCATTGGGGTCCCCTTGTTCAGTCCAATGGTTAGCTGTAACCATTCTCATCTGTATCAATAGGGCTCTGGCAGAGCCTCTCAGGAGACACCCATATCTGGCTCCTGACAGCAAGCACTTCTTGGTATTAGCAAAAGTGATGGGGTTTGGAGCCTGCATTTGGGATGGATGCCCAGTTGGGGCAGTCTCTGGATGACCTTTTCTTCAGTCCCTGCTCCATTATTTGTCCCTGTATTTCCTCCCATGAGTATTTTGTTCTCCCTTCTAAGAATGACTGAAGCATCCATATTTTGGTCTTTGTTCTTCTTGAGCTTCATATAGTCAGTGAATCGTTTCTTGGGTATTCCAAGCTTTTGGGTTAATATCCACTTATCATTGAGTGCATACAATGTGTTTTCTTTTGTGACGAGGTTACCTCACTCAGGATAATATTTTCAAGTTCCATCCATTTGCTGACTTACAATTTCATCGAGTAAAGAATAAGGCAACATTCAGGCATGCATTGTTTAGGAGCTGAGAGTTCTACATCTTCATCTGAACACTGCTAGCAGAATAATGTCTTTCAAGTAGCTAGGATCAAGGTCTTAAATTCCTTGCTCGCACTGACACATCTACTCCAACAAAGCTACACCTTTAAATAGTACCACTCCATGGGCCAAGCATATTAAACCATGACAAACATACAATGAAAAAGAATGTATATTACCATTCCAAAATAAAAGACGGGAGCACAGTGTGGAAGTACAGTTCAAAGCAATAGTGAAACACAGCAGGGGAATCTCTAAATCCTGTAGTATGTGTCTAATGTTTCAGAAGGTTTGGACGATTATTCCCTTCCATCTTTATTTACTTCATCACTTCTTTTACTTAATCTGGTTCTATTCTTTGTTTCATCTCCTTTTGGCTCTGATACCTCTGATATTTTCATGTTTCCAACACAGTCCAGACTTCACTTTCTCAGTTTCAAACAATGGGCTCTCAGGGTCTCTGTGAAGGGATTCTTAGGCCAACTGCCTAACCAAGCATTGCCTTTCTATGGGAGGAAAATTCCATTGTCTCTTACTCTTGTATTCTTTTTCACTCTAAAACCAGTCAACACTGCTAAATTTGGCAGCCTGTTTGGAATGGAGCCTGGCCCCTACTTGATAAACCTTTGCATGAGATTAGCTGCTGACAATTAGGAGGAGGAAATTTTTTCTTTGTTTGTTTTGTTTTGCTTTGTTTGTTCTTTTGCTGTCAAATTTTAAGTATTTTTGGGTTGAGTCTTTCCCCAAAGGCACACTTCTCTCTGTTTCTGTTTTGGACAGGCTTTTCTTCAAATTTCTTATCTCTTTTAGCTGAAGCTTCTATTTAACATTAAGTTTCCTGGAGTTATTTCTAACCTCAAATTGAACATTCTCTATTTCTTTTATTCCTATTTACTCCTCTTCAGATTGTAGACATGAACAGAGTCATTATTGGTTTTCTTGAAATCATTGCTAATTAAATTAATCCATTATTATCAATTTTGCCTCAGGAAAAATTTTAGGTTCAGGGGAGAAAACATTCATTTTCTTTTTTTATAAACTATCTCAAGGGTGGCCTCTAGATTATCTCCATAATAATCTCTTTTTTGCTTTCTGAAATCACTTGAGTTGGGCCTCCATAGTCTCCATTACTCTTGGCTCCTACTAAGATGACCCATTATACCTGGCTTATGGTGTTCAACTGCTTTCCTTCTTCAAAGTACAAAGTATTATACATTTGAAAAACAAAACAAAAGAAAGAAACAAAGAAAAAAAGCATGATTAAACTCTACACAACAATGGGCAATTTCCTTGTACTAATGTCTTTCTTGGGTTTTTTTTTTTTATTTATAAAAAATGCCTTGAGGAAGTCAATTTTATAGAAAATAAGATTTATTTGAGCCTTATAATTTTAGATGTTTGATATGGTTCATTATCATCATGGCAGTGAGCATCAAATAAGTCTATCAGACATGGTACTCTAACAATAGCTGAGAGGTTACATATCTTTATCTACAAGCAGGTGGCAGAAATAACTCATAAGTACTGGCACTGGCTTTTAAAATCTCAGTGCCCTCCCCTAGTGCCATACCTTTGTCAACAAACCAAACCTCCTAATTCTTTCCAAACAGTTCCATCAAATCCCAAGTGTCATATTTAATAGAGGCTTAAAATGGCAAAAGCCAAAATTCACTGCATTTGCTATCAGATCCAATGAAAAGTAAGCATTTCCTGCCTATTTTCATGCTGCTTACATGTTATCATGCATATCTGGTACAGATAGGTCAAACAAGCTTGTTTAAGGGAGTGTGGGAATTTTAATAGTTTTGGTGCCCATAGACTCATGTATTTGAATGCCTGGTCTAGAGGGTGTGACAATATTAGGAGGTGTGTCCTTGTTAGAATAGTTGTGGCCTTGTAGAAGAAAATGTATCACTGTGGGGTGGGCTCTGTTGTCCTATGCTTAAGCTTTATTCAGGAAGTAACAGTCTTCTAATTGCCTTAGAATCAAGTTATAGAACTCTCTGTCCCTTCTTTAGCATCATGCATGTTTGAATACTTCCTGACATGATGATAATGGACTGAATCTCTGAAACTGTAAGCCAGCCTGGATTAAAAGTCTGATTTTATAAGAGTTGCCTTGGTAATGGTGTCCCTTCATTGCAATAAAAATCTAATTACAAGAGGTAGTGAAAAAAATCTGGCTTGTTTTCTCACAACAGTATCAGCCTCCAATATTTCAGGAAGAATCTGGCCGCAGGTAAGTGGCTTACAGGTTAGAGGTATATAACTTTGACCTTCACATAATGAGTTCATAATGTCACATATGGAAGGATAGACTGGAAATCCTGTAGTATTTCCACAGATCACTTCTCATAGTCTATTTTCTGGAGGACAATAACACAGTAACATTTACTTTCAAAGGAAAATGTAAAATGCAAATATTATTTGTATCTAAAGTAGAATAAACTATACAAAATGTATTTTGATTAGTCAAAATAATGTATAATAATTTAAACCATACTTTAAGCTAAATATTTTACAAAATAAATGTTTTTTATTCATTTAATTTATTATTCTTTTATGTATAATATCCCAACTGCAGTCTCCCCTCTATATTCTAATCCAATTCTATGACCTGCACACTTCCCATAGGTCTACCCTAGCTCTAACTCTCTTCAGGAAATGGCAGGCCTCCCTGGGTCAAGAACCAAATATGTTGGTTTAACCAACCCATAATTTCTGAAATAATATTGTAACTTTATTTTTCTCCTTTCCTCCCTGTAGATTCTATAGGGTGTGGGTAGAGATGTTCTCTAGAGAAATATGGAAAAAAGACAGCAGAATAGGACAACAAAGATCCTCATTTATTCAGTGGTACAAAATGAATTCAGGTTACTGAGGTCATATTTTTCTCCAGTCTGTCGTTTATTAAGTTTTCCAGATTTTACAGTTAAATATTTATCATCTGTATGTGAACATACTACTTTTAATAAATGAAGAGAAAAAGAAAATAAAGAGTCAAACAGAAGGCAGTCTTTCCTGAGCACTTGTGCCCTTATATCTCTCACATATTCTAGTTAGTTTTTGAGGGTGGTACTGGTATGTTCTATTATGGTTTGGTCCTGTGGGTTATATAGAATTCCAGTCTTATGAGTAACAGACTATTTATTGTAGAAGGCCTTGAAGGCAGTACTAGAAAATGCAGAACAATTATCAGTCTTTAAGGCAAAGAATACTCCCATAGAGTATATGGCAGTCTTGATTGTTGAAATGACCAATCAAGCAGTCTCTATAGATTGCACAATATTGAAGTCAAAGCTAAATGTCAACAACCACAGAGACATATTTTAGCCTCCCAATGATAGGGCATGTGGTAAGTCAATTTGTCAGAAATAATTAAGATTAAAACTGCAAGGATATATACCCCCCAAAATATTGAGTAGCCCCAGGATTAGTAACAAGCTGTACCAAGACCAGAAAGTTTTAGAAAGACGAGACAACTATGTACAATGATTGGGCATAATTGTGAAAGCAAGCAAGGAGCTCACAAGCCTGAATAAGGTGTTTCATGGGGTAGGGGATGGCCAGAGGACATAGACTACAGAACCACCCAATCAACTGACAGAGAAGAAAATCCCAGGGAAGGCCTGGTGAGACCAGATATGCTAAGTATATAAAGGGTCCTCTCTTATGCAAGAGATGAGTCTATGAGATGACAAGGTCCAGTGTACCCCAGTGGTTTAGTTAGAGCAAAGGTGAGTGACTTTACAATATTAACAGTATAGTGGATATCACTGAATAAGTTACAGGGAAACTGGTAATCAATGAGCAACATCAATATGGCCGATCAAGAGTTTACTTGATTGCACTCAGCCCCTAAAATTAGCCAACTATGCTGTTTCCAGGACTCCAATGGGTTTGGAGAACATATTAATATTTAGTTTTGGAAGAACTAGTAAATATTGATGCACCATGGGTGAGAGGTTAAGATAGAAGTTGGCTTATAAGACGGTTAGACATCTGCTGTGGCACCATGGATAGAACCTTGCTCTTAGGGTAGTGTCTTTATATTCTAGTAGAATACACAACAAGAACTACATTGGTATGATTATTGTGGTCTTATTGTGGGATAGGGGCTAGCCGAAGATGTCCTGAGCCACTGGGAGCACTATAAAATCTGGGGCCTGGTCAGTTGGAAGATTTTTATAACTTTGAGTGCTAGGATAAATAAATTGTATAAAACTATCATAATAGTAAAACACTGTTGAATAGGCAATGTATATTCAATAGATGACTGCCATGGGGGTGCTGAAACAAGGACCCTATGGGAAAACCTATGGTTGGCAAGATCAGGTATTGTCCCTTAACAATAGGATTGTAGTGATCCAGGATCACATTATCAGTGGCCTTATTCCCTCTATTTAAATTCTCCTTTGTTGTCTTCATTCCTGGGCTCTGACCCCTGCCCCACTCCTGAAGTAAGGAAAAGAGGGGGATAGGATGTACAGTAGTGAGAGGTAGGAAGGGAAGTACCCAAGCAAAGCTCCCCAGGAACATCTTAAGTGAGGCTAGTGTAGCTGACATAGAGAATTCAAATTGTAGGTTTTGAAGTTTAATATAGTGTTAAGTATTAATGTGACTGAAAAATAGGAATGGTTTGTTATCATCTGAGACCTTTAGTTCTCTAGCAGGGAGGGTCTGTGTCAATGGTTGCATCAAGGTTCTTAATAAACAGAGTTAGAGTGACCAATTAGTGTGGCATGCATGTAATAGACCATGTAGTACTTGGAGATAGGATGTTTCATGGTGTTCCAAATGTATACCTACCAAATGGTGGGGTTGTTTTCCATACTCTGTGTCACCAACATCCATCGGACCAATGGAGAATCAACATGAGCTCTAGACTAGTGAACCAGCCCACTAACATTTGGGGCGGAGTCAGATTGCCAGCAACTAAGGGAATTTCTGTAATGTTAGGAAAGAGAGTCACTACCCTGATCTGGTCCCATTCTGAGGTTCCCCTAGTTTTCTAGTATCTTCTACATGGTATCATTAGATATACCAGTGGACAAATGAACTCATATTATTAGCAGCGTATGAACGCTTCCCTCACTGTCCTCTAGGCCCTACCCAGGGCTATAGAAACCACACATTTTCAGACATGGGATATCTTGGTTGTTTCCAGTTTCTGTCAATTGTGAATAAAACTGATATGAACAGAGTTGAGCAAGCATTCTAACAGTAGGGTGGAGCACCCTTTGGGTATATGCCAGGAATGCATCTGTGAGAAACTACCATGTTGATTTCCAATGGAGCAACAATTTTACCTCATATCCCTTCTAGCATGAGTTGCCTATTGTCTTAGAGACCTTAGCCACTCTCAGAGATATATACAGTGAAAGCTCAATGTTTATACTCCCTCCATTTTAGGATACAGAGGATCGGGCTTGTTGGAAGTTCCATCCGAAAGACCTAGGTGGGTTTGGAGCAGTTGGCAGTCATGAGTTGACTGAAAAGCTGCTGGAATAGATACAAGTTTACAGTAACAGTGGTGTCATTTTATGTAAAGATAGAAAGAGTTGTTAAAATGCATATTAAAATTTTAGTAGATAATGACTAGCTGTCACAGTATATAAAGATGTTATTCAAGCTGCCAATGGAAAAAATCAGTTTTCCTATCCATGTATACAGCCTATCTAACACAAAAAAGATAATCCTCACAACATGTCCCCAGTGGGACTATACTGACAATTTTGTCTTGGGGTAATCAATAATTGTCTAATTGTACCTACCAACAGCTGAATAGGAGGAAATGTATGCCTTTTACATCAAGCATAATGAACTTCAAGGATGGTTTGTAAAGGTTTCGAACCTAGTACAGAACCTACTACTTCCTCTTTTCTAAATTAAAAATATTTAGTAGTATTCTAAATAATAATCCTTATACCCTAAGGTGAGTGCCACTCTTACCTTTCATCAAAAAGATGCTTTTTGTAGCAGAGACCATTATAGTAATATAGAATTGGCTAAAACACAGAGAATGGCATACCACGGGTTGTCCCTATTGCTACATCTATAGCACCACCCCTACTTCTAAGTCTTAACATACTTTGTGGAAGAGTAACAAAAAAGATTATAATCAGACATGTCAGAAAACCAGGACATGTACTGCCACATGGTATCTTACCTTACACACATAAAAAGAGAGTTGTATCCATGGAATTTTAACCTAAAAATACCATGCAAAATCAGTTAATGCACTGCCATGGGTGTGGGAAATGTTACAAGTCCCTACCTTACATAAAGAGCTACAGGCAAATAATGGCTGAGAAGATAGCAAGAATAGGTGTTCTTTGGGTACAAGTCCTATTAAAGGTTGCATAATCTCAATTGTTAAGAAGCTGCCATGTATCTCAAGAGTTAGTGGAGGGGAGGTGTTAATAGAGATTTTTAAATGGGGACATGACATGAAAGGTGAAAAAGATGTAAATATCTTGTATACAAAAACTAATAACCCAGAAATTTAATATTAGGATTAAGACACTATAATAAATAAGTAATAGCCTCTGCATTGTGTTTGAAATAGTTAAGGAAACCAGATACAAGAAAGGATAGGGATGATTAATATGTACCTAATATTCAGGTAGTCTTGGATCATGAAAATTTGAGGGTGGGCTTGCTCTAATTGATGGCAGAGATGGGGTCAGAAGTTCTCCATATAATTCTGCATTGAGGTCCAAAGAGGCTATATGTTCTAAAATTATCTCTTAAATATTCATAAAATATCTGTAGTAGCTATAAGGTACAAATAGGCCCCTGCTCTCCTTAGAAATGTCTACCAAATTTTTCTTAAACTATTTGACAAAATTTTTCTTAGTCTGTCTCTAATGTTTTAGTTGCCATCTATGAATATACATATACTATATTTTTATTAAGCATATTTATCCACAACTCATAAATAAGAGTGAAAATGTTGGCTAATAAGAGTTTACTGTTAAAAATCTTGAAAATCTATGTAGTAACCTTAGTTTACTGCTATGTATTTTCTAATAGTAGATATAAAAATTCATGAATTGTTTGCTATACTTTAATTGGTCAAAGATTGATTAATATTAATATTTTTTTATCAATTTTGTGCTTTATTATTTTAATTTTCATGGCTATATGTTATAAATACCAAGAGACACTCAAATGGCCAAGCCCTCCCAATAAGGGCTGCCAACTGGCATATTCCACACATAGAATACTCTAACTTCTTAACTGCCAGACACAGCCCTTGCTCTTCAGAATAAAAAGTCCAAGTTCTGGATTTCAAATCCCAGTAATGGCCATACTGAAAAACTTTGCTCTGGAAAGTTCCCTACACTCCTGCCTCCACCCAACTGAGAAATCCTATATAAATCCCACGTTCTGCTCAGTGACTCTCACACAAACAGAGGCACCCACACTTCTGGGGATTTTTCCTTCTAATACATTTCTTGTATAGATTTGTTGTGGTAGGATTTTGTGGTTTTCCTTGGCTATGAACTGCCAGGATACCTGTCCATATGAGCTGTAACACATATGTAATATATTTTATCATTGTCTATCAAATACTGTGTCCCTCTAATTTCCCTAGTATTTCTAAGGCATTTCTCTCACAGATTAATGTTTTCTTTTAAATATTACTAAGAAAGTCCTGTGTCCCATTATAGTCGTCCATGTGCCAATTGACATGTAGCCATTCACTCACACATGAGTAGACACACACATCATATAATTTAATTCTCCTTCCCACAAAACCTATCAATTTAAAATATATCCTCAGTTGATACAAAAACATCAGCAGCACTTCTCCTTCATTCATAATAGAATTTTAAATAGCTTGACATTGTGAAGAGCCTGAGACATGGTGCATTGTGCACTATGAGATCCTGGTACATGCTGCATGTTGCAGCCATAATATATACAAAAGTCAGCATCCCATAACTGTCCTCCCCATATTCTATTTGTATGACCCCATCTTCTACAATGTTCCCTGAGTCATGTATGCTTTCTGGTTTTGTTTTTGTGTTTGTTGTTTACTTGATTGTTTGTTTGTTTTACTTATTTCTTGCTTATTTTGAAGGAATTAAAAAATGTTTTTATAAAAGACTGGAGAGAGAGGAGAGAGATACCACTTGAGTCTGAATTTAAAGATTCAAAGTAATCATTTAGGATGAAATGATAAAAAAATCTCCTACTTTGAATATTTCATTTCAGTAGGTATTTTATTTTTATTTTTGTGAGCTCCATTTTCCCTTAGTAGTCTTGGCTGTTATGGAATTTACTCTGTGGACCAGGCTAGCCCTTAATTCAGAGATCTGCATATCTATGCTTTCTATTTGCTGAGATTAAAACCATATGTCACCAGTGCTTGGCTCTAATACGCATTTTTACCATACTTTTGCATAAAAACACAATTTTCATTACCACCAGAATGATGACAAGGAACTAGTATCAGTCTGTATTAGAATTCCAAGGTTGTGTTCTATAGGGGAAAAAAAATTAAATGATGTTTTATCATTTGAAATGGAAAGTTAGAAATCACTTATTTTGTCAGTATTTTGTTTGCATTCATGGTTGTATTGAAAATTCTTCCTCAGTTATTTTAAGTTTTGTTTGTTCCAAGCTACTATCTAGCTTGACCATATATATACAGCCTTTTCCTTGTATATTCTCCTCTCTCTCTCTCTCTCTCTCTCTCTCTCTCTCTCTCTCTCTCTCTCTCTCTCTCTTTCTCCTTTCCTTCATTCCTCTCTCCCTTAAATATAGTATGAAAATTCCACAATTCTCAGTTGAACATTTAAAAGCCAAATATTCTAGACACTGCCCAGACCTGAAGGAACCAGAACAACAGTTCTCTGCACGCAAATCATGTGGGAGGGAGAGCTAAACCTTCAGAGGAGCAGACACGCCTGGGAAGCCAGAAGAGACTATGCTCTGACCACATTTCTGACTCCAGAGGAAAACACCTAAGGCCATCTGGGACCCCTGTGCATGGGGGATCCCAGACAAGGTGGCCAGGCCCTCCTGGTTGCCGCCCTCATGGAGAGCTCAAAAGCAGACCCCCGGGAGCAACTAGAGTCTCGGGACCACAGGCAAGACCAACTTTTCTGCTCCAAGCGACCTACCTGGTGGACTCAGGACACAGGCCCACAGGAACAGCTGAAGACCAGTAGACAGGAAAGACTAAACACCCGAAAGCAGAACTCTGTTCCCATAACTGGCTGAAAGAAAACAGGAAAACAGGTCTACAGCACTCCTGACACAAAGTCCTATAGGAAGGTCTAGCCACTCTCAGAAATAGCAGAACAAAGTAACACCAGAGACAGTCTGAGGGCGAGAGACAAGCACAGGAATCCAAGCCACAGGATCCAAGACTACATGGCATCACCAGAGACCAATTCTCCCACCAAAGCAAACTCTGAATATCCAAACATACCAGAAAACCAAGACCTCCATTTAAAATCATATTTGATAATGATGCTGGAGGACTTCAAGAAAGACATGAAGAACTCCCTTAGAGAAAGGCAGGAAAACATAAATAAACAAGTAGAAGCCTATAGAGAGGAATCACAAAAATCCCTAAAAGAATTCCAGGAAACTACAATCAAACAGTTGAAGGAATGAAAAATGGAAATAGAAGCAAAAAAGAAAGAACACTGGGAAACAACTCTGGATATAAAAAACCAAAGGAAGACACAAGGAGCCGTAGATAAAAGCATCCTTAACAGAATACAAGAGATAGAAGAGAGAATCTCAGGAGGAGAAGATTCCATAAAAATCATTGACACAATGTTCCAAGATAATGTAAAATGGGAAAAGCTACTGGACCAAAAAGAACAGGAAGTCCAGGACTCAATGGGAAGCTCAAACCTAAGGATAAAAGGTATAGAATGGAGTGAAGACTCCCAGCTCAAAGGACCAGCAAATATCTTCAACAAAATCATAGAAGAAAACTTCCCTATCCTAAAGGAAGAGATGCCCATAAACTTACAAGAAGCCTACAGAATTTCAAATAGATTGGACCAAAAAAGAAACTCCTCCTGTCCCATAATATTCAAAACACCAAAAGCACAAAATAAAGAATATTAAAAGCAGTAAGGGAAAAAGGTCAAGTAACATATAAAGGCAGACCTATCAGAATAACACCAGACTTCTCGACAGAGACTATGAAAGCCAGAAGATCCTGGACAGATGTCATACAGACCCTGTATCCTGCAAAACAATTAATTAACATAGATGGAGAAACCAAGCTATTCCATGACAAAACCAAAGTTACACAAAATCTTTCTACAAATCCAGCACTACAAAGGATAATAAATGGTAAAGCCCAACATAAGGAGGCAAGCTACACCCCAGAAAAAGCAAGAAACTAATCGTCTTGGCAAAAAAACAAAGAGAAGAAAAGCACACAAACATAATCTCACATCCAAATATGAATATAACAGGAAGCAATAATCACTATTCTTTAATATCTCTCAACATCAATGGTCTCAACTCACCAATAAAAAGATATAGATTATCAAACTGGATACACAATGAGGACCCTGCATTCTGCTGCCTACAGGAAACACACCTCAGAGACAAAGACAGACACTACCTCAGAATGAAAGGCTGGAAAACAACTTTCCAAGCAAATGGTCGGAAGAAGCAAGCTGAAGTAGCCATTCTAATATCGAATAAAATCGATTTTCAACTAAACGTTATCAAAAAACATAAGGAAGGATACTTCATATTCATCAAAGGAAAAATCCACCAAGATGAATTCTCATTCCTAAATATCTATACTCCAAATACAAGGGCACCTATGTACATAACAGAAACCTTACAAAAGCACAAAACACACATTGCACCTCACAGAATAATAGTAGGAGACTTCAACACCCCACTCTCATCAATCGACCGATAATGGAAACAGATATTAAACAGAGACATAGACAGACTAAGAGAATCATGAACAAAATGGACTTAACAGATATTTATAGAACTTTCTATCCTAAAGCAAAAGGATATACATTCTTCTCACAACCTCATGGTACTTTCTCCAAAATTGACCATGTAATTGGTCATAAAACAGGCCTCAACAGATACAGAAAGATAGAAATAATACCATGTGTCCTATCAGACCACCACAGTCTAAAGCTGTTCTTCAATAACAATAAGGGAACAATGCCCACATATACATGGGAGTTGAACAATGCTCTACTCAGTGATAACCTGGTCAAGGAAGAAATAAACAAAGAAATTAAATACTTCTTAGAATTTAATGAAAATCAAGGTACAACATACCCAAACTTATGGGACACAATGAAAGCTGTGCTAAGAGGAAAACTCATAGCTCTGAGTGCCTGCAGAAAGAAACAAGACAGAGCATATATCAGGAGCTTGACAGCACACCTAAAAGCTCTAGAACAAAAAGAAGCAAATACACCTAGGAGGAGTAGAAGACAGGAAATAATCAAACTCAGAGCTGAAATCAAACACGTAGAAACAAAAAGGACCATAGAAAGAATCAACAGAACCAAAAGTTGGTTCTTTGAGAAAATCAACAAGATAGATAAACCCTTATCTGAACTAGTGAGAGGACAGAGAGAGTGTATACAAATTAACAAAATCAGAAATGGAAAAGGAGACATAACTACAGATTCAGAGGAAATTCAAAAAATCATCAGATCTTACTATAAAAGCCTATATTCAACAAAACTTGAAAATCTGCAGGAAATGGACAATTTCCTAGACAGATACCAGGTACCGAAGTTAAATCAGGAACAGATAAACAATTTAAACAACCCCATAACTCCTAACGAAATAGAAGCAGTCATTAAAGGTCTCCCAACAAAAGAGCCCAGGTCCAGAAAGGTTTACTGCAGAATTCTATCAGAAGTTCATAGAAGACCCCATTCCAACACTATCCAAACTATTCCACAAAATTGAAACAGAAGGAGCACTACCAAATTCCTTCTATGAAGCCACAATTACTACTATACCGAAACCATACAAAGACCCAACAATGAAAGAGAACTTCAAACCAATTTCCCTTATGAATATCGACACAAAAATACTCAATAAAATTCTGGCAAACCGAATCCAAGAGCACATCAAAACAATCATTCACCACTATCAAGTAGGCTTCATCCCAAGCATGCAGGGATGATTTAATATATGGAAAACTAACAATGTGATCCATTATATAAACAAACTGAAAGAAAAAAACCACTTAACCATTTTATTAGATGCTGAGAAAGCATTTGACAAAATTCAACACCCCTTCATGATAAAAGTCCTGGAAAGTATAGGAATTCAAGGCCCATATCTAAATATAGTAGAAGCCATATACAGAGAACCAGTAGCTAACATTAAACTAAATGGAGAGAAACTTGAAGCAATCCCACTAAAATCAGGGACTAGACAAGGCTGCCCACTCTCTCCCTACTTATTCAATATAGTTTTGAAGTTCTAGCCAGAGCAATCAGACAACAAAAGGAGATCAAGGAGAAACAGATTGGAAAAGAAGATGTCAAAATATCGCTATTAGCAGATGATAAGATAGTATATTTAAGTGAATCCAACAGTTCCACCACAGAACTACTAAAGCTGATAAACAACCTCAGCAAAGTGGCTAGGTATAAAATTAACTCAAATAAATCTGTAGCCTTCCTCTACAAAAAGAGAAACAAGCCGAGAAAGAAATTAGGGAAACGACACCCTTAATAATAGTTCTAAATAATATGAAATACCTCGGTGTGACTTTAACCAAGCAAGTGAAAGATCTGTACAATAAGAACCTCAAGCTTCTGAAGAAAGAAATTGAAGAAGACTTCAGAAGCTGGAAAGATCTCACATGTTCATGGATTGGCAAGATTAATATAGTAAAAATGGCCATTTTACCAAAAGCGATCTATAGATTCAATGCAATCCCTATCAAAATACCAATCTAATTCTTCACAGTTTTATACAGAACTATTTGCAAATTCATCTGGAATAACAAAAAACCCAGAATAGCTAAAACTGTCCCCAACAATAAAAGGACTTCTGGCGGAATCACTATCCCTGAACTCAAGCAGTATTACAGAGCAATAGTGATAAAAACAGCATTGTATTGGTACTGAGACAGACAGATAGACCAGTGGAATAGAATTGAAGACCCAGAAATGAACCCACACACCTATGGTCACTTGATTTTTGACAAAGGAGCCAAAACCATTCAATTGAAAAATATAGCATTTACAGCAAATGGTGCTGGTTTAACTGGAGGTCAGCATGTAGAAGAATGCAAATCGATCCATTCTTATCAAAATGTACAAAGCTTAAGTGCAAGTGAATCAAGGATCTCTACATCAAACCAGATACACTCAAACTAATAGAAAAAAAAAAGTGGGGAGGCATCTCGAACACATGGGCACTGGAGAAAATTTCCTGAACAGAACACCAATGGCTTATGCTGTAAGATCAAGAATCACAAATGGGATCTCATAAATCTGCAAAGCTTCTGTAAGGCAAAGGACACTGTGGTTAGAATAAAACAGCAACCAACAGATTGTGAAAAGATCTTTACCAATCCTACAACAGATATAGGCCTTATATCCAAAATATACAAAGAACTCAAGAAGTTAGACCGCAGGGAGACAAATAATCCTATTAAAAATGGAGTTCAGGTCTAAACAAAGAATTGACAGCTGAGGAATGCCAAATAGCTGAGAAACACCTAAAGAAATGTTCAACATCTTTTGTCATAAGGGAAATGCAAATCAAAACACCCCTGAGATTTCACCTCATACTAGTAAGAATGGCTAAGATCAAAAACTCAGGTGACAGCAAATGCTGGCGAGGATGTGGAGAAAGAGGAACACTCCTTCATTGTTTGTTGGTATTCCAGACTGGAACCATTCTGGAAATCAGTCTGGAGGTTCCTCAGAAAACTGGACATTGATGTGCCTGAGAACCCAGCTATACCTCTCTTGGGCATATACCCAAAAGAAGCCCCAACATATAACGAAGACACATGCTCCACTGTTTTCATAGCAGCCTTATTTACAATAGCCAGAAACTAGAAAGAACCTAGATGCCCTTCAACAGAGGAATGGATACAGAAAATGTGGTACATCTACACAATGGAATATTACTCAGCTATCAAAAACAGTGACTTCCTGAAATTCATAGGCAAATGGATGGAAATGGAAAATATCATCCTGAATGAGGTAACCCAATCACAGAAAAACCCACATGGTAGGCACTCATTGATAAATGGCTATTAGCCCAAATGCTTGAATTGCCTTAGATGCACAGAACACATGAAACTCATGAGGGATGATCAAAATGTGAATGCTTCACTCCTTCTTTAAAAGAGGAACAAGAATACCCTTGGCAGGAAATAGGGAAGCAAAGTTTAAAACAGAGACAGAAGGAACACCCATTCAGAGGCTGCCCCACATATGGCCCAAACATATACAGTCACCCAATTAGATAAGATGTATGAAGCAAAGAAGTGCAGGCCAACAGGAACCAGATGTAGATCTCTCCTGAGAGATACAGCCAGAATACAGCAAATACAGAGGCGAATGCCAGCAGCAAACCACTGAACTGAGAACGGGATCCCCATTGAAGGAATCAGAGAAAGAACTGGAAGAGCTTGAAGGGGCTTGAGTCCCTATATGAACAACAATGCCAAGCAACCAGAGCTTCCAGGGACTAAGCCATTACCTAAAGACTATACATGGACTGACCCTGGACTCTGACCTCATAGGTAGCAATGAATATCCTAGTAAAAGCAAGAGTGGAAGGGGAAGCCCTTGGTCCTGCCAAGACTGAACCCCCAGTGAACGTGATTGTTGGGGGGAGGGTGGTAATGGGGGGAGGATGGGGAGGGGAACACCGGTATAGAAGGGGAGTGTGAGGGGTTGGGGATGTTGGTGAAATGTAAATAAGAAATACTCAAGTTAATAAAGGTTAAAGAAATACAAAAAAATCAAATATTCAGTTTAATATTTTTCTTTTTTAAAATTTGGAATATTATAAATGTCTTTTGTACTGTTGTAAACAGATATACTTCTTGGTAATTATAATTTCCTCAATGTACAGTGCATATAGTACCTTATTCATTGAAATTATTTTATGTGTAAAAATAGGACTTTTAATTCTTACTGTTTGTAGCTTGTAGTGATATTTTATTATTGTCTTTATCAGAGAAAAGTGTCAACAGTGACATTTATGAAACCATTTTCTTCAGCTTTATTATTTTCTAGTTGAAAATGTTCATCCTGCACACACACAGATGAACAATTGTTGTTATTATAGTAGTCCTCTGAATTTTGCTACCCTGGCAACCTTACCCTGCCAATGACTTTGTATTGTGACACCTGATAAATTAGATATGGGAGTCTAGCTTAGACTATGCTATTTTCGGGCATCTGTGATTCACATCATGAATTACTTTTTGACAAGCTCTAATGAGAGATCAATAATCTTTTCATAGAGAGACCCTATTGTGTTTTATAAATAAGAGGTTAGAGTAAAGTATTAAAGAGAAAGTACCAATCATTATACTGCTTTAAGGGATAAGTTTTTCCTTTTTATTGTCAAAATCACTTTGAATATTAATGTTGGATTGGCAGATGTAAGTTTAGCAAATGTTAGAATCTTTTAGCTAGTATTCTCATAAAAGAAGGATTTAATTTCTACTGAAGTGTGTGGCTATATTCCTTATTTTATCTCCCAATAGTTTATCTTGAAAACACATCATTATCTCTATATTGTGAAAAATAAAATGAATCAATTTACTTAAAGTATTATGGATTTTATATTATAAATAACATTATATTTTCTAAAATACAAATAGCTTGTCCTTAAGTGAGCTCAATGCTCACCACAGACATATAAAATTTTTGTAATTAATATGGCCACAATAAAATTTTTTAGAAAAGATAGGACACAAGATAAAATGGAAAGCATAATTAAGAGTTGTAATTTATTCATAATCAGTATTTAGCAGTGAAATACTTTAAGCATAACGAATATAGTGTAAGAACTTTGAGAAAGAACAATTTGATGTCAGTAAAAAAAAGATTTATTTGAAGGAAATGAAACAGAAATTTAACAATTCCTTCCTTCATGCCAATAATATAGAACCAATGCTAAGACCACTTTCAGTTATTAAACAACACAAGCAGTTATGAAAATAAAGATATGTGAGTATGAATATCAGATTTTTAAGTTAGTAAAACAGCACAAACTAGAAATAGTTTGGTGTCCAACACTGATTCAGAATTTTTAAAAAGTAATATTTGTCAAGGGCATAGTATAGTTTAAAATATTGACAGAGAATAAATCTCAATTCCTTAGAACATAAACAATGTCTCTTATAGTCCAATAAATATCTTTACCTCTAAGGGCACAAACATCAACCTGAGAAGTACGTTACCCTTTTATAGTCAACAGTACACCTATTCAGAAGACATGGAATAATTATAAGAAATGTATTATTATATATTCCAATACACTAATGAATCTCAGTGACTATTGATACCAATTAATTGTCCATGGTTAATTTAGTATAACAGTAAATACAACTCCTAAGAAAACTAAAGTTTTTTTTTTGTATAAAGAAACCTTGTTTCAAATATTGCACATGTAGTATTTTGTAAACTTATTAAACGGCATGCAATGAAATGAGTATACATTAGGCTATGATATAGCTAAGTCTATTAATATAAGCCAATAATATAGAATAAATTTTATAACATTTTATATAATTAAAAAAAACTTATATTTGCCTCTGTCAATTTTCAAGAATTCTCTTGTTTCTTGTTAAATATATTCAAACTATAGATCCTATATTTACAATTAATGTCACCAGATGTTTTCTCCTGAAAAATGGACATTTCAAACTTTCTATTTTTTAATTTTAAGAAAATAAATATGGCAAAAAGCATTTACCAAAAGTTGAAATTATTGGAAACAACCTCAAACTAACAAAGAGCAACCCTCCATGAGCCTTTTGGGCCAGTGGTCAAGAGAAAAGTACTGATACAATGTCCAAAGTAAAATAATGTCATTAAAGAATGGCATTACTGCTAAAGATGATCAGCAAACTAGCAGCAAAAGAACTCAAAATTAAAAACAAAAACAAAACAACAAAAAATTTGCTTCGTGATGTATCAGCAATAAAAATTAGATGGAAAATAAAGGAAATATTGATGACTATAAATGATCAAATATAAGGATATTTGGCTCTCTGGAGTCTAACTTCTTGAGTTCTTTGTATATATTGGATATTAGGCCTTTATCTGATGTTGGATTGGTAAAGATCTTTTCCCAATCTGTTATTTGCCATTTTGTCCTAATGACTATGTCCTTTGCCTTACAGGAACTTTGTAATTTTATGAGTTCCTATTTGTTGAATGTTGATCTTAGAACATAAGTCATTGATGTTCTGTTCAGGAAAATTTCCCCTGTGCCCACGTGTTCCAGGTTCACACTTTCTCTTCTGTTAGATTGAGTGTATCAGGTTTTATGTGGTGGTCCTTGATCCACTTCAACTTGAACTTTGTACAAAGAAATAAGAATGGATTTGTTTGCAGTCTTCTGATGCTGATCACCAGTTCAACTAGCACCATTTGTTGAAAAGTCTGTCCATTTTCTACTGGATTGTTTTAGCTCTTTTTTCAAAGACCAAGTGACTACTGGTGTGTGGGTTTATTTTCTGGCCTTCAATTCTATTCCATTGCTCTACCTCCCTGTCTCTGTAACTATACTAAGCAATTTTTATCAAAATTGCCCTGTAGTACAGCTTGAGGTCACAGATAGTGATTTCCCCAGAAGCTATCTTATTGTTGAGAATATTTTTCACTATCCTGGGTTTGCTGTTGTTCCAAATAAATGTGAAAATTACCTTTTTATCTCTGTGAATAATTGAGTTGGAATTTTGATGGGGATTTCACTGAATTTATAGATTGCTTCCAGCAAGATGGCCATTTTTAGTATATTAATTCTGCCGATCAATGAGCATGGGAGATCGTTTTATCAAATGTGGTCCAGCTCTTTAAAAAAATTCTTAACTGAAAAATGTCAAATGACTGAGAAGCACCTAAAGAAATGTTCAACATCTTCAGTAATCAGGGAAATGTAAATGAAAACAACCCTGATATCACACCTCACGCACCAGTCAGAATGACTTAAGATCAAAAACTCAGGTGATAGCAGATGCTGGCAAGTATTTGAAGAACACTCCTCCATTCCTGGTAGGACTGCAAGTTGGTACAACCACTCTGAAAATTACTCTGGCAGCTCCTCTGAAAGTTGAACATAATACTACCTCAGAACCCAGCTATACCACTCCTGGGAATATACCTAAACGATTCTCCAACATATAGCAAGGACACATGCCCCACTATCTTCATAGCAGTCATTTATATAATAACCAGGAGCTGGAAATAACCCGGATACCCCTCAATATCTGAATGGGTACAGAAAATGTGGTACACTTACATAATGTAGTACTATTCAGCTATTAAAAGCAATAACTTCATGAAATTCATAGGCAAATGGTTAGAACTACAAAATATCATCCTTAGTGAGGTAACCCAGACCCAAAAGAACACACATCGTATGCACTCACCAATAAGTGAATATTATCCCAAAAGCTCCAAATAACCAAGATATTACTCACAGACCATATGAAGCTCAAGAAGAAGGATGGCCAAAGTGTGGATACTTCACTCCTTCTCTCATAAAATACTATGAGAGACAGAGGGTGGGAGGAACTTGGGAGGAAGAAAGGAGGGGAGGGCTAAAAGGGGGCAGGATGAGTTATGGGAGGAGACAGAGACGATACACAGAGTATCAAAAATTTGAACAGTAGTGTATAGCAATGTGAGATGAGGAATTGGGGGTAGTCAACTGCAAGTCCCAGATGCCAGGAATGCAAAAGTCTTCCAGGATTCAAGAGGAATGAGATTAGCTGAAATGTGTAATGAAGGGCAGGAAGAACCTATAGAGACCATATGGAGAGGTTAGGCACAGCCACCAGTTGGGGGATGGAGCCACCCACTCATCTCCAAATTTTGGACCCCAAATTTCTCCTGTCTAAGGAAAAAATATGGAGAAAAAGTATAGAGCAAAGACTGAAGGAAAAGCTATCCAGAGACTGTCCCACCTTGGGATCCATCACATATGCAGACACTATTGCTGATGCCTAGAAGTGTTTGCTGATAGGAGCCTGATTATAGATGTCTCCTTAGAGGCTTTGCCAGAGCCTGACCAATACAGATCCAGATGGTCACAACTAACCATTGGACTGAGCTGGGAACCCCAATGGAGTAGTTAGGGAAAGGACTGAGAAGCTGAAGGGGTTTGGAACCCCTTAGGAAGAACAACAATATAAACTAACCAAACAGTCCTGAGCTCCCAAGGCCTAAACTATCAGTGAGAGAGTATATGTGGAAGGTGCCATGGTTCCAGGAGCATATGTAGTAGAGGTTATCCTTGTTGGGCATTAATGCGAGGAGAGGACCTCATTCCTGTGAAGGTTTGATGCCACAGTGTAGGGGAAGGTGAGGATGGGGAGTCAAGAGTGGGTGGGTGGGGGAACACCATCATAGAAGCAGGGGGAAGGGGCGTGGGATAGGGTTTTCAGTATGGGAAACTGGGAAAGAGGATAACATATTAATTGTACATAAATAAAATATCCAATTAAAATATTGAATTGAAAAAAGTTTGGGATTAATTTATTTTTTATTTCCCTAATTTATAATATTTCTTTGTATCTATCAATAATCATGCTAGAGTTTGATTCTACATTGGATGGATGATTGTGTTTCTTTTAATAATTTTTACCACTGTTATAAACAACTTTTTAAAATGCCTTTCTTCTGTGATGATGTCACCATCAATGTTTCAAGGAAGGTAACCTTCAAGCAGTTTTATTCCTGGGTAGAACAGAATAATTTTCTTTTAAATTTTGTTTTAAATAAGTAGAGGCTTATAGAAAATTAAAAATGTCGATCAATTACTCCACTGACTGAATTCATGGAACTATATTATATTACCTAACAAGATATATATTACCATGTATTATAGTTCTTTTTTATTTTAATAAATGTGGTAATTCAGTTAAAACATCATAATCAAACTAAAAAAAAGAAAGAAAGAAAGAAAAGAAAAAAAAGGAAAGGAGAGAAAGGAAGAAAGAAAGAAAGAAAGAAAGAAGGAAAGAAAGAAAGAAAGGAAGGAAGGAAGGAAGGAAGAAAGAAAGAGTTTCTGAGTAACTAAATAGTCTTCTGATATCATTTGTTGAAATGTAATGCCAACAAAATCTAAGTGAGCAGACACTCTCTGGAGATTACCAATCTGTTTTCAGTAATATTGACATTTAGAAATGAATAATGCAGCATCTATGAGGTTAGTATTTTTAAATCAGGATGTGCTTCTGAAGATTCATAAAAGAGATGTAGGTCAATAGTGCATTTTATGTTTGAATATAACTCTAGATTATTTTGGACTTTTTAAAAAATTCATTGATAAGAGTATATTTGTTGTCTCCATTTCAGGTCTATTATGAAAAAAAGGTGATTTGAATCAGACACAACTTTTTTCATGCCAATGAAATTAAATGACCAAGAGAACATTCATTACATTATTATTATAAGATTTCTAATATGTTTACATATATAATATTGGTCTTTTTAATTTAGTTTTTCATTTTACATCCTGATCACAGCCCTCCCTCCTCTCCTCCCAGTCTTTCCCTTACAAATACCTGCTCATATAGCCCAATCCCATTATTTTAAGATACATGGAAGAACCCCTTGGATGCCACCATACTCTGGGACATCTCATCTAAGAGTAATTAAGTACATGCCCTCCTTCTGAGGCCCAACCAGATATTCCATGTAGAGAAAGGGAGTCCAATGGCAGATAACAGAATCAGAGACAGTTCTTTTCCTAATTGTTATGGAATTTACTTAAAGACTAAATGTATATCTACTATAAATAGATAGGAAGCCCAGTACTAGCCCCTATATCCTCTTTGGTTAATGGTTCAGTCTCTGGGAACCCCCATGTCCTCTCCAGGTCTTCTTATCTTGTCCTTGACCCTTCTGCCTCATTCAATTCTATCCTATACTCTTCCACCAGATTCCCAGTCCCAAGGTCCACGTGATGTGTGTCTGTGTTTCTCTGAAGCTGATTCTATCAACTGCTGGATGAAGAAGCCTCTCAGAAGACAGTAGTACTAGGCTCCAGTATGCAATCATAGCAGAATATCATTATTAGTGTCAGTGGCTGGGTCTCTTACAAGGGATGAGTCTCAAATTGGGGCAATCTCTGGTTGTTTGTTCCTTCATTCTCTGCTCCATCTTTATCCCTGTGTATCTTGTAGGCAGGACAAATAGTGGGGTTATTCTTAGCTAGTAATAATCTTAGCTAGAGTCACCACCAATGTCACCCCATAACCTTCCAATCCCAAGACCTCCAGCCAAACATAAAGTTGCCCTCACCAAATTCCATTTTCATTCCTGCCCTCTCTGACACAACATATCTCACCACACCTGGTTGTCATCCCAGTTCACCTCCCCTCCCACCATTTTGTTTCTTTATTCACCTCTGATTACTACTTGTTTTCCCGTCTGAGTAAAATTCATACATCCTGCCTTGGGTCCCATTTATTACCCAGTTTCTTTGAGTCTGTGGATTGTAGCATAGTTATTCTGCAATTTATGCCTCTTGTCCAATTATAAGTGAATACATATTATATGTGTCTTTCTGGGTCTGGGTTACATCACTTAGGCTGATATATTCATGTTCCATCCATTTTCCTGCAAACTTTGTGATGTGTTTGTTTTAATAACTGATTATTATAATGTTGTGTAGATATGCCACATATTTTATCTTCAGTTGAGGGACATCTATGTTACTTTTAGTTTCTGGTTATTATGAATAAACCTGCTATGAATATAGTTGAGCAAGTGCCTTTGTGGAATGTTGGCACATCTTTTGGGTAGAAATTATACCAGTTTTCTAAGAAGCTGCAAGACTGATGTGTAAAGTGGTTGTACAAATTTGCACTCCCACCAACAATGGAGGAGTGTTTTCATAGTTCCACATTCTCCAAGTATGTACTATTATTTGAGTTTTTGACATTAGCCATTCTGACAGTTGTAACATTGAATTACATAGTTGTTTTGATTTGCATTTCCCTGATGACTAAGGACTTTGAACATATCTCTAAGAGCTTCTTGGCTATTCAAGATTCCTCTGTTGAGAATTATCTCTTTAACTCTGTATCCCAGTTTCAATTGTGTTATTTAGTTTAGGCTCGTTGATTCCAAAATTCTTGTATTCTTTATATATTTTTTATACTAGACCCTCGTCAAATGTAGTTGGTGAAGATCCTTTCCCATTCTGTAGGCTGCTGTTTTATCCTTTTGATGGTGTCCTTAGTCTTGCAATCCTCATCAAAATTCTCGAACACATGGGTTATAGGGAAAATTTCATGAACAAAACACCAATGGTTTATGCTCTAAGATCAAGAATTACAGATTAGCTAAAAGATAGTATGTTCTCCATGAGACTGAATACCTCCTCAACTATGGGGTTTTAACAGAGGTTTTAGTTTTTTTTTTTTTAATTTTTACTTATATCTAATGAGTTCTCTCTTTTAAAACGTGTCTCTTATCACAGAATAGTTTGTTACTCTCACAACAGTTTGTCAGTCATGTACCAGTTAGCACATTTTATTTGCATATTGATGTTGTAGAGTGTATATTTTACAGCTATGAAGGACTATTTTCCCCCGCCAACATATATATATATATATATATATATATATATATATATATATATATATATATATATATATATTTCACCTTCTGTTAGTTTTCAGGGAAGAGCTTCCCACTCATTACATCTTCATGGTTTTGTAATTTGTTATTAAGGTTTACAGAATGTTCAGTGACAAAAGTCTCATCAATTAGTTTTGGTGGACAACTATAAGTTCTTATTTTTTTTAAAAAGAGAATTGTTGGGATATTAATGAAAATTTCCATATTTCAGTTGAATTAGTAGAATGGTATTATTTTACTATTAATTTATTTGATGTTTCATTATGGATCTTTATTAAGCTTGAATAACTCCTTATTATTTTCTTTCTATAGTATTTTGTTGTTAAAACATATTAAATTTATTTTACAATAGCTTATATAGGATACCATCATCAATTTTATTTATGAATTACCCATTTTCTCTGTTCTGAAACTTAGGACATTCTCCACACATCAAATCATCTGTATATTTACAGAAATTTGTCTTTTAGTTCCAGGTTTAATGACATTTAATTTTTTAAATACTATTGCCCTGACTAGAACAATAAATAAAATGACATAAAAACTCGTGATAAAATTAACAATTGAATTTTTTTTGATTTTCAAGAGAATGATTTATTTTACCATGAGTTAGCATGTCGTCAGTTGCGGCTTATCAAGTGGAATTTTTTACTTTATTTTCAGTATGTAGACTATTAATATCATAAAAATATCATTTTGTCAAATCATTTTCTGAATTTAATGATCATATAGCTTTCCAATTATGATTTTGCAGTGTAGTATTATATTAATGATTTAAAGATGAGGAGTTACCCTTCCAATTCTGAGAAAATTTCCATGTGCACTACCTTTTTCATTTTTTCATATATGTTCATACCTACTTTTCATTCTTGTTATTTAATTGTTATCATTTTATATTTTATTTAGAAATTCATTCACGAAATTTATAAATTTTTAGATTTACATAACAGACATTTATTTATTTTTTCCATCTTTACTAAATTGGGTATTTCTTATTTACATTTCAAATGTTATTCCCTTTCCCGGTTTCCAGTCCAACATACCCTAACCCTGCCCTGTCCCCTTCTATATGGGTGTTCCCCTCCCCATCCTCCCTCCATTATGCCTTCCCCCCAAGGATCCCATTCAATGATGGAGTCCAGCCTTGGCAGGACCAAGGGCTTCCCCTTCCACTGGTGACATTACTAGGCTATTCATTGCTACCTATGAGGTTGGAGCCCAGGGTCAGTCCATGTATAGTCTTTGGGTAGTGGCTTAGTTCCTGGAAGCCCTGGTTGGTTGGCATTGTTGTTCATATGGGGTCTCGAGACCATTCAGCTCTTTCAGTCCTTTGTCTGATTCTTTCAACAGGGATCCTGTTCTCAGTTCAGGTAGGGAGGCAAAGTTTAGAACAGAAGCTGAAGGAACATCCATTCAGAGCCTGCCCCACATGTGGCCCATACATATACAGCCACCAAACTAGATAAGATGGATGAAGCAAAGAAGTGCAGGCTGACAGGAACTGGATATAGATCTCTCCTGAGAGACACAGCCAGAATATGGCAAATACATAGGCAAATGGCAGCAGCACAACAAACATTTATCTTAATATTATTTGTTTCAGAGTCCCTACTTTACTGAAGTTCATATTTTGAATGTTCACTTTCTTCTAAGTCAGACTGTAACTACACACCATAACATTTGGGTCTTATTTTAATTTATCTTGAAGTACTTTATATTTTCTTCTGTGATAATTTCAATCATGACAGTATGATAATATATACCTGTAAATGAAAGTTATAAATTTCTACAGCAAGTGATTCACCAGTAAGTGACAAAATATATAGGAAATAAAATTAATATTTGTTTCACATTTCATTTCTCAGATTGCATGCTTTTACTTTCTAAGATATGTTCATTATAACATAATATCATGAAAACACCATTTGCAACACGTTAACTCATTTATAATCAATGTTCTTTTTAAATACATATAATACGCTTCTGTGTCTTTTTCTGTAAGAGTTGCTAAGTTGTAATTATAAATATCTTGAGATAATCTAATCAAATCTATTATTTTTATAAGTGAAGATATTTGTACTCATAATAAATATTTTTCCAGAAGTACATGATTAAAAATAATTAAGTATTATGCTTTGTTATAATCAGAAATTTTAACTTCCAGATCAAAGATCCTCCTAGGTATTCTCAGTTCCCTTGTTTCTAAAGATAATTTTAATTGTATTTATGATATTATATAAAATGGCAACAAAAACTGATGATGTACATGAAATATACAAAAGGAAACGGCTACAGTTATTTAGATGATTAATTTGATAAAGGTTGTTGTGAAAAAGTGACTATGTTCTATAGTTTTTTTTTGGTTCTTTTTTTCGGAGCTGGGGACCGAACCCAGGGCCTTGTGCTTCCTAGGTAAGTGCTCTACCACTGAGCTAAATCCCCAGCCCCTGTTCTATAGTTTTAAATAAAATATAAGTGTAATTTTACCAAGGTATGTACATGATTATTACTAATGATCATGTTATTCTGCTTTTATATTATAAAGAAAATATCCATCCAAGGGAACATTTCTTTTTTAAGACAAAACATACAATCCCAGTTAATCTTTGTGTACTTACTGTTCTTAAAACTTCCTTAAGCGAAAAACTTACAAAACTATAATTTATACTAATACAAATGTAACAAATATACTATTATGGCAGTTAATGCCCTATATAAGTCTAAAATGACCCCCGTTAAGTCCTAGAGAAAATATTAAGGCCCAGATGAATGCTATGGCCTAGATAACTGTTAGTTGACTAGTCTGCTATTTGTGTTGCTACAAATATTATAAAGATACTTTTTCATATGTTGTTTCTGCCTAAATCTTTTTATGCCCAAATTGATTGCATATTCTATTATAGTCTATGCTGTTAGAAAATAATCACAACAGAAGTCAATTAGAACTGTTTGATATAGTTAGCCATAATAAACATGGACCCAAAACAACATAGAACAATGCTTCTTGCAAGTGTGTACAAGCTTTTATAGCATTTGCCTTTGTAAGCGGCCCCTGGGAATGACCCCACAGTAAGAGACACTTGTATATATTGAGAATAAAACTTCCACTTTGAATAGATGTCAAGTAAACTTAAGTTTCCAAAAGCTCCCTGGAAACTGACGTCCTACATGACAGAAAGAGACATGTGTATGGTTAACTGACATCCTGGTAGAGAAGTTAAAACATGAATATTAAATAAGGCAAGTCCTCTGCTACTGTTGAATAACCCAACTAATGGGACACAGGATAAATCTACAACAAAGACATGTGCCTATGTAAATCTACTATCCTTAAATAATCTTGATTAGGGGAATAACTTGATACAAATATTCATAGAGCTCAGGCTTAAAAAGCTCTGTAACATCTTAACTAAGAGTTCAGCTTCTGAGACTGAACCATGGCCCTGATTGATTAGTCTCAGGACATATGCTCAATAAAGTTCCAGTCTGACTGAGATTGGTGTTCATGTGCTTTGTAAGGAGATTCTTGGACCCCAACAATCCTTTCAATTCTTGTCCTTTAATGTGTAGATGCTGTATTAATAGTTGATTTTATTTTAAATGTAATTTTCAAAGTAATGTATGAATAAATGTATTAATCTTTATGTGGTGTGTGTGTGTGTGTGTGTGTGTGTGTGAGTGTGTGTGTGATTATGGGAATATTTGATTACAGGTAAGCTGAGTAGAACATGCGAGGAAAGTTATAGGATAAAAAGCAAAAGAAATGTGTGATTAAACCATCTTTAAAAAGGCTCATGTAAAGTGTTCAATATACCAGGTTGAGGCTGACTTTTCCCTTTTCTCTGCATGTAAGAGGAACATTTTGGTTTGGCTTTTTAGAAACTGGTAAAATAGATAAATTTTGGGTGTGAGGGTAGATAATATTCCTTGCATCTGCTTTCTTCTACTGTATATAGGAAATTTAAAAATGTTTATTCTTAACTAATATAAGGCAAATAGAAAATAGTAGTGTGCATAAATGAAAGTTTTATCATTTATCCTAGTAAGTTGAAGATGCAAGTAACTTTGTCGAGAGAAATTAGTTTCCTTCTTCTATTTCCTGGCTTAGATTGACTTTTAAGTGGGAGCTTGCTTTTTCTTTGGCATCTATGGTATTTAAATACCATTTTATCACCCACGGTGTCAAATGACTGTATATTATCCAGTGTGCAAAGGGTTCTCTGTCTGGATTGTTATTAAAATGTCAATTATGATTGCATCAATTGGAAAGTTGGATATTTAATCTGAGAAAATAAACTAAGTATGTACCCCCTCCTGTGTTAAAAAAAAAGGCTCATGTATAGACACAATCAAAAATTTAAACCATAGAAAAGGATACTCTCTTTACATGGACTAAAATTTAGATATGCAGAAATATTAAGGTAATACGACATTATTAATATATGTGTTATATGTTAGCGAATAAATACAACAACACTAATGTGATTTTCCTTTCCAAAATGGGGATCCAAAATTTCTTACAATTTTGGCAGTTCTATTGCTTGCTAAAGATTTAACTTGCAATTAATATAATTTATTTTTAATGGTTACCATAGTAACCCTTGTAACAGATCAAAATTGGTGATACATGTTTAACACAGAAGTTAATTCTTAGCAAAAATGTCAACAAAGATGTCAAAAAAGATTAAGAAATGAATTAGTTGAAACAGTATAATCTCTTAGATACTGAGCAGCCTATAATACTTCAACCATTCATACAACTTTACTCTATTACATACAAAATTGTTAATGCAAAAATACATTAAAAATATCTTACATCCTACATACTGTATTTTTACAATTATGTTGAGAAAAACTAAAATTTACTCACAACCATAAGAAGATATATTAATAATTAAAGAGGACTCATCAAAAGCAGCAAATGAGACGTGGTATTTCAGCAAGAATGTATGACCTTGAATAATGTTGTTAAGGTCTAAAGAATTACAGCAATGTATTATGGCCTAGTTAAAAAGACCAATCTTCTCATAGGTCTCCTAAGGATTTTAAAAATAGGCAATAAAGTATTATGTGCAGCACAGTAAACTATAATTTGTGTATAAACTACTGTAATTCAGTAGCTCACTACTACAAATTCATAAATATTCACTAAAACCAGGTAATAGTTTCATAATTTGTTTCAGCAAAAAAGAATATAATGTGATTTCATGTTACCATATATATTAAGGGAAATTAAAATGTGGTAAATTATGAGAGTGTATCTTCTGTTATATTTTACTTTGTATTTCTTAGGGGTTGTATATTGAATACAAATTTACAGAATGATTGAAATGTCTCTTCTTTATGTCCAATTGAAATATCATTTTCATAAATAAAAACAGAGTTGATCCCAGAGATCTCATATCTTTCATGAGGATGTAAGTGTAGTGAAAATTAAGAAAATTTGTAGTGAATCAAAAACTGAAAAGGATCTTGCTGTATGCATTTTTATCAGGGACACAATAAAAATTAACATTCAGTTAATTTAATTATACCTTGTATACAGGTAGAGATGAAGAACTATGTGAAACTATTTTAAAATTTGAATATATTTAATTGTAACTCCATTAAAGAATGACTGAGTTATTGGTCACATTCCAAACTGACAGCTTTTATTAGTTCAATTCCCTATTGTCATGTCTTTATATTTTTGAATAGTTGTTCACTTAAATATATAGTATGATATATTATCAATTAAGAATATTGACATCAAATAGATTCTAAGTATTCATCAGATTTCATAATTCATATACAGACATATATAATTCAAATTGACATAATACATATAGATATGAATAGATAGATAATTCATATAGATTTTCTTTCTGACACCTGTGTTTATTGTAAAAAGTTTTACAAATGAAATGGGAACAAAACAATATGAAGCTAGAGTTGGAGTATATGAAATCTAAGCAAATATAGTCAGAAGTTTTACATATAAACAACTTTAACTGAATTAAAATCTTTGACTTTAATTAAGGTAAACAAAATTGTTGGTCCATATATGGTATACATTGTATAAAATATAAACTGGTATATTTTAGTGGGGTTTTATGTGATTCTAGATGAGAATGGCTTTCTGGTTCTACTTACAAGCAAATATAATCATGTGTATTGCAATGAAGTTCAGGTCATTGATGAGCTATGTGAATGACAGTTTTGTCATAATGAGTATATAACCTGGTGATTGTGCAGATATCTATGTAGGTCTGATTTATAAGTAGCTCATAATTGCCATACACTAAATTACATATAAGCAGCAAATTAGAAACCTGCCTTAAGCACTAGAAACAAAGACAGTGCATACGTGGAATAAATAGGTAACTGGAAATTTTGCCCTCAAGAGTTTATCACTTCTTTGGTATTTTCTCTTTCTTCTTGTATATCTTTCCATCTCTGTATCTTTTCCTCTGTCCTGGTGACAATACGGTGCTAAAACTAACACGAATTATGCAGCTCTTCTTCAACATATCCTAGCCCCTGTGATTTCTTCTTTGATTTGTTTGTCTTAAATAGTTTGTAATCACAAATGCATAGCCAATGATGCACCATGATTTGTATAAGTGCATTGTAAAACGTTCATATAGTACTGAAATAAAACAAGATAAACACTGAAAAAGGCAATTTTGCTGAAATAAAGTTCCACCTATACCATAAGAAAATAAATGTTTTAAGTAATCTATAGCATGAAAATGCAGAATTACTTCACTTCAAAGGTATATTTTAAAAGATTACAAAATTAAACAAGAAGAAATATGAAAGTAGAATAAAGCAAGATTAAAATTATATGGATGTGTTTTAAAAGTTGAATATAAATACTTAATAATAGATGTTATTAGAAAATTTGGAAAAAGGTCTTAAAGATAACATTTATTGAAATTTTCAGAAACACTATTAAATAACATCAGTATCATGAACAGAATTTTATGGAGACCACATTCAAGTGAAATGTAAAGGAAGCATAAGTCAAAAATAATCAGAATAACCAATTCACATGCTATGTCCCATATAGTCTAAATGTTTCTATCCTGTCTGAATAATTTCTAATTGAAACAAAGTTCCTCTTTCTCCACATCCAGAGACATAAGGTAGAAGCAAACATGAGAGACAAAACAAAACCATACACACACACACACACACACACACACACACACACACTAGTCAATGAAATTATTTCTAACAATTTTCTTCTATATGAATAGATTTGTACCTGGTCTAATCATCATCAAAAGATTTCGCTTAGAAGCTGATGGGAACAGATCCAGACACCCTTAGTCAAATGTTAGGCAGAGCTCATGGAACAGTGCATAAGATGGAGAGGAAAATTTGTAAGAGCTAGAGGGATAATGAAAACCAGGAGAACCTTGCCCACAGAATCAATTCAGCAGGTCTCATAGGGGCTCACAGAGACCGAAGCCTTCATGGGTCTGCCCCCTACCTCTGCATATATACTGTGGTTGGTTAACTTGAAATGTTATTGGAACCCTAACAGTGGGAGAATGAAGTATATATGACTCATTTGCCTCCTCATTGGATCCTTTCCTCCTACTGGATTTATGGACCAAGCCTTGATATGATCACTTATGCCTAGTCTTGTTGCAACTTATTATGACATCTTCTCTTGGAATCACAGGGAGGCTTGCTCTTTTCTGAAGGGAAAAGGGAGAGCAGTAGATTTGGAGGATAAAGAGGTGAGGAGGCCAGTGCTAACAGGGGATATTGTAGTCCAAATATGAGGACAATAAAGAAAATAATTTTTAAAATAAATGTAATGTATCAAAAGTTGCCATACATTTTTATATAATGGAGTAAGAGACTTTGACAGAAAGTCAAAACCAGAAACAGTGATGGTTGGGAAAGCAATAAATAAGACATTTTTAATTTATAAAAGATGAGTAGCCAGTCACAGTAATGACAAGCAAAAATGCATTTGAAAACACAATGAATGTGACTTAATAATTATACACAATCCCAAAAATAATTATCAATCATTAAATAAACAACCTCATTTTAACTAATAACCAGAGGATAAGAAGGTTTCCTTTGAAGCAGTAATTATACATGTGACAGTGAAATTGCACAAATGGGTGTGTAATGGTGGCTGTGGTTAACTTCAAAGGGTAGTATAAGAACATTTAATGGTGGCTGTTGATGACTGCAAAGGCTAGTGTAAGATCAAGCTAGGTGAAATTCTCCTATTGATATAAAGGAAGTTTGTAAGGTCCCATTAGTAAGTCATTGTAGCAATTATTTCCCCTGGGGAAAGAGAGTCAGTACAGAAACATCAGAAAACAACAGAACTAAAAAAAAAAAAAAAGCTGACTCATCTGGTTACTGCCACTAGAATTTTCTCCCTTTCCCCAAGTATTTTCCACTTGGTATTAAGTCATCTTCATTCCAACCATCTATCAAGGAAAAGGGTCACTATATCTTTGGCTGATTATTTATTGTAGTATAAAAATATATGATATTATGATGACTATCCTAGACATCATTCACATCTTCCGTGTTTCATACCAAAGAACGGAACATGCAAAATGTATTTTGATAGATGTACCAACACCTTTAAAATGATAACAAATTGTTCTAACGTAGAAAGAATCAATGAATTATTTTTAGAAAAGATACTGTGAATGTCAAAGTCGGTGGAAATCTTTAATAAAGAGTTGTATGATGACATGAGAGTACAAATGGGATTAAGCAGAGATACCCAAAATAAAGAATATATGAAAAACACATTAAAATCTATAATTTTATGATCTACTTCAAGTAAAAATAGTAGAAGCTCCAGAAGTTATTCACTGGATAATGGCATTTACTGATCTTGCAAAAGATCTGAATTTAGTTCCCAGAACCCATATGGTTACTCACAATTGTCTAAAGTTCCAGTTCCAATGGATATGACACCATCTTCTTTCCTTCTGAGATACCCAATATGCAAGTGGTGCATATGCATACACAAATTCAAGCATTCATATGTGTGAAATAAAATTAAATAACCCTTTTCTTAAAAAAAAAAGGAACAATGAGTTTGGACAGAAATACTGAATGAGTAGATAGTGTTTCTCCCAGTAGCCATAAGTTATTATAGAAAAAGTCCAGTTCCAGGTCTTGCATGTATTCCTATGAAATATAGTCTCTCAGGGAAGCTGCTGATGTCTCCAAACAATATAGTCAAATTCCATTGATCTTGTTTGTCCACTAGAAATAGATTGTAATTCTCTATTGCAAAAAAAAATACATACTTTAGTTATTCATTCTATATATGAATTTAGAATTGAGAAGAAAGATCCTTTACTGCTGGTAACCATTAATACTGTTGAAAGGTCCTTGTGGCTATTGTAGGAGAAATGTCAGTAATAGCCTTATCAAGCTGTGCACAAATAGTAAATCAAGAATTTTTACAGTGTTTACAGTAGTAATGATATAAGATGAAAATGAGATTGGTTACACATGGAAGAATAGTTAACCAAAAATATATTTAGTATAATTATCAATGTGTTTTTCTACAAAAAATGAGATTGCATATTCAGGAAGGAAAATACTACAATAAACTGAATAGCGTTTATGAATCAGATTAAAATAACATCTGTGTATTAGTTATACACAGCTAAATAGCATTCTTCATTAAAGGAAACTAAAATATTTTGTCAAAATTTTAATACAAATATTGGACTTGGAGTTTATGTTACAAGTCTCACATGTTTTTCTTTTGCAGGGAAATAATTTGCTCATGAAATGATGGGAAGGAAGTCAATCCAACATAGCAAGAAATTTGAAGGAGCTTGTATTAACCAAATCAGCACGAATGGACTTATTGGACCAAGAATTTCTAACAGCATTTTCAATGCTGGAATAAATTATTTCAGAACGATATACTTTGGAAACATTATCTAAATATCTAGGCTTGATTGGCCAAGGTGCTCTTGAAATCATAAAAGCCACCTGCTTCAGCCGGACTCCCTGGTACTTGATTTAATAACATGCTCCACCATGTCCAGCTTTAAGCCACCAAATCTATTGGAAACTTATAAAATCATTCTTATAAAATTCTACAGGTTTGATTAGGGATAGATTTTATATATATGTAAGAAAATCTTTCTATAATACAAAAAACCCCACAAAGTTCACAATGAAACCCTTTTTCAAATCTTATTGACAAATCTACTAAAGTGAATACCATTACTACAGTACAAAGTAAAATTTCATGTCACTTTATTAGATAAAACTGGAATAAATAATATTCCTTTCATATTATTACTATCAATACTATGTGGTTTGGTTTCAGTAAAAAGCATCAAACAAACTCAGAGACAATATGTAATATAATTTAACTATTTCTTTTACTCTGGAAACATGTCAAGAAAGGATGTTCAAAGAAAATGTGACAGTATTCTAAACTGAAGGATAATAAATGAGTATTTTAAGTAAAAATGTGCATAATATTCAGAAACAGACGCATCATATGTAAAGTGCATTCTTTTGTTAATTACTAAACATTGAAGGATTTTTTTGAAAAATATGGTCTTGTTATATTGTATCAATTTTATAAATTTTATTTATACATTTGATATATCTAATTTATTAATGTTCTTCTTAGTATAAAGAATGTTTAAAGCAGTATTGAAGATACCATGAACAGAGGAACCAGAGAAAGGGTAACTTGTAGTTTAACGTATATCTGTAAGATTGGAATTGTCTCTGAGTTTGAAACTATCACATGTAATAGAGACAAATAGATTTAATTTTTCCTTTCTTTAAAAGTTGATAAATCATTGCCATTACTCTAGCTTGTTATTTTACTTTACTATGGAAAGAACAGAATAAGTGCATGTTTGAAAATTGGAGAAATGGTCTTATAATGGACTGTCATTTGGATATGAAATGTGTAACTCTAAATTTAATATACTCATCCAAGGTTTCATTTAAGTTATGTTGAGGTATGCTCCAAGTTTCATCAAGGGCAATATGTCATAAGACTATAAATCCTGGAAGACTTTTAGAGAAATGGCAATAAATTAGTGAAAGATTATACTAAATAAAGTATTTCATATGTTTTTCTTGTTAAAAGAAAAAGCAAACTTTAGAGCAGCGGCTCAAGGAATGGCCATTCAGAGCCTGCCCCACAGGTGGCATATATACATGCCACCAAAACTAGGTAAGTTTGATGAAGCTAAAAAAATGCATGCTGAAAGGGAACGGATATAGATCTCTCCTGAGAGACACATCCAAAGCATGCTTAATACAGAGGTCAATGCTAGCCGCAAACCACTTAACTGAGAGCAGGACCCCCTTGTGGGGAATTAGAAGAAGGATTGAAAGAGTTGAAGGAGCTTGCACCCCCCCCAAAAAAAAGCAATGCCAACCAACCAGAGCTTCTAGGGACTAGACCAATACCGAAAGACTATACATGTATTGACCCAGGGCTCCGACTGCATATGTAGCAGAGAATAGACTTGTTGGGGGACCAGTGGAAGGGGAAGCCCTTGGTCCTTCCAAGGTTGGATCCCCAGTGCAGGGGAATATGGGGGGAGGGGAAGAAAGGGCGAATACCCATATGGAGGAGGGGGAGGGGAGGCGAGGGGAGGGGAGGGGAGGGAAGCTTAGAGACAGGAAACCAGGAAGGGGAATATCATTTGGAATGTAAGAAAAAATATATATCTAATAAAAAATAAAAAAATGAATAAAAACTAAATTTACTATTTCTTGATTTTCTTCATTCTCCCTTTATATTCTTATTTTAATAAATTCTAGTTCATCCTATTTTAATACTCAAGTGTCTTAATATTATTACCTTTTTATACTATAAGCTTAGTTTTTGTATTTATGTTACGATTCCAGAGAACATTTTATATTAACGATCCAGAATTATTTTCTAGTCCTAATTGCATTAACTGTATACATTATCTATTTATTTTCAATAATGGTAATTTTACTCAATGATTAATGTAATTTGTTATTAAAATACCTGGCATGATTATTGCATACTATACTATTAGTTATTTGCTATTAATAGCTAAGGAGTAAAAAAATAGAAAGAGCAAGAAAGTAACAGTCCTTTAAAAGGAAATATAAGGCTGGAGGATATAACTCAGCAATAGCCCTTGAGTACAACGTACAATTCCCTAGGATCTATCTCTAGGAATTCATACAAGAAAAGTAATCATAAGTTAGTCATCTAAAGGAACACAGAATAAGGTATGATATTTCCTAGAAAAATATAAGTGTAAAGCATGACTAAACATTATAGAAAAATTAAGAGGTCAATAAATAAAAAGCACTATATAAAAAGACAAAACACAACAGGCTGATTCCACTGAACTCCTAATTTTCACGAAATGACTCTTACAAAAATATCTTCCATCAGATATTTGTGTTCTTAACTACTATGATGCAAACTTTTTATGACTTTGCTTTTGCTTTTTATGATGTTTTGATGCTATTCTATTTGCAGCAATGTTACTATTTAAAGAATCAGATTTACAAAATAGTATTCTTTGATAGTAATTTTGTTCAGATTAGGCAATCAGCAGTACAGTGTTCTCTGTGTAAGGAACTAAAGAACATAATCTGAATATTTTTCCCACAGACAACATTTTCATGTCCAGGTAGATTTTATTTTTTGAACATTACAACTAGTGTTATCTCCATAAAGGTGATCTCCAAGGGCAAATTTGAGTCTAATGGCCATGTAAATCTATAAAATGCATAATGCTGAACAGCAAGTATTTAGCTGATTAACATTTTTATCATGTTGGATACTAAACATTTTATATGTGTGTGTATGTGTGTGTGTAGATAGATAGATAGACAGACAGACAGACAAACAGGCATAAAGATAGACAAAGAAAGCCATCACATTATACAGAACAAAAATATATTATTTTTTTAGACTTTTTTTATTTACTTCCCTTTCCCAGTTTTCCATCCATAAGCACCCTATCGCATCACCTCCTCTCCCCCTTCTTCTATGAGGGTGTTCCCACTCAAAACCAGCACCTCCTCCCCTCTGTGACATTCCCTTACACTAGGAGGGTCCAGCATTGGCAGGACCAAGGACTTCTCCTCCCATTGGTGCCCAACAAGGCCATCTTCTGCTACATATGCAGCTGAACTCTGATTGGTTGTTATTATTGTTCTTATGGCATTGCAAGGCTCTTTAGCTCCTCCAAACCTTTCTCTAACTCCTCCAATGGGGACCCTGTTCTCAGTTCAATGGTTTGCTGCTATAATTCACTTCTGTATTTGTCACGCTTTGGCTGAGCCTTTCCAGAGACAGCTATATCAGGCTCCTTTCAGCATGATTGTCTTGGGTTCATCAATATTGTCTGGGTTGAATGGCTATATATTTGGGCTAGATCTCCAGGTGGGGCAGACTCCGATTGGTAGTTCCTTCAGTCTCTGCTCCAAACTTTGTCTCCATATATACTCCCATGAATATTTTCATTCTGTCTTTTAAGTAGGACTAAAGCATCTACACTACAGTCGTCTGTCTTCTTGAGGTTCATGTGGTCTGTGGATTATATCTTGTAAAATTTGAGCTTTTGGGCTAATAGTCACTTATCAATGAGTACATACCATGTGTGTTTTTTTTTTTTTTTCTGATTGGGTTACCTCATTCAGGATGATATGTTCTAGTCCCATCTATTTGCCTATGCATTTCATAAAGTCATTGTTTTTGATATCTGAGTAGTATTCCTTTTTGTAGATGTACCACATTTTCTGTATTCATTCCTCTGTAGAAGGAAATCTGGGATGTTTCCAGTTTCTGACTATTATAAATAAAGGTGCTATGAATATAGTGGAGCATGTGTCCTTGTTATATGTTGGAGCATCATTTGGGCATATGCCCAGGAGGAGTATAGCTGTCTCCTGAGTTGGTAATATATCTAATTTTCTGAAGAACCTCCAGACTGATTTCCAGAGTGGTTGCACCAAGTTGCAATCCCACTAACAATGGAGGAGTGTTCCTCTTTCTGCACAGCCTCAACAACATATGTTGTAACCCTGAGATTAGGATCTTAGCCATTCGGAATGGTGTGAGGTGGAGTCTGAGTGTTGTTTTCATTTGCATTTTCCTGATGACTAAGGATGTTGAACATTTCTTTAGGTGCTTCTCAGCCATTTAATATTCCTTAGCTGAGAATTCATTGTTCAGCTCTGTACCTGATTTTTAATACGGATATTTGGCTCTTTGGAGACTAACGTCTTGAGTTTTTTGTATATATTGAATGTAAGCCCTCTATCAGATGTAGGATTGATAAAGATATTTTTCCCAATATGTTGGTTACTGTTTTGTCCTAATGACAATATTCTTTGCCTTACAGAAGCTTTGCAATTTCATGAGGTCCCATTTGTTGCTTCTTGATCTTAGAGCATAAGCCATTGATGTCGGGTTCAGGAAATTTTCCCCAGTACCCATGTGCCTGAGGCTCTTTCTCACTTTTACTTTTATTAGTTTGAGTGTATTTGGTTTTATGTGAAGGTCCTGATCCACTTGGAATTAAGCTTTGTACAGGGCAATAAGAATGGATCAATTTGCATTCTTCTCCATGTTGATCTCCAGTTGAACAAGCACCATTTGTTGAAAATGCTATCATTTTTTCCACTGGATGGTTTTAGCTCCTTTGTCAAAGATCAAGTGACCATAGGTGTGTGGGTTAATTTCTGGGTCTTCAGTTCTATTCCACCAATCTACCTGCCTGTCTCTGTACCGATACCCTACAGTTTTATCACTACTGCTTTGTAATACTGTTTGAGGTCAGGGTTGGTGTTTCCTCCAGAAGTTCTTTTATTTTGTTGAGGACAGTTTTCCCTATCCTGTTTTTTTTTTTTTTGTTATTTCAAATGGATTTGTAAATTGCTCTTTCTAACTCTATGAAGAATTGAGTTGGAAATTTGATGGAGATTACATTGAATAAGTAGATTGCATTTGGCACAATGGCCTTTTTACTAAATTAATCCTGCCAATCCATGAGCATGAGTTAACTGTAGATCTTCTGAGATCTTCAGTTTCTTTGTTCAGAGACTTGAAGTTCTTGTCATATAGATCTTTCACTTATTTGGTCAGAGTCACATTGAGGTATTTGGGACTATTATGAAAGGTATCATTTCCCTAATTTCTTTCTCACTCTGTTTATCATTTGAGTAAATGAAGGATACTGTTTTATTTGAATTAAATACCCAGTCACTTTACTGAAGTTGTTTATCAGGCTTATTAGTTCTCTGGTGGAACTTTTGGTTTCACCTAAGTATGCTAACATATCATCTGCAAATAGTGACATTTTGAATCCTTCCTTTCTAATTTGTATTCATTTGAACTCCTTTTGTTGTCTGATTGCTCTGCCTAGGACTTCGAGAACTATATTGAATAAGTAGGGAGAGAGTGGGCAGCCTTGTCTAGTCCCTGATTTTAGTGAGATTGCTTCAAGATTCTCTCCATTTCGTTTAATATATACTACTGGTTTGCCGTATATTGCTTTTAGTATCTTTATGTATAGTCCTTGAATTTCTGATCTTTCAAGGACTTTTATCATGAAGGTGTGTTGAATATTGTCAAATGTTTTCTCAGCATCTAATGAAGTGATACTGTTGATTTTGTCCTTAAGTTTGTTTATACAGTTGATTACATTGATTGATTTCCATATATTGAACTATCCCTGCATCACTTGGATGAAGCATACTTAATCATGATGGATGATCATTTTGATGTGTTCTTGAATTCTGTTTGGGAGAATTTTATTGAGTATTTTTGCATTGATATTCAGAAAGGATAGCAGATTGGTCTGAATTTCTCTTTCTTTCTGGGGTCATTGTGGGGTTATGGATAAGCATAATTGTGGCTTCACAGAAGGAATTGGGTAGTGCTCCCTCTGTTTCTATTTTGTGGAATAGTTTGGACAGTATTATTCTGAGGTCTTCTATGAAGGTATAATAGAATTCTATATTAACCCATCTGTTCCTGGGCTTTTTTTGGTTGGGAGACTTTTAATAACTGCTTCCATTTCTTTAGGAGTTATGGGATTGTTTAGATGGTTTATGTGATCCTGATTTAACTTTGTTTCCTGGTGTATGTCTAGGAAATTGTTCACTTCCTCCAGATTTTCAAGTTTTGCTGAATACAGACTTTTGTAGTAGGATCTGATGACTTTTTGAATTTTCTCAGATTCTGTTGTGATGTCTCCCTTTTAATTTCTGATTTTGTTAATTTGGACACACTCTCTGTGCCCTCTCCTTAGTCTGGCTAAGGGTTTATCTATCTTGTTGATTTTCTCAAAGAACCAGCTTCTGTTTTTGTTGATTCTTTGTATAGTTCTTTTTTCCTACTTGATTGATTTCAGCTCTCAATTTCATTATTTCCTGCCATCTACTCCTCTCCAGTGTATCTGCTTCTTTTTGTTCCAGAGATTTCAGGTGTGCTATCAAGCTGTTAATGTATGCTCTCTCCAGTTTCATTATGGAGACCCTTAGAGTCATGAGTTTTTCTATTAGCGCACTGTTTCTCATAAATTAGTGTATGTTGTCTTTTTACTTTATTTAAATTATAAAAAGTCTTTAATTTCTTTCTTTATATCTTCCTTGACCAAGTTATCATTGAGTAGAGTGTTTTTCATCTTCCATATTTATGTGGGCTTTCTATTGGTTTTGTTTTTATTGAAGACCAACCAGACACCCCAAAGCTCCTGGGGACTAAACCACCAACTGAAGAGTACATATGGAGAGACCCATGGCTCCAGCTGCATTTGTAACAGAGAATGGTATTGTCTCGCATCAGTAAGAGGAGAAGTCCTTGATCCTGTGAAGGCTCATTTCCCCAGTGTAGGGGAATGCCAGGGTGTTGAAATGGCAGTTGGTGTGTGGGAGTGGGAGCATCTTCATAGAAGCAGGGGAAGGGGGAGGAGGGAGAGGAGAAGGGGGAAAGGGTATAATATTTGAAATGTAAATATAAAATATCCAATTAAAAAGCTAAAAAAGAAATGTAAATGAATAAATGGTTAAATTTCAAATGATTTTAATTATATACATATGATGGAAAACAATATATGTTTAATTTTAGTTAGAATATATCCCCAATTAGAGAATACCAAAAAGGAAAGATCATCAGTGAAACATTAGGATGTAAATTAAATTACATATTTAATGAATTAAGTTCTCTCTCAATTTACTTGTTTTAAATTATTATGTTTGTTTAAAACAACAGCATTATCTTTCTCTTGCTCTTCCCCTTACCCATGTATGTGTGTGTTTGTGTTTGTGTGTGTGTGTGTGTGTGTGTGTGTGTGTGTGTATGCATGTATGTGCATGTGTGAGTTTGTATATTTCAAATTTTGCAGCAGTTGAACAACAGTTTGAAGAGAAAGAAACAGCAAAGCTATAATAGCTAATGGACATTACTAATATTATACTAAATGTTAGTTAACACAACACATAGTCTTACAGTTCATCCTGTTGCTTACTAATATTTGAAATTCTGACTAATTATCATGTCCTAAACAATTATGTGTGTAGCATTAAATAGATATCTCAGCACAAACACAGAGGTTATTAAATCAGCCATATTTTTAGCAGGACATATTTTTAAGGATATCCTTAAGACAATCAGTATACCATCATATGCCAGCCACTTTTATTGCAAATTTAATAATAAATTTAAGCAAGAAATATAGATATCAATCTCCTTTAAATTAAGAGATATACTTCAAAACCTTTTTTCAAATAGTATTGTTTTTATTATAAGAAATAATAGCAAAATAATATACAACAGCTTCTTTTTTTTTTTTTTTTGGTTCTTTTTTTTCGGAGCTGGGGACCGAACCCAGGGCCTTGCGCTTCCTAGGTAAGCGCTCTACCACTGAGCTAAATCCCCAGCCCCCAACAGCTTCTTTTTGAAAATAATTTCTGAGATAGACATTTAAAATAGGTCAGTGCACCTTTGCCTCCTCTTGTTCTGCATTGCCAGTGAAGTGACACCATTTCAAGTGTTTGTACATGCTGACCTTTCAAATGCTACTATGCTTGGTTTCAAATACACAATATGCAGTTAACTTCATATATTGGCTGTGTCAGGAATTTCTTATTTTGAAATTTATTTTTTATTAGATATATTTCTTTTTTTACACTTCAAATGATATTCCCTTTCCCGGTTTCCTGTCCATAGCCCCCCCCCCCATTTCCTCCCCCTTCCCCATAGAGGTGTTCGGCCTCATTCAACACCCTTACTGCCCCACCCCCGACATTCCCTTGCACTGTGGTGTACAAACTTGGCTGGACCAAGGGCTTCCACTTCCACTAGAGTCCCAACAAGGCTATTCTCTGCTGCATATGTATTTGGGGCCCTGGGTCAGTCCATGTATAGCTTTTGGTAGTGGTTACTCCCTGGAAGCTCTGGTTGTTTGGCATTGTTGTTTTTATGGGGTTGAAAGCCCCTTCAGCTCTTTCAATCTTTCCCCTGATTCTTCCAAAGGGGTCCTATTCTCAGTTCAGTTGTTTGCTGCTAACATACATCTCTGTATTTGACATGCTCTGGTTGTGTCTCTGAGGAGAGATCGCTATTGTGTCCCATTCAGCATGCACTTTTATTTTAGCTTCATCAATGTTAACTACTTTTGGTGACTATATATATATATATATATATATATATATATATATATATATATAGTCCATATGCGGGACAGGCTTTGAATGGCCATTCTTTCAGGCTCTGTTCTAAACTTTACCTCCATATCCCCTCATATGGAGATTTTTGTTCCTCCTTTTAAGAAAGAGTGAAAGCATCCACAGTTTGGTCATCCTTCCTCTTGAGCTTCCTGTGCGTGTGGTCTGTGGATTCCAAATTGGGTAATTCGAGCTTTTGGGCTAATATCTAATTATCAATGAGTGCATACCATGTGTGTTTTTCTGTGATTGGGTTACCTCACTCAGGATGATATTTTCTAGTTCATTCCATTTGCCTAAGATTGTCATGAAATCTTTGTTTTTAATAGCTCAGTAGTACTCCATTGTGAAGAGGAACCATATTTTCTTTATCCATTCCTCTGTTGAAGGGCATCTGGGTTCTTTCCAGCTTCTGGCTATTATAAATAAGGCTGCAATGAACATAGTGGAGCACGTGTCTTTTTTATATGTTGGGGCATCTTTTGGGTATATGCCAAAGAGAGGTATAGCTGGATCCTCAGGCAGTTCAATGTCCAATTTTCTGAGGAACCTCCAGACTGATTTCCAGAATGGTTGTACCAGTCTGCAATCCCACCAACAATGGAGGAGTGTTCCTCTTTCTCCACATCCTCGCCAGCATTTGCTGTCACCTGAGTTTTTGATCTTAGCCATTCTCACTGGTGTGAGATGGAATCTCAGGGTTGTATTGATTTGCATTTCCTGATGACTAAGGATGGTGAACATTTCTTTAGGTGTTTTTCGGTCATTTGCTATTCAGTGGAGAATGTTTTGTTTAGCTCTTTACCCCTTTTTTAAAATAGGGTTAAGTTTGAGAAATTTTATTAAATTATGAAACGTGTAGATGATGCTGTATATTCAAACAAGATCTTTTAATTACTCTTCGGAATTGATTTTACATTAAATAATTTGCATGATCATTCTGTTAATTTTATAAAAATCCACATTCTACCCTGATTTCCATGGAATAACTAAAGAAAATATTTAATAGCAACAGTTTAAATGCATGCTTTTCCCATGATATCCAAGGTACAGGCAATAAAGTGGTACCACCAATTTTCTGATTTGATTTTTTCACAAAAACTAAGAATAATTAAGTAAATTCATCCCTTCCCAGATGATGCTCGGTTGTGTCAAGTTGAAAATGGAAACTAACAATTACCAAATTAAATGTACCTCTCTGGTGAATATTATTTACCTAAAACCACCACAATCATTACTGCTTGGATTAGCATCATTTAGGAGAACATGTATACATTTCTGAATTTTGCATTTGTTTTGTTTGTTTTTTGTTTTGTTTTATTTTGTTTCGTTTTAGTTTGTTTGCTTCTTTGTTTCAGATTTCCTGTTAAATTTCTTCCTAGATTTATTTCCTCTTTGGACGACTAGTATTACTAATTCTTCTGCCTGTTAATTGTGGTCTTGAAACCTTTGGGTTTTCACAGTTCCTTATTTTCTAATTTACATCATCTAATAGATTTTTTGAAATAATCAGAAATAATCAGAGAACTAAACCCTTTGAAAATAAATTTGAACTGAAAAATTTTTATAGCTGTAACCTGTTTTTATTTTAGTAAGGTTTTTTTTTTTTTTTTTTTTTTTTTTTTTTTTTGGCACATGATTCTGATGCTAAGAATAAAAGCTAGGAATGTCAACCAACACATGATGTTTTCTTGGATAAAGACTTTAAAGTTACAAAACTTCTGTATGGTAAGAGCAAAGCAGTTTATAAATGCCATACAAAAAGTAATTTACACAATTTTATTTTAGATCCCTGTGGGAATGAATTTGCCACATTGAAAATGCATGGTAATTTTCTATACGTAGGTAGATTACACATTTTAAAACAGACTTAATTTCTTTTAGTTTGATATTTATTGCCTTTCCCAGATAGAAATGAAAAGTCATTAGTAATTGTGGCTGTTGTTGATTTACAGGATAAAGACATGGATGGTGATGCAGGTCTTAAGGAAAAAAAATTATCTACTAGTGTTGATGATAACTTGAATTCTAGCTCACACATAAAAATGTTGGATGTCCATAATTTTAGTGTTCAAAACAGAGGTGGGTGGTTGTTTAGAGCTAATTGTTCAATTTGTCTACCTAAATCTACAGAAATCAAATAAAGTCAGACATCTCAAAAATTATGATGGAATTTGTGAGACAAAGATACCCTTTATATGACTATGAATGTTGTAAATACATAACAATATTTGCACCCACATACACATCATACATATATCACACAAACACTTAAAAATCTATGTTTAGTATGGATTTTATTAAAATATGAAAGCACTTGGATAATTGAAAAATAATTATTTTAACTTGTGTGCTTAAATTTTAATTTTATAACATCTATAAACCCTCATATTGAACAGATTGTTCACTTTATTGATGTTTACATATATTATTAGTTACTTTAAATTTCATTTTCAATGAACTATTTTTTTTTACTTTATTTTACTGTGACATAGTAAACTGGGACCAGAATGGAACTGCTACTAAAATTACTATTATCCGTAAAAAGTGTTATCATATATAAAAACATATGTATGTATATGTGTGTATATATGTGTATATACTTGACTCTAAAGTTTTATGATTTTGTGATCAAATATTTAATGTGTTTTAACATTCTATGTATTAATTTTGCCTTCTGGTTAAGTTGATGAAAGTACACCAATTTTATCAGCTGAAGGAATTTAACTAAATGTAACTAAACTGCATTAGATTTCTTTTTATTTTATGTCTATGAGTGTTTGACCAACATCTAAGTATACTGTATACATATCTGTTTCCTGCAGAGACCAGAGGAATGTGTAGGATCTCCTAGAACTGGATATGCAGATGTCTGTGAGCTATCATGTGGAACTGAAACCAGGTCCACTTAGCTGCTGAACCATTTCTCCAAGTTTCAGTGTATTATTTTTAAAGAACATACATTAGTCTTATAACTCCATATCAGTAGCCAAAACTATGTAAATAATTGTAACAAATTTGTTCTATTAAATCACTACAAAATACATTGTGTGAGACTATAAATGTGGCTAAACTACTCTGAATTTTATAATAGAATTATTGACTTGACATAAAATTATTTTGGTTTGATATAGAGTAGATTATGAATCATACAGGAAGAAATATGATTAAACTAGAGCTGGTTTTTAGTTAAAACATATATGAAGGTTGTTAATCAATGAATTATTGATTTAAGTAAGCTGGTTTCTTACTTAAAAATGCAAAAAGGATTACCATTTGAAAATCACATTAAACTTTAAAAGGTGAGGCTTATATTGATGATATCTATTTATTTTTCAGAAATCTCTTTTGAGGATATTTCTTAAGAAATTTCTTTCCACTTTTGTTATTACAAATACAATACATAATTTATTGGATAGAATTTGTTACACTGGTGAATGTTGATGAATAAACAACACTAATGAAAATATAGAATATAAAATATATTCAACATATAAGATTATATCACATTTAACATTTTCATGTGAAGGCATCAACACAGAAACATCTTAACTCTCACAGAAGTTAGGTTCACACATTTTTTATGACACAGTTAAAATACAGCCAGCTTCATTAAATTAATATCAACTCCCACTAGCTAAGCCCACAAAAGAATCCTTGATTTCTTTTCAAACTTTTGAGCTGGGCTTCTAATGTTTTTTATTTCTTTAAACATCCTTGTCTATCAAACTCTCCTAAGAATTGTCTAGCAACAATATTTAAGGGATTCCATAACCTACAGGTCCCATGTCTTCTCCATTCCTTAAACAAACCAGTTCAAAATATTGAGAAACTATAGGTTTAGTGTAGCAATGGCCTTACTTCTTGGCACACAATGTTCTGTATTTGGTATTTTCATTGTGGTTGGGGCAAAATATTTAATGGATTCTATTTGAAAATGGAAGAGTTGTTTTGGCTAAGGCTTTACAGGTAAGTACATTATTGTGATGATGCCATGGTATAGGAATATGTTTGCTGGTCAATTTCTAGCTATATTTAGGAAACCAACTTAAATGTTATATCTTAGCTGTTATTCTTGTTTTCTCCCTTTTTTTGTTTCAAGACTTCAGGCCATTAGATGTCCATATTCAGATACAATCTCCCTACTTTTATAAAAATTTTGTAGAAACATTAGGAACAAACACAAAAACAATTCCTAGAAACCTCTAAATCCATTCAAATTGCTAGTGAGGATGTTTTATCTTTCTTAAATTTGACCCTATGAGACTTCCATTCATTAATGTTGAGGCACAGTGAAAGCTAGAACTCAATCTTCTATAACTTCTGCCATATGAAACAGAGATGCTAACACTAACTTCTCCACCTACAGAAAGCCTAAAACTGATTTGGTGTATGTGAAAGCATCATTTGAATAAAATCTGAAGAGAAGAGGTGTCCTCTTAGATGCTGTTAGTCCTCAAAGCTTCTAGCCTCTGTTCAATCTTTCTATGTCTACATTGTTTTAAGCTTCTGAGAATGACTGTTAAATATACTAACCATTTCTTATTCTTTCTACACTCTTGCTGTCTGGTTCGGCTCAGCTCTTCTGGCTCCAACTCCTCTCCAGGCTGACTTATTCAAACCTGCCTCTATTGGATTCAAACTGAATTACTATGCTGGGTTTCATATGAAATTGGCAATTTGTTCTAATCTTTTGGTCCCTACTCATTCTCTGGCTCATTCTGTTTAAAACCGTGTCTAGCTTTTTATCTCTCTGCAAATTCTTTGTCAAGGACTCTCCAGGAATATTGTTTCCTTCCTTCTAAACCACATTAGGAGGGGGTCCTCCCACTAATGCTGCAGAGTGTCTCCATCTCAGGTTTCTTCATTTTATCTTCTTGTTGGTTGGAAAAATGGCATGCTTCTTTTCACAGTGTAGCAGCTTCATTCTTTCATTTCTTGTCTTGTTCTTTTCTTCCCTTTTTATTAGTTGTACATATTGAGTATATAAAACTAACACTTTTTGTAAACTAAGAGATCCCATAAGTAACAATTATATTAGCCAAAAGCCTACCAAACAACTAAAGCAACTAAGCATTCTTTTTTATGATTTTTTTCTTTTATTGGATTTTTTTTTACATTTCAATGGTTATTTCTTTTCCCGTTTTCCAGCTCCCCTTCTTCTATAAGGATATTCCCCTCCCCATTTACCCCTTTCCAGCCTCCCCCAACATTCCCCTACACTGTGAGTGTCCAGCCTCAGCAGGACCAAGGGATTCTCCTTTCGTTGTCCCCAACAATGTCATCTTCTATGACATATGCAGCTGGAGCCATGGGTCAGTCCATGTGTACTCTTTTGGTAGTGGTTTAGTCCATGTGAGTTGTGGTTGGTTGGCATTGTTGTTCTTATGGGGTTGTAAGCCCTCAGCTCTTTCAATCCTTTCTCTAATTCCTCTAACCAGGATCCCATTCTCACTTCAATGGTTTGCTGCTAACATTCTCCTCTGTATTTGACATGGTCTGGCTGTGTCTCTCAGGAGACGGCTAAATCAGGTTCCTGTCAGAATGCACTACTTAACTTCATCAATCTTATCTAATTTTGGTGACTGTACATATATGGCCTGCATACCCATATGGGGCAGGCTCTGAATGGCGAATTACCGAAGATACAATCCACAGACCATATGAAGCTCAAGAAGAAGGATGACCAAAGTGCGGATAACTCACTCCTTCTTAAAAGTGGGAACAAAAATATTCATAGGAGGGGATATGGAGGCAAAGTTTGGAACAAAGACTGAAACAACAAAGCATTTTAAATAAAATATTGACTGTGAGAATGATACATGAAATATAACAGGAGAAGAGAGCAGTTTGTGGTGTTATAGAGTAAATACCTTAAAGTCAGTATAGATGAAGCTTCTACTAGGGTCCCAACTTTACTTCACTGGAATCAATCAAATAATACTCTTTCTATAGCAATAGGCCCTTGCCATCAGGCTGTGTAGAGTAATAGTCTATAATGTTTAGGGGATCTCATGGGACCCTATCAGTCAACTTCTCAAAGCATAATGCTACCCATTCCTAGTATTGAAGGTTTTACTTGGTTACATAAATGTCTACTTAGGACATTTAAGATTTATTCACTCTATTTAAATTGATTTTTATAAGCATGTATTTTATGAAATTTCTACAAGAGTACATTTCCATATGGATTTTTAATGCGTTTTAGTGTTACGTGTTCTTTTTACATTCCTGCCATCCCCCTGCTTTCCTTTTCCTGTCTTTATTTAATCTCCCTATTCTAGTTACCTCTTTATCTTTCCACAATTCTATTTCCTACTTACTCTTCCTTGGGAGATCGTGTACTTCTCCCAGAAACATACTCAATCCCTAATCACTGTAGTTTCACAGTGCAGTGCATGTATCAAAAGCTATTATCCATGTAAAATGGAAAATATACAATGTTTATATTTTGGGATTCATACTACCTTACTCAGGACAATGTTTTTCTAAATTTATTCATTTAACTGTGAAGTTTATGATTTCATATTTCTTATCTGATTAGAAATATTCCATTGTGTAAATTTCTCACATATTATCTATATGTCAGTTGAAAGACATCTCTATAGCTTTTAGCTTTGGTATTATGAATTTAACAGGAATGAAGACTTTGAACAAAAGTTTCTACATTATTAGTTGGAGACCTTTGAGGACATAACCAAGGGCAGTACACCTATATTTTAAGGTAGAGAGTTTCTCAGTGCTCTCTCTCTCTCTCTCTCTCTCTCTCTCTCTCTCTCTCTGTGTGTGTGTGTGCGCGCGCGCGTGCGCGCGTGCGCGCGCGCGTGTGTGTGTGTGTGTGTTTCAAATTTCTCAAGGCTAGAAAGCATGAAGGTAAGGAACTGAAAAATTTGTCATCTGTTGAGGGGATATTGACACATACTACCCTTTTATGTCTAGAGGTACAGAAGTCTCTTATAAAGATATTGATTTTAATAGCAATAGCTTCTCCCTCAAAGCTTTATTCTAATTGGGATTATTATAAATTTAATAAGATAGACACAAGAAGAATAAGACACATATGTCCTATAGTACATTTAGAGGCCGAATAAGATTGGCCTGAATATAGCCTAGAAATTACCAGACATAAGGCCTAGGGGAAATTATTGCTCAAATGGAGACTATATTTGACTTATGCTTACCATATTCATTAATGGAATTCTATGAGAGTAGCAGCATATGCCTATATTCCCAGCTATAAATAGAATATCCACAAGAGTTCAAAACCAGTCACATCTAAATGTAAGTTCCAGCCACCAAAGCTGCATAGCAATATACTGTGTCAATAAAAATAGATAAATAATACACCTTACTTAAATGATGAATACGTATATTTTATAAAATCAGAAATCAAATAAGGTAAGAAGAGGAAATATGTGAATTTCTTTCTTTTTTCCTTATCTACAGATTTTAGATGACTAAACAAGAAATATGAACAGACTGTTTAGAATATCTATTTTTTTCTTTTCCTTCTTTGTAGCAGAAAGGTATATTTATACCTACTTATGTTTATATGGATAGATAGATCAATAGATAATATAGATATAGAGGGATAGACATAGATAAAGATAGATATAATTTTTCCTGCTCTAATAAGTACTAACATTTTACAAATAATTAATCATATATATATATGCATCTACGCCTACAGTATATTTGTTCCACTGTACTTCTAAAGTTAGCCTACTCTTTATGTTATAGTTTTTATATAAATATTAATATAACAATGACTAATTAATCTAACTTTTCACTTTTAAATAAAACCTTCATTTATTTCCTCAGAGTCTTTGCATTTTTATATTGAACAATTAACCAATGTTCCAATCTCGATTGAAAAACTTCTGACAATTTTATTTGGATTGCACTACTTTTATCATTTTATTTTTAGGCAATCTGTATAACATCCTCTAATTTTCTCAGTAATAAACAAGTTTTCAATTAATATTTAAATGTACACTGTCAAATCAATCTGAGGTTTTGGCATTTCTGATATACAGATCTACATATTTTGCATGGTTAAATTTTAATAATGTTTTTAAGAATATTTTAAAATTTACCATTTTATTTCAACTTTAAACTACTTGTACCCATATTAAAATATACATATATTTATACTTCATAACATTTCTAAATAGAATCTTTTAGTTGACACATTTTCTGTATATAATATCATGTTTTCCTTAAGGAAATACAGATTCCCTTCTTCTTTTCCAACTCAGAGGCTTTTTTTGTAGAATATGTAACACTGAACTGAACCCCAGGGACAAGCTGAACAATAAAAGACATCACTATCGGGTTGGGGATTTAGCTCAGTGGTAGAGCGCTTGCCTAGAAAGCGCAAGGCCCTGGGTTTGGTCCCCAGCTCCGAAAAAAAGAACCAAAAAAAAAAAAAAGACACCACTATCATTTTCAGTATTTGTCAATCTTAAACAGTATACATCCTACATAAGAACATCCTCTTTAGCTTCTGGCAAAAACATTTGGGTCTTATCTTTTCTTTATTGCACATAGCCTCCTTGATACACTAACTAAAATAATTAGACCCTTCAGATTATGAGATACAGTGATAGAAATTCTTCACTGTCATTTGACAATCTAAAAGCTATGGTTTCAGATTCAAATTTTAAAACCAAAGACATATCTTTGGACACTTGAGAAAAGCATTGAAATATTCTCCAATAATAATAATAATTTAAAAAAAACCTGAGGTCAGGTACAGATATGTGTACCGAACCAATTAAGCTGCTCACCACTCTTGTTGAATTAGGGAAAAGCTGGAGGAAGCTAAGGAGGAGGTCAACCCTGTAGGAGAACCAATAGTCCCAATTAACCTGGACCCTAGAGATTTCTCAAACACGGGATCACCAACCAGGCAGCATACACCAGCTGAGATGAGGCCTCCAACACATATACAGCAGAGGACTGCTGGATCTGGGTTCAGTCAGAGAAGATGCACCTAACTCTCAAGAGACAGCAGGCTCCAGGAAGTTTAGAGGTCTGGTGGGGTGGGTAGTGTAGAGACATCCTTTTGGAGACTGGGAGTAGGGTGGGGAGGAGGTAAGGGATGTGGAACCCTCGGAGAGTAGACTGGGAGGGGAATAAAATATGGAGTGTAAAAATAAATAATAAAAAGTACTTAGAAAAATGTCATAAGGGAAGCAGAATGATTTCTATTACTACATAGAAATTTAATTATAGCCACATTTTGGTAGATGGATTACACAAAAGATATGTCCTTACTATGGAAATGAGATGGAGTGAGAGAACCGAATTCACCAATCAATTTACTGTCAATGAGACAAGTTGATCAACTGTTTTCTACTTGCCATGTGATCCAGCAGCCTTAGTATGTAGAATGAGTTATTTTGGAAGAATTCTTAGGAATGGAAACAAAATTCCCACTTATCCAATCAGGGCACCTTTCCCATTATCCACACTTAGGGTTATAGTTTATGAGTTTTAAAGATTGTCTGGGTAGGGCAGTTGTTTCCTGAAAATATTATATGAGGAGTGAGGCACCTTGAAGAGAAGTTAGGAGCAGAAATTAGGGGAAAATGTAGTTTATTACTTAATTATAAAGATGGCCACAAAAGGATAAACATGTAACATAGATGATGAATGACAGACAAATGCACCCAAAGGAAGAAAAAAGGACGGGCCTTTGTAAGCCCAAGCATGCATTCAAAGTGAGGCAATTCATCAAAGGTCTTTCACTTGTTCCTGTTGACTTCTCCTCCTATGACTCCAACCCTCTCCTTACAAATGACATAGATACCTATGATGATTATGTTTTCACCTGCCTCTGATCTTTGTCCACCATGATACCTTTTGAGCTCTCTGTGTTATATTTCCAGGTGCCCTCAACAATAATGAAGGGAAAGCTGAAAAAATTCCTTTCAGAGTTCAGATGTAAGAAGAGATGTTTTGGAAGGAGAAAAGGATACCACAATCTGGCATTTCTCACTGCCAGTACCTGAATAAGAAGCTGCATCATAGTCTGTAAGAACAGAGTTTGTCTCATAGAAGGGGTACCCTAAGTGAGAGGAAATCAAAGAGTCAGTAGAATTTCCTGGTCTCAAACTAAAACTAGATAGCCAGTAAGATGAGAACCAGTTCACACTACTAAGAATGCTTCTATGATGTCTTGGGTGATCATTCAGTAGAGCACAATGACAGTAGAAGTTACCTCAGCTCCTATAAAGATGAAAATCAAACCCACAGAGTACTATTTGTAACAAAATGTTCTCTGATAATAGAGAGGAAGAAGGGATACTCTCTAGTTGATTTAAATTAAGTATATTCTCCAATTTCAGACCAAAGAAATTTTGGGCACAAATTTCTGATCCAAGCTTTAATATAATCATCTAAATATTCTATAACTTTTCTGCAAATAGTAATTTAGCTAAATTTAACAAAAACACATATTTCTCTATCATTTCATTTAATATTATCTCCATTTAGAATTCTTTTGAGACTCCTTAGACACACTGAATGTTTTAAACATTACAGCATTTGTGTAATTTCAAAAACATGTTTTGAGTTTAATTATATTTTTCTCTGAAAGCATAACTTCTGTTATTTAAATTTGTAAGTTTAATTTTGTGATGCTTTGCCAAAATTTGAATTATATATATATATATATATACATATATATATAATTGCACACTTGAGGATTTAATATATTTTATAGTACAGTGTTCTATATATTTCATTTAAGACTAAATATTGAATGATGCTCTAATGTACATGTGTGTCTGCTTGACCCTTTTTGAAATATAAAGAGGTAATTAAAAAATTTGTAAAATTCTGTATTATAACCAAGCATTACAGTTAAAGTGCAGAGTGCATTGATCACTGTCAATGTTTTCTTTTCTTCTCTAACGAAACTTTGCCTTCAATGAAAGTGGCTTAATGTATAGAGATATGGATATCTGTTACTAAGAGAATTTTCTCTTTCATCCACAGGTAATTAGATATAAAGAGAGGCACTTACTATGAATTAATGAAGAAAATTATGTCAATTATTCAAAAGTGCAGCTTGGAAGCCTATATATATTTTGTCCTTGCTTTCTCGAGGAATACAGGAATATCATGTATTCCTAACTGGATCTAACATCCTGATTTACGTAAGTTTTTTCTTGACGATATACTCTCTCTTCCAGTTATTTTCCAAAAGGTTCATACTTCCTGACTTTAACCTGCCTACTTGTCATGCTTCAAATGCTCTTCTACCCATAAAGTGGAAGTGAAAGCCTATTTATATTTGAGTCGTATAGACTTTGGTTTTAAATATTTTCTGTAGAAGGGTTTTTCACAGGGAAAACATTACTATTGTTTTTTCTAACCGTAATGCTATATTAAAATCTTAACTGACAGATTGTTGATATCTTGTATTCAAGTTCTGGGATGCTATGATGTTGCAGATAAAACTCATTAGAAGCCTATGAAAAGAGGTTAATATGTGTCAATTTCCCTGATATAAGAGGTTACCAAATATAGCTAATATTATCTGTATGCATACATAGAAGGGGTCTTTTAGAATATATTAACAGAGGGATTTGTACAATGGATAACATTGATTAAAAAGACATACAGTAAAATAAAATTAAACAGGTGAAGGAAATAAAACTGTCTAAGACCTGAAAGCAAGAATAGAAGAATAAAAATCCCAAACTCAGGAAATCCTGGAGATGGAAAACCTTGGAAAGATGGTAAGAAAAACAGATTCAATTATCACCAACAGAATAAAGTAGATGGAAGAGAAAATCTCAGGCATGGAAGATATAATAGAAGAAATGGATGCATCAGTCACAGAAAATGTGAAATCTAAAACTTTTCTCACACAAAACATCCAGGGGATCTGGGATAAAATGAAAAGACTTAAACTAGGAATAATAGGAAGAGAAGGAGGAGAAAAGTCCCAAATCTAATGCCCAGAAAATATTCTTAATAAACTAAACTTTTAGAAATAAAACTTTCCCAACCCCCAAAAAAGAGATGCATATAAACATACAAGAAGCTTCTAGAACACCAATTAGACTGGACCAGAAAAAAAATTCTCCCTGCATATAATAATAAAAACACAAAATCTATAGAACAGAGAAAGAATATTAAAAGTGGCAGGGGAAAAATGTCAGGTAACATACAAAATTAGAAGGGCCTGGATTGATAACATGAAAACTCTAAATAAACCACAGGTGCCAACCTAGACTACTATATTCAGCAAAATACTCAGTCAATAGAGATAGAAGACACAATATTTCAAGGAAAGTCCAAATTCAAACAATTCTAGCCACAAATCTGGTCCTATAGAAAATACTAGAATAATAACTCCAGCTCAAGGAGTGTATCGACATCCAAGAAATCACAGAGAATAGTTAATTCCATATCACTAAAATCAAGAAATGCCCTCACACAATCACAATCACACACACACACACACACACACACACACACACACACACACACATTAACACCACCAACAGAAAATAACAAGAAATAACAATCACTTGGCATTAATATCTTCATAAACAATGGACTTAATTCCTCAATAAAAAGACAAATGTTAAAAGAATGGATTACAAAACAGGATCTATTATTCCATTCAACTGCATTCAAGAAACACACCACAGCAATAAAGATAGACATTGCCTCAAAGTAAAGTATGAAAAAAAAATTTTCCCAGTAAATGGACCCAAGAAGCAAGCTAGAAAAGCATTTCTAATATCTAATAAAATAGACTTTCAAACCAAATTAATTTAAAAAAGACATGGAATTACACTTCATACTCATCAAAGGAAAAATCTAAGAAGATGATATGTCAGTTTGAAACACCTGTGTCCCAAATACAATGGCATCCACATTTGTAAAAGAACCATTGCTGAAGATTAAATTGCACATCAAATAGAACACACAGCTGGAGACTTCAACAACCCACTCTTACAAACTGGAAGGTCATCTAGGCCAAAAATTAAACAGTGTAATAACAAAACTAACAGACATCATGAATCAAGTAGATATAACAGACATCTATAGAACATTTCACCTGAACGCAAAAGAATATTCTGCTCTTCACAGCATCTCATTGGTCCTTCTCAAAAAGTGACAATAAAATTATTCACAAAACAAGCCTCAACAGATACAAGGCAATTGAAATAAAGCCTTGTATTTTATCTGATTAACTTGGATTAAAGCTGGACTTCAACAAGAGAAATACAGAAATCCTACAAAGCCATGAAATTTGAACAATATTCTACTCAATGATATCTGGATTAGAGCAGAAATAATGAAATAAAAGTATTTCTAGAATTAGATGAAAAAGATTGTACAACATATCCAAATTAGTAGGACACCAGGAAAGCAGCAGTATTAGGAGATAAGTTCATGGCATTAAGTGACTCCAAAACAAAAGGAGAATGTTCTACACCAGGAAATTAAAAGTACACATGAAAGCTCTAGAAAACAAAACAAAATAAAAAAAAACAACAACAAAAGGAAAGCTTACTATAGAAGTGTAGAAGGTAGGGAATAATCAAAATCAGAGCTGAAATTAATAACTTATAAACAAAAAAATACAAACATTGAGGAAACCAAGAGCTGGTTCTTTGAGAACATCTACAAGATAGACAAATCTTTAGCCAAACTAACCAAAAGACAGAGACACGGTATCCAAATAAGCAATATCAGAAATGAAAAGGGAGAGATAAGAGCAAACACTGAGGAAATTCAGAGAATCACTTGGTTTTACTTCAAAAGCTCCAACATTTGAAAAAAAAATCTCAACAAATGGACAATATTTTAGACCGACACCACTTGCCAAAGTAAAATCAAGATCAGGCAATTTATTTAAACAGACATATAACTGCTTTAGAAAAAGAAGCAGTTATTAAAAGGCTCCAAACCAAAAGTGAAAAAAAATCTCTAGAAGCAAATTAAGCAGTGTATGGTGGTACACATCTTTAACCCTAGCATTGGGGCAGCAAAAAGAGTTGGCTATTGCAAGTTAAGGGCTGTCTATGACTGTATAGTAAAATGTTTTTAATAAAAAATAATTTAAAAAGGGGGATAAGGATAAAGAAGCAGATATTAAAAGGCTCCCAATCTGGATTATTTTTTCCAGATAAATTTGAGAATTGTTCTTAGTATCTCTGTGGAGAATTGAGTTGGAATTTTGAATCTGCAGATTGCTTTTGGTAAGATGGCCATTTTTACTATGATATTCCTGCAATTCTATAAGCATGGAATAATCTTCTGAAGTTTTCTTCAGTTTTATTCCTCAGAGACTTGAAGTTCTTTTCATACAGGCTTTCACTTGCTTGGTTAGCATTACACCAAGATATTTCATATTATTTGTGACTATTTTAAAGATCTCGTTTCTGTAATTTCTTTCTCAGCCTGTTTATCCTTTGAATGGAGGAAAGCTACTAATTTGATTTAGTTAATTTTTATCCAGCCACATTACTGAAGCTTTTTATCAGCTGTAGGAGATGTCCCTTGGATTTTTCTGTGTGTCAGGAGTTAACTTGTATATAGTGTCATTTTGTCTGCAAATAGTGATATAGTGACTTCCTCCTTTCCAATTTGTATCCCTTTGATCAACTTTTGTTGCCTAATTGCTCTAACTAGAACTTTGAGTACTATATTTAATAGATAGGAGGAGAGTGGGCAGCTTTGGCCTGTCCCTGAATTTAGTGGGATTGCTTCAAGTTTCTCTCCATTTAGTTTGGTGTTTGTTATTGGCTTGCTGTATATTGCTTTTATTCGTATGGACTTTGAATTACTATTCTCTCCAATACTTCTAGCAGGATGAGGGTATTGTATTTTATCATTTTTTCCACATCTAACAAAGTGATCATGTGTTTTTTTTTTTCTTTTTATATGGTGAATTATGTTGACGGATTTCCATATATTGAACCATTCCTGCATCCCTGGGATAAAGCCTACTTGATCATGGATAATGATCATTCCGATGTATACATTGATTCAGTCAGAAATAATTTTATTGCATATATTTGCATCAATACTCATGAGGAAAATTGGTCTGAAGTTCTCTTTCTTTATTGTTTTTTTGTGTGATTTGGGTATTAATGTAACTGTGTAAAGCAAAAGACACTGACAGTAGGACAAAATAGTAATCCACAGATTGGGAAAAGATCTTTATCAACCCTACATCCAACAGGGGACCAACACACAAAATATACAAAGAACTCAAGAAGTTAGACTCAAGAGAACCAAATAACCCCATTAAAAAATGGGTACAAACTAAACATAGAATTCTCAACTGAGGAAATTTAAATGGCTGAGAATCACCTAAAGAAATGTTCAATATCCTTAGTCATCAGGGAAATGCAAATCAAAACAAACCTGAGATTCCACCTTAGAGTAATCAGAATGGGTAAGGTCAAAAATAAGGAGACAGCAGATGCTGGTGAGAATGTGGAGAAATAGAAACACTCCTCCACTGATGGTGGGATTGCAAGATGGTGCAGCCACTCTGAAAATCAGTCTTCTGGTTCCTCAGAAAATCAGAAGTAGTTTTACCTGAGTACCCAGCTATACCACTCATAAGCATATACCCAAAGGATGCTCCAACATGTAATAAGGACATAGTCTCCACTATGTTCTTATGGTGGGGAGCCATATTTATAATATCCAGAAGCTGGTAACAACCCAGATGTTCCTCAACAGAGGAATGGATACAGAAAAAAATGTAGTACAGTTATACAGTGGAGTACAACTCAGCTATTAAAAACATTGACTTCATGAAATTTGCAGGTAAATATATGCAAGTTGTAAACATCATCCTGAGTGAGGTAAACCTGTCACAAAAAACATATATGTCTGTACTCACTGGTAAGTGGATATTAGCCAAAAAAGAAGCTCAGAATAACCAAGATACAACTCACAGACCATATAAAACCCGAGAAGAAAGAAGGTCATGCAAATCTGTGGATACTACAGTTCTAATCAGAAGCAGGAAGAAAATGATCTCTGGAGAGTTGAAGGGAAAGTGGAGGGGGAGGGATAAAGGCAGGAAGTTCAGATATGGGAGGAGATGGAATAGAATTACAGAGGGTCAGACAGCCAGAATACAGCAAATACAGAGGCGAATGCCAGCAGCAAACCACTGAACTGAGAATAGGTCCCCTGTTGAAGGAATCAGAGAAAGAACTGGAAGAGCTTGAAGGGGCTTGAGACCCCAAAAGTACAACAATGCCAAGCAACCAGAGCTTCCAGGGACTAAGCCACTACCTAAAGACTATACATGGACTGACCCTGGACTCTGACCCCATAGGTAGCAATGAATATCCTAGTAAGAGCACCAGTGGAAAGGGAAGCCCTGGGTCCTGCTAAGACTGAACCCCCAGTGAACTAGTCTATGGGGGGAGGGCGGCAATGGGGGGAGGGTTGGGAGGGGAACACCCATAAGGAAGGGGAGGGGGGAGGGGGATGTTTGCCCGGAAACCGGGAAAGGGAATAACACTCGAAATGTATATAAGAAATACTCAAGTTAATAAAAAAAATAATAAATGAGTGATATTTTTTCTAAAAAAAAAAAAAAAGAAAGTAGGCGTGTAGCAGTGAGGAAGGTGGTACTAGGTGTAGCCATTACAAAGTTCCATATGCCAGAGATTCAAGAGGTTCCCAGGACCTAACCGTGAGGACGTTATATATATTTGATATATATATATATATATATATATATATATATATATATATATATATCAAATGGGAGATAGAACCTCTGGAGACCATATCAAATAGATAGGCACTACCCTACCCAAGGTTGACGGATGGGACCAACCACTCACCTTAAAAATATCAATGCAGAATTTTTCCTGTAAAAAAGAAATGCATGGACAAAGAGTAGAGCAGAATCTGAAGAAAAGGCCATCCACAGACTGCGCTACTTAGGGATTCATCACATCTGCAGA